>NC_052615.1:11292344-11613402 GCF_016545825.1 Eucalyptus grandis
AAAATATTCTACTCTTGCAAATCTTTGAATTTCGTAGTTTTGTGATTCGATTGGAATTTAAACAAGTATACTGGCTAAAACAAAAGGATGTAAACCATGTAAGGATGGATCTTGTGCACATCCATCAAGAAGTCAAGATCTTTTGGGGTTTTATGTGTGTTGACTTTGGATTAGTACGTGGTCAATGGTTCATGGGAAGTCAAGGTCTTTATGACACTTTTATTGGGTGATGTTTGGCCTTAAAAATTTCTAACCCTTCGTAAGGGAAAGGTCATAGACCAATTTTTCAGCCTTTTCTTCTTTTGACTAACAAGCCTTCAACTTAGAAAGGAAACAATCCTTGTAATTCTAATCACACTATAAATATCAAAGCGTGTCGTGCATCAATGATAGTGACCCTATTGGAATCATTTCTCAAAGCACATAGTAGACTTCCCCTTTTATCATGTACTCATAAACCAAGAACATGCATCGCTTGTGTAAGCAGAAACCATAAAACTTAATTATGCTTCTATATCATACTTCTGTCAATTGTTTCACTTCATTTCGGAAGCTCTTGCCAAAAGACGGGTCATTTGCTTCAAGATAGTGAAATTACTCCAATGCCATAATTTTCCTTGGGCAATCGTACTATATAGACACTACCGTAACATCCACTCACTATGCAATACATAATGTCGAACTCTTCCGTTGAATTGATTATGTCTTCATGTGCAATTTTCACATCATAACTATGACATCCTGAATTTCCAGTACTGTTTTCAATTGAATAAATCGGGCCTTTCATTCACACGTCTATAGTGCTATTCTCAGAGCCGATTACTCGTGAGATAACTAGACTATCTGGGAAAGTCATTAAGAGATTTCAATGCAATGAAGTTGAGAATTCGACCAGAAGTCGACTCCTCGATCGTGCTAGTATGCAAGGGTCATTACAGCATTGTCAAAATTGATAAGAGATCAAGGATTGGTCGATTCGACAGAGATGTGTGATCAAAATGTGGGTGATTCCATCTGATGGCAAAATTCTCGTCAAACAGGATTGGACCGATTTTCTATCGTTTTGGGTACCTAGTGTTCGTAATTGAAAATTTGAGATTTTCACGACTACCGAGAGTCGCCAATGTGTTGAGTGGTTTCATTGTGGCTCGAAGAAAATCGACCACGGGTCATTTGCACTAAAAATCTTCGAAAAATTACTCGGTAGCCTAGATCACGCTAAAACGCACCGAATAAAAATTAACCGTGAATTTGAACCCGATTTCAGAAATTGAAAGTTCTGTGGTGTCACGATCTATTTTAGGAACATCGACTCATCCTTCGAAAAATTTTCAGAGATTCTAGGATTTTTACGGAAAACCGTTTCAGACGTCGCAGAAAATTAGCGGAAATTCAAATTGGCTAAATCGATGGAAATTGAGACTTCTAAACCGAGCCTTTGAGTGTTGGGGACTTACAGAAAATTGTTCGGGATTTTTCTTCATCGAAATTGGACGTCAATTTGGGAAATTTCGCAAGAAATTGGAGTTGAAATTTAAGAAATTCGGAGCTATGGTTTGAGGGCTGCATTTTGGCATCAATTTGGTGAATTTATGGGTTTAATTTGTTGGAAAGTAATGGGGGACAAGCAATAAATTGAATAGATAAATATGTTGACTTTGGCCCCTTTAACCGTGGTTTCTCCATCACGTTTGCCAGCTGCCTCCCCTTCGACGCCAACTCCATCAGCTCTTCTTGCAATTTCTTTTCTTTTGTTTACTCTTCAACTGAAGCCCCTCTCATCCTCTCGTTTTCTCTCTTTCCATCGACACCGCACTAACATTCACCATCACCCTCCACCGAAAACCTTTCCCCACTCACACACGCCCACTTTCACCCATCGTTTCTCCTCTTCATGCCACCTGCCCGTTTTTCTTCTTCAACGGTCAATCGAAGAAGCCCTCCCCACCAACGAAGACTCAAGCTGCTCGAACGTCCACCAAATTCTTTCTCTGCTGAGTCAATCCCTTGCCTGAAGCTCCCATCTTTGACCGCCAGCTACCATCCCCACGTGCAGCTCCATTCCACCGAAGACTCACGCTAGCTTGCTCCCATCCTCATGCAGTTCATCTCACCGAAGCAACATGTCCGCAACCCAACTACAATTCAGTCCACGTCTCCAGCGAAATCATCTCCACCGAGGCAAGTTTCAAAGCCCATCTTCACACAGCCCAATTCGGTTTTGTTGCGCCAACCCACAAAATGTTCTGCTCCATCCAGCGTCTTGGGCCCGTGTCTTCAACCCACGTGAATGATCAAGCCCAACAGCCCAGTTTTTTAAGCCCGCTTCAACCTTGATCCAGTCCATTAAAGCCCACGAAGGCAGGCCCAGTCTACAGCCAAAGCCCAAGGCCCAAGCCCAGCTTTTTGTTGTGGGCTTGCGAGGTTTCTTGGCCCGGTTTAATTGTCTATCGACACTACTGAAAATTCAGAATTTGGCTGCTGTCACGCCGTCGTCGCGGTGTTCCGGTCTCCGCTTTTAAACAAATGAGTTTTGCTCACTAATTCCTTATTAGTATGCTAATGATGCTTAGGGGTTGTGTAGATTTAATTAAGTGCAATTAGGTAGATAGATTAGATTAGAGCAATTAAATTAGTACATCATCAATGCATGTTAGGCAAGTGGCTAGTGATATTAGCTAGTGAATAGTTTATAGTATTTATTGAACAAACTTCGAAATTTTTCTAGGTCCGTTTCAGCTTCTAATTAGGCAATACGGGCGTAAATTGGATTTATTGCAATTTATTTAATAATTTTCGTAATTATTTAATTAAATATTTATTTTTCGAAAATTAACCTAGGATAGCTAACAACCGAAATTTTATGTTGAATATTGTGGTGTAGTCCTTTTATTTATTTGAGCGTTGATTTGTGCCGAATTGAATTGATTATGATTTTAGGATTTTATTCCTAAATTAATTAAATTTGGTAATTAAGTGGAAAATTATCAAGCGTCGGTCTACAGCGCCAAAAATCTATTTTGGGATTATTGAAAATAGTGGGAGGTTCAAAAGTGAAAATCTTATATTTTGGCTAAGGCCGACCGTGTACTCACGCACCGATATTTTTATCAAGAAAGATAAAAATGATGGATTGATTAAATGATTAATTATCAACATACTAGGAAAGTATGGCTGGCAGCTTCTGACGAGCATATATACATTTATCATCATATTATGAAAGTATGGCTAGCAGCTTCTGGCGAGCATATTAGATTAGCGGATCAATGGACTGAGCAGTTTCTGGTGAGCATATATATTAGATTAGCGGATCAATGGATCTAGCAGCTTCTGGTGAGTATTGTGACATTCCAGATTTTCCGTTATGTTTTCTATTGAATAAATCGGACATTTCATTGATGCACCTATAGGGCTGTTCTTAGAGCTGATCACCCTCGAGATAACTAGACTATCTAGGGAAGCTATTAAGAGATTTTAAGGCAATAGACTTGAGAATTCGACTAGGAATCGACTTCTTGACCGTGCTCATCTTTAGAGGCCATTACGGCACAGTATAAAATCAATTTGAGATTAGAGATAGGTCGATTTGACTGAGATGTGTGGCTGATCATGGGTGACATCACTAAATTGGAAAATTCTCATCAACCGACCCTAGACTGATTCTTCTATCGTTTTAGTACCCTATGTCCATAATTGAATTCTCGAGATTTTTACGACAATCGAGAGTCATTAATGTGTCGAGTGGGTTCATTGTGGCTCGAAGAAAATCGACCACAAGTCATTTGCATTAAAAATCTCTGAAAACTACCCGATAGTTTAGGTTACGCTAAAAATGTGCAGAATGAAAATTAACCGTCAATTCAAGTCCGATTTCAAAAATTGAAGATTATGTCATGTCACAATAAATTTTAGGAGTATCGACTTAGTCTCATAAGATTTTCTGACAACCGAGATTTTTTTGGAAAAAAGGTTGGCTTAAAACCGTTTTTGTGCGAAAAGATGGGGATTAATTTTGATTACAAAATTGGGAAGCAAGATGGATTCATGGGTGAGGAAAATATCAATTGAAGTATTTGGGTGTCAATTGAATTAATTGAAGCCATATGAGATTAAATCAAGAGAGATGAAGTATCCAATTGAAACCCATTTATTACAAATTCGTAACTCCCCCTTTCCTCTAGCATTTTGGACCATTTCATATGTTGTGGAGAAGGTGTTGGTGGCTTAATAGCAACCATGGTTATTGGCTTGATGGACAAGTCTTTTGGGGACAAGAGTGTGGAAGAAGTTGGCCAAGAGACCCCACCAAAGCAAACTTGCCCCACACACTCCTCTCTCTCCCTCATCTTCTCCCTTTGGCTAGCCAAAATCACTTCATTCTCTCCCTCCATCCTGTTTTTTGACCAGCAATAAGAGGAGAAGGAGCAGCAACCAACGGAGCCAGCCGCACGCCGCCACCGTCGCCGGAACGTCGCCCGCACGCTCTACCGTGCCCACATGCCGTCTGCCCTCGATCATGCTTCCCCCACGCTATACAGCCCTCTCTCCCATCGTTCCAGTAGCCATGAGTGGTTGAGGAGGCTTGTCGGAGCCACCGTTCAACCCGCTGAAGCTCCGCCTAGCTATTACTGGCCTTTGCTTGCCATTTCAGCCGCCAAAGCTGCACCAACCAGCCAAGAACAGAAGCTTTTCCAGTGGGTTTTCAACACCGCTCCAAGCCCTTTTTAAGGTGGTTATAGACCTTGGAACCTAGGCCCATTTTGGAGAAAAACGTCCTTTGCGACGTTCCCAACGTTTCAATATGAGCGGATGGTTAATCAAGTGAGTTTTGCTCACTAATCCTTTATTAGTCGATTAATTATGCTTCAGGGTTATTTAGATTATTTTAAGTATGGATTAGTGATAAGCTAGAATGGATTAGTGTAACTTAATTAGTGAGATTTGTGCAATAGATGATAGATTAGTCGAATCTAGTGAAATCCCTGCAGTTTTAATTTCTGGACTCTCGCCATTTGCTATTTTTGTAGATCGAAATGGGTTACGAATTTGAGGTTAATGTCTTTTTGATAAATTTTTTATACATCATCAGCTAAAACTTATATTTTACTCAGGATTTTTAGAGATTTATAAGATGGAGATATCAGCTCCCGTCATTTGTAAACAGAATCTCGGACCGTGCTGTAACAAGTGACCTTTGAGGATTCTAGGGGTTTTTACCGACTCTTAGAGTTCAAATTTAAAAAAAAAAAAAAAAAATTGACAAAAGTTGTTTGTCATATCTTCTAGTTTAACATACTCAAATTTTAGATCAAATAGACATGGTTTAGACTTTGAACCAAATTGATTTCGGAAAACAAACTTTTGGAAAATAGACACAGTTTTGTATTGGATTGAGCAATTTACTGGGTCGAATCTATAAGGATCTGGGTTTAGATTTCTTCATGAAAAATTTTCATTTATGTGTCTTTTACAATATATTCAAATTTGAGAATTTTTTGAACTCGTTTTATTTGATTTCTGGATTTAAACTTGAAAACATGCGAGTCTATTCTACCGGTTAGAGCCGATCATGAATTATGATGGTTCTTAATGCTTTACTTGCTGGAAATGGTACATTTGGTGATATGGTTACTCTGTGCTATGCCTTGAGGACTATGTCTGATGAGGCGCGAATGGTTATGTCATAGTTGTGGTGTTGTTGTTGTAATGCTTGCTGGTTTGTGCAAAATTGATGATGTATGGTTGGTTTGTGACATGTCTAGAACTTATGCTTGATAATCGTGTGGGCAATGCTCCTAAATGGAAAGCTCGTGCATGTGTGGCGATAATTAATCGTGCCTGTGTGGCATAATATCAGGCTTATGTGGTGTAGAACGTGCCTATGTAGCATAGAACGTGCCTGTGTGTCGTAATGCCAAGCTGTTTGGCTGTATTTATGTGAGCGTCAAGTATCGTACCTGTGTGGCTTAAATTAATTGAAAGGCATGAGTTAAGCACATCATTTATGGCACGCACGCATGAATCAATGACGTGCAAGGTGTGGCAATGGCCAGGTAAGATTGCTTGTGACGTGACTCATTTGTGATTGATGAAATGCATCATCTAATGGCCATGTGCATTGTGTGTATCATGCGGAATTATAACGTGCAAGGTTTGGCATACCAGGTAAGTATATATGTGAATCGACAGTTGCTTGTTCAAATTGTGTGGTTGTGCTTAGACAGCCCCTAAGACACATTTTCTTCCTAATTGGGTCTTAGAGAGTAGAACTCGCTGAGATATTGTCTCACTGGTTATTGAATAACCATTTTCAGGTCTATAGATGGTGTTGGTAAAGGACTAGGAGCCCGAAGTTCGTGAGGTGAAGTCTAAAGAATCGATGACCATGTCCGACTAGCTAGTCGTAGACAATTCTCTTTTGTAGGGAGCCGATTCCTTTCTGTAAACCTTTATGTATAGACCCAGGTGTTTATAAAAATGTATATTTTGAAAAAAAATAAAAATGTTGGCCCTGCTTTTCTATCCAATTGTATTGTTGTCTAGGAATTATATATATACTTTCGCATGCGTATTTAAATAAATGGGTTATTGATGCATCCTGGAACATCATCACTTAATTGACTAATAAAGGATGGGCACATGCTTGAAGGATCGGGGCATGACAAGTATATATATAGAATAGCGAATCAATGGATTTGGCAGCTTTTGGTGAGCATATATAATTCTCAGTATACTATGAAAGTATGTCTAGCAACTTCTGGCGAGCATATATAATATACTATATCAGAAATTGAGGTAGCTCTTGGCAAACATATATGTATAGTATATTATCTCAGTATTTGAGACAGCTTCAGGCAGACTATACTATCTATTATTGGCTTAGAATGAGTTGTCCTAGACTATGGTCGGACTCATAGATAGTATTGATTGAGATAACCGAGAAATGGTCTGCGTGACATAAAATCAACTAGGTCGATTGATCAATGATTTGATCTGATGCTATGAATAGATGTGGTTCCTCTATATCTGATATATACTGACTTGTAGAAAGAAACTGAGACTAAGGTAAGTTCTCTGACTCGTGTTGTGCTTAGGCAGCCTCTAAAGTGTATTAGCTTCCTAATTGGGTCTTAAAGGGTAGAACTTGCTGAGACATTGTCTCACTAGTTATTGTATAACCATTTTCAGGTCCCTAGGTGACGGTTGTGGAGAGCCGGAAGTCTCGAAGTTTAGGAAGGTGGAAGAAATAGAATTGGTAAACTTGTCTATCTAATTAGTCATAGGCCAGTTCATTTTTGGTTAAGTCGATACTTTTGTAAGTGACCTGATGTTGTGAATAAACCTGCTTGTTATAAAATGTTTGTTTTGATTTGAAATGTTGTGGAAAAATTAGCATTACTTTTCTATCCCATTATTTTATTGTTCGGGGATTATTATTATATGCTTCCGCATGCATATTAAAATGAAAGGATTGGCTATGCGTCTTGAGACGTCGCTATTTAATTGACCAATGTGAGAGATAGGTGCATGCCCGAGGATTGGGGCGTGACAATAATTCCTTATAAAAAAGAAATCTCCATGTTTCTTTGATGCCTTTGATTGCATGCTTTTGATTGCATGCTTTTGTTGTACATTGATAGACGAAGCAAGGCCTAAGAACTAGATGGGAAATTACATAAGTGAGATTATCCAAACACATCCATTAAAAAATGTCCAAAGTTCAAAGAGAGCCAGAAGTTCATGAACAAGATCTAATTGTTTTAAGAGTCCATTTACATTTCCGAAATTGATCATTATTGCTTCGAGGACACTGTTGTTGTTGAGTAATTGAACTTTTGTTTTTCTTTCTAATTGTCACGCCCCGAACCTTGAGCGCGCACACATCCCTTGGTGGTTAATAAAATTTGCAACATCTCAGGATGCATCGCCGACCCATTCATTTTAATGCACATGCGGAAGCATATAAACAAAACTCTAGACAATACAAATAAGGGATAGAAAAGCAAGAAACAAATTTCACAAAACTCTTTTATAAATACACTAGGTTTATATACAAAAGTCTACAAAAGATCGGCTCTAAAAAAGAAGCTGTCCTGCGACCTACTAGTTGGACACATTCACCAATCCTTCAAACTCTACCTCCACAGGCTCTGGGGGCTTCGGGTCCTCCACAACTCCATCAGGAGGATCAGCTGCACCCTTGCCTAGAGCGGTGTTGATTGCAACGGCAGAAATATCAAATCCTTGATTGGGACCTACCCTATACCCATTGAGTCCATAGCGAAACCACACCCCGAATCGATGATGTATCCTTTAAGGTAGGCCCTCATCGACCTAGACAATGGTCTCAACTAGCTCACAGACCCAGTGACTCCTAGGAATATGGATGTTTATGCTCTGCTCAGTAATAGCTCGAGGTTGACCAAAACGTTCCAGAGGGACCACCTTTTAAGGACCTGAAAAAATTGAGCCCACGATGGAGTAAGACAACGTCTCAACAAGTTCACCCCCTAAACCCCTATTATGAAGGAAATACGCCTAGGGGCAGCCTAACTACACAACCACAGAGACTCATCTTGTCGTGGTTCCTCCCTGCACGTCAGCACAATTCATATACACAATGTATATAATAAATGCACACATCAATTAGAACGCCTCACTAAAACTCAATCAATCACAAGGGTCTCAATTATAAGGCCAAATCATTATGACACGTCTCATACCGTGTCACACAATTTTGTTCCATAATCAAGCGCGATTAAACCATTCATTCATGTGTTCCAATTTTATCATACTCTAATGGACACGGCCTACTCAATGTTCAGTGGTCTTCTGGCGTAACCAGGCATCGTCTCACCCTATTGAACACGACAACGTCTACCTCAAGATGGCAATCCCGAAGGAGCATCGGTCCAGAATCTACTGCAATTGGTATTTGTTGTCCTGGGGCATCCCATATAGGGGTAACATCCACCTGACTCATATTAGGGACGGGTTCTCATATCCATCACACGATCATTCACTTACGGCCAAGGACACTGTGCATTACACTCAAATGTCTCAATTATAATTGTGAACTTGGCATATTTCATTCTATTAAAAACACACGGTAAAATAATTGTGTGTAGGTACACAATCAATTTAAATTAGAAAAATTGATATCCTCCCTTTTAAAATCCCACGGTTTGATATAGTCTTTAAAAACAATTTTGGTGTCAAAACTCAACACCCGGTAATTTCTAATTAATTACCAAGATTTTGTAATTTTGAAATAAATACTCAAAATCACAATCACCACTCAATTTGCACAGATTAACACTCAATTGCATAAACTAAGTATACCACTGCAATTAGCACGAAATTCCGGTCACCGACTATTCCGGTATAATTTCCGGAAAATATTAAATAATTAAATAAATTTCGAAAATAATTAAATAATGCAAATTAAATCCAATAAATGCTAACCTAGGCCGGAAATGCTAATCTAACCACCTAAACGGGCCTAGAAAATAATGCATATATCTAGATAAATAGTACAATCTATTTAGTATTTAGTCCATAATCAATCTATTCTAACCACCTAATAAGCATAATTAAACAATTAAATCACTAATCCAAAATAAATAACCACCTAATCTCATCTTAAGCTAAGCTAATCAACCCTTAAACATAATAAACCTCTTAAGTAAGGTTTAGTGAATAAACTCACCGATTTAGCAGGTCGGTGAATCCATGACGACGACGACGTAGAGGTGAGAGACAAACAAGCCTGTGGCGACACTAAGTGAGGTCCGGACGAGGCTTAAACCAAGCCTCAAAGTCTCAGCTAGGCTGAAACTTCAACTTCTGGTCGCGGCTGAAGGGGGCGGTCCGAGCAGTTGCTTGGCGTGGAAACGGTGAGGAGGCAGACTAGGTGGCTATAGCGGGCGACGGCGGTGGCTCCGGCGGCTTAGATGGTGACCAGGGCGAGCTCAAGGACTTGCGAGCAGACGCAGGACGATAGCCTGGGCTCGCGGGGGACGTCGAGCAGGCATGAGGCAAGTGGGACGCGAGCAAGCAACGATGTAGCGTGCGAGCAGCAGCGATGACTCTCGACGGGCTCGGGCAGTGATCGGCTGTGGCTAGCTCGACTGCAGGGCCTCTCTCTGGTTTTCTTGAGCTCAAAACACCACACAACAATGGAGAAAGGGTTGCAAGGAAGAGGAAGACAGCTGCTGAAGAGGGGGGTACCACAAAATATCCAAACACTCAAGTTTCATGCCCCACCATACTTAGCCATCATCCTCAGCCATTACCCACACCAAGGCTTCTCCAAGAAGTCTCTCAAGGTGGCTGAAATGTTGCTCCTCTCTTAGCCTATGAATTTTGTAACATTTCCCCTCAATTTCATCTAATTCCACTTCAAAACTTCTCCAATTGAGCTCAAATCAAAGGCCAAAATGTCAAGGATGATGCCCACATCACATTCCACATTTTTCCTTACCAATTAGTGTAACTTGATTGCCAAAAGTGCGCTAAAAAACAATTCTTTAATTTTCCCGGTCCAAAAAAGCTTAAATTTGATTTTTCGCCAAAAACTCGGGTTTGCAGAAAAATCTTCGGAGGATGAGTCAATGTTTCTAAAATAAATTGTGACATGATAGAACTTTCAATTTCTGAAATCGAGTTCAATTTCTCAATTAATTTCAATTGGGCGCAATTTTAGCATGACCTAACCTACCGGGTAGTTTTTAGAAAATTTTAGTGCAATAGACCTGTGGTCGATTATTTTCGAGCCACATTGTACATTTTTGACTTATTGGTGAATTTCGGTTGTCATGAAAATCTCGAGATTTAAAATACGGGCACATAGTACAAAAATGATAGAAAAATCAATTTAATGTCGTTCAACGCCCACACTTTAATCACATACCTCAGTCGACAAACCTATCTCTGATCTCTGATCGATTTTGATAGTGCCGTATTGACCCTTACAGATTAGTATGGTCCAGCAATCGATTTCTGGTCGAACTTTTAAGTCTATTGCGTTAAAATCCTTAATGGCTTCACCAGATAGATTAGTTATTTTATGAGTGATCAACTCAAAGAAAATGACCATGGACGCGTCGACGAAAAGCCCAACTCATTCAATCGAAAACAGAATCATAAAATCAGGATGTCACATTAATCATCCATCAATCCATTCATAACCCCATTTTAATTATTTTGTTTAATCTCCCACAAGACTGTTGAGAAATTGCAAGAAACTGCCATGAAAGAGACTCTCTGCAGAAATTGTGTGGTCAGTGGAACAAGACAACTAAATGTCAAAAATAGCTTCCGACATACTTTGCCTAAGTTCGACTTTGGCGGCTACATGTAACATGTTATTGTCTTGAGCACTTCACAAAGACCACTGATTGATAACCCTCGTAACTGAACTTATGGTTCATCGTCAATGAATCGCTAGGGAGGGAAGAGCAAATTTCCCTTTTGCAAGCCCCCCTCAAACATGAGGATATCGTCAGAATTGACAGTGACATTATCTCTATAGATGGAATTACAACGTAGTTTGTAGGATTATTTTTTCACGCTAGTTCAAGTCTTGAGTCACCACAACCTTTCAAGTCACTCTCTAATCGAAAGGGATATCTTATCTTGGGAACTTCATGACAATAGTGTCGTTCATTCTACGCGTTGCGTATCCCTAGTGGCACAACAAGAAAGACCGATAACAAAATATATGTTGTGCTATTTTCTTGCCTATATCCTTGAACGCTCACCCAACACCTCTATCCAAAGAAATCTATCCTGAATTCAATTGAGATCTCGCTCTAATCTCTTCAAATCTCAACTCAAATTGAACAATTCTTGGTTGAGCTTAAGCCGTTTCTATCCACAATTAGGAGAAAATGCAAATGTTTTCTCCCATCCCAAAAGAGTTATTGTGTAGTATAACCCCATAACTACTTGACTTAATTAGAGCGGATTCTAAAATGCGAGGCTATAATGGTAAATGTGGGATGAGACATCAAATTTAAGATTTTGTTCATACATGATATTGATAACTAAAATGGAGAGACAAATAATCCACAGCATTAATTTTTTAACTTTCGAGAATGCTTTTATCTCGATAAAAAAGAAAAATGAAAATTCTCAATATGTATAGAAATTTTAAAATCAAGCTTCATTGGATGCCAGTTTGAACATTTTGACAATAACCGGTGCTATTTTCCTTTTTGGCCGAACCATTTTTACACGACCTTTCTCGTTCTAAAAGATGCATTTGCAAAACTGAAATTGATTCCCTAAAGAGCATGGTAAAAAGCGTTTTCCGAAGGATTTCATCAATATGCGAAAATCAACGGTCGCGATCGTTTTGGTGTAGGAACCGAAACTGGAGACAGCACATACGGTGGTATGGTATGGGAAGTCGCCACGTGGCGCGTCGTGGAACATTTGCTTGTCCTTTCAGTTTCTCTGCTGGAGGACTTCTGACTCTGAGAGAGAGAGAGAGAGAGAGAGAGAGACAGGTCGCCGGACGCTGGTGGTTGGCGACGGCGGAAAAGAGGATGGCCGCGGTGGCGAGCCTCTGCAACCGCATCCCCTCTCCTTGCCTCGGCCGCTTCCCTCCAACTCCTCCTCCTCATCCCCTCGCTACTCTCTCTCTCTCTCTCTCTCTCTCTCTCTCTTCGCGTCTTCCATGGAGTTCGCTTTTTACTCTCTTTCATGTTGCGGATTGTTCTTGAACGAATCCGAATGTTTTGCCCGAAAAGATGCCTCCTTTCTTATGTTTCGCCCGCCTGCTTCTTCAATCTCACGACGATTTCTCATGTTCTCCTTCTTCTTATGCACCTGCGGTTTTTGAATTGAGGAGTTGTTGGTTGATGATCGGATAATGTGATGCTGTCGCCCAAATCTCCCCCAAACCTTAACTCCAACCGCGAATGGAAGCCTCGCTAGCGATGTAAATGTGTTTGGACGACTTGTTCATTAGTTGGGGACGACTGGTTGTTTCACTCTCACGTCTATATCCCTTGGTTGAAGTGTCTGCTAGCTGTTTGTGAAAATGCCCAAGCGAACTTTTGTGAAACTTTCCCTCTGGATCTACATATCTGAACGTCCATTGCGTATCCAAATCGTAATGAGCGCTTTTGATTCATTCATATACTCTCGGTTTTTCATCTTTGAATCCGAAAGTAAGAACGACGTAAGGATGTTTGTTTCTCTGTTTTATGTGCTATGTCTTGTGGCCTTAAATGGGGGTTCCCGCTGGGAGATATGGTCTGGAATCGTTGATACGCATGGTTATTTTCTCGCTGGTAGCACCCAAACTTCTTTTATGTTCATGTACCATGTGTCTTGGTGATCTATGACCTGTATATGTTGAATGGTTGGAAATCGTCACGGTGGACAGTGGTGGTGACTGGTGACTCCGGCGGTGGCTTGATAATGATTGTAAGTGAACGATAGTGATGCTCGGTTGAAAAATATGGGCTGTGATGCCACTTCATTGAACTCATCAGCAACCAAAAAAAAAAAAAAAAAAAAAACACAGCCACAACACTACTTCCTATCACTGTTTCTTGTACGTTGGAGTTGTTTCCTCTCCATATTTTTCTTCTTTCTTGACGGGCTTATTGCTTTAACTAGAAATTCAACTGCAGCTGATTATGATGTTGATTCAATCTATATTTCTCTATCAACTCTTTGTCTCTTGCCTTGTTTGGCACTTGTACTATTAACCTGATATTATAAGATTTCATTAGTTAAAAAAAATTGACGTTTTTGGTAGCTTTCTGTTTGGCCAGCGGATGGATATGTGTCATTTTACATTCTTTGCTGGCATACTCTGGTTTTGCTCATTTATCCATAAGAACTGGGATAAATAGATGCCTTGGATACACGAGCACCACTGCAATTTCAAAAGCTCTGTTCTATTGTTGAGTAATCCAAATCAAAATGAAAGATGTCAGCCTTCTCATCTCTGTACCCTATGCGCCATTACTGCTTACTAGCTATTCTGGCAATAATATAGTTTTAGTTTTTCATTGCGGAACAGAGTCGTTACATCATATAGTCTTCATTTTACCTCTACTAGAGCTTTGCTGTGGCAAATGCATCGACTTGCATTATAAGACTAAGTTGTCTCACTGGCTGATTGGCTTTTGGCCAGGAGCTTGAATTGTTGCTTCAGTCAGACATTCAAGTTGCTGGGGCCAAGGTGAGAAAAAAATGCTGAAAAGTAGATTTTTAGTCAGGAGGCTTCAGTTAAATATAACTGAATTTTGGTTCACCGTAGACTTTAGAACCAAACTTTTCTTATCTTCATGTGCTGAAGGATTTACAGTTCATGTATGCAAAGCAAGATAGATAGGATGCCAATGCTCGAGACAAGTCTGTACAAACAACACATATCTGTCGTGCGTGTATGTGGAAGTAATTAGACCAGCAAACTTCCTGACAAGTTGATTGATCATCAAATTATGCATCCCCAATTTAATACTCCGATTCATAACATAGAGCACACAAGTCTTGCACTTCAGAAGTATGTTTTTTATGTGCTTTTACTGCAGAGAACAACAATCTTGGATGTCAACTGTAGCAGTGAGTTCAATTGACTTGCATAAGAAGGCAAGTTGAAACATCAAACAGAAACGTGTTATCCTGACTCCCGAATTCTTTTCATCTTGGTAAGTGCCTCCCCAACTCTGCAACTTCATGCACTTTACTTGTGGCTCTTCAAGACCAGCATTGCATGTCTTTTCTTGAGTACCTGCAACTATGTGCTCATTATTTCCACTTTTTTTCTGCAGAATTGCAATTTTTTTTTTTTTTTATCTAGTTCAGCAATAGCAGGGTCTTCAGGTACTTCCACTATTCTCGCAACCTGTAGTAGAAATGTTTGGTATTAGCGCATTTTGTTTTAATTATTACTTACTGCAGACGATGAGTCTATATATATGATGCTAAAAATTAATATGGCTATTCACCACATCACATGGAAGCGTCTTGTATCAATTTATTGGCTATAAGTCTGTTTAGTAAGAGAGCACTTCTGCGATGAAAGCGCACCGTGGGTAAAACTCATTTGATATGAGTTAACAATGGGGAAGGGTAAGCACCCAGATTTGGGTCCCTTATCTTCTCACAAAGGTCACAAAAGAATTCACTGGATCATCTTCGATGAATGAAGCGTAAAGTGTAAGTTGATGGAAGTTAATGGCAATATCTTACTGTAGTTGAAGGCAATCTGTGATGATTAAGGTTGCAATGCACACAACCGTAAAAGTCAAACCTGCAAAATTTACTACAGACACTGCATAGGAAGCACATCGGAAGATCTAAATTAAGAAGTACATGCTCGTGGAGGTGATGTTTCAAAGTGGGCCTTTCAAAAGTGCATGGAATGTTGAAGTCGTTGTCACTTTCCATGCAGCGAAAGACGGAGCGTCAGCACTCTTCATGGCATATGTCAACAGCGCTCCTTCCCGATGCAAGAAGAAAAAGGATGTGCGGGGTGAACAGGTTGTTGCATGAGTGAGGGCGATTCAGCACATGAATTATGCAGCAAAAAAGAGCAGCCCTGGTTCAGCCAGCGATAGATGCACGCATTACGAGCCTTGCACGCACCATCCTTTGTATGACGGTTCCAGCAGCAGAGGATGATCGGGCAGAGGAGAAAAAAGAGGCAATCAAGCCAAGCATGGACCTCACCTGGTATGTTCTTTTCACAAGCTTTGCACCTGATTCTGCTTTCGAGTTTCGTGAGGAAGACCAATGGATGCTGATGGTCGAAGTGGTAGAGTCCTTCCTCCAGATCTCGCGAACATAGAGTTAAAGCCGTGTCCATGTCGAGGCTGAATTTGCAATCGTTGCAGTAGGAGACTATGGTAAGCATTAGAGGGTGTCAAAGAATGGGTCAGTCGAAAGGGTTCCATGACCCATCTTTTGACTCATATTCTAAGAAGTGGCCCATACAAGTTATTTAAACTTTTAAGGGCCAGGCCTAAATGGATGGATTTAAAAAGACTTAAAGTTCGGTGCGACGACAAAATCTGGGGCCTCGACGGTGGCGTTGTGGGGCTGGGACAGAGGTGAGACTGTGTCGACTGAGTTGGACATGCAACGAAGTAGAATACTCATCTTCCTTCTCTTAGCACAGCAACTGGTTGATGGTCAGGCCTCCAATCAATGTGAATAACACCACCTTATTTCTCTCCTGTCCTTGTGCTTCTAGATCTACTCCGCTTCTCTGCACGCTTTGCACTTCTAGATCTTCCTTCGCTTCTCTGTCTCTCTGTGTTGTGTTAAGAGAGAGCCTTGAAGTCGAACTATTATTGAGAATTAAAGAGGTAGCACGTTCATTTGAAGACCCCAATTGTCTCAAGCCCCAATTCTAAGCCCAATAAAAAAACCACCCATGGGCTGTTCTTTTTTATCGATATGGCCAAATTACCCCCAAAAAGAGAAATATATATGTGAGCAAAGCGAGTTGGGGTTGGGTTGGGTTGGGTCCAGTGGAGGTTGAATATGGGTTTGGAAGGGCACTGGTTCATGAGAGCAAGGGTATTGCTTGTCATCGAGTAAGATTCATCATCCTTCACCTTGTAAAAATATCAACAAATATCGATCCACTTAGAGATTAGAAAGAGTAAAGCAAATATAGAAGGAAAAAAAAGTAGTTATACCTATATGCATCGTAAATAATGGCTACTAATGAGCTTTAAATGAGTGGATTTGAATTTTCATCGATTTAATTAAATATAGACGTGTTTTAGTAATTCAGGTATGGGTCGAGTTTGGGTTATTGGATTTATATTGCGTGTAAATGAGTCAAAATGGATTTAATGGATCAATTTGAATCGAATCATTTGTTAACTCTCGATCTACCTATTTGACAGCCCTAGTAAGCATTACATTTAGCTCCTCCAATTGATCGAAAGCAAGAGAGAGACGGGTGTTGCATCTCTGTGGAAGACTCAATGTAGCTTTTGTGGAGAAGGAATATGCACGCATAGCATCCATAGACTCACCCCAAGATCGCTTGCTCGAAGGCTTTGCATTTGATTCTTTTCATCCTAAGATGATGGAATTTAGCGGATGCTCCTGAGCATTTGTTGGATGGTCACATTCTGAGAATCCTCATTGGGGCTTAGTTGTGACAAGACAAATGGAGCTATATCGGGCTGTACAATAACAATCAATGAGTCCGAATGGCAAGAGAAAATTTTCATATATAAAAGCGAAATATTGATTGGAATGTACATTACTAGACTGTAAGGTCACGTATTTTCTTGTGTCTTAACAAGTTTGTAAGCCATCGCCTAAGACCCACCATTGGCGAAAGGAAACAAAAGAAAAAAAAAAACCCACCATTGGCGAAAGGAAACAAAAGAAAAAAAAAGCAGAAAAAAAAGGCAAAAATGAGGAAAAAGAGTGAAATTTTTTAAAAATATATATAATATATTTTTTTTAAAATGTTGTCCACATTAGTGCCGTATGCCACATAGGACGATCATTTGGGACTAGTGTTTTCCAATCAAAATTGAGTGAAAAGATTATTTGACAAATTGTTTAAAGTTTGAGGATTGAATTAGCAAGATTAAAATGTTTTTTTTTTTTTTTGCCTATAAAGTTTAGGATTAAGTTAGTACAAGTGTAATAAATTTATAATTTATTTGTAATTTTCCTATAAAACAATGGAGGAAAGTATCGTTCACAAACGACTTGTGACGACAATGACTTGTTTAATGTAATTTATTTGTAACAAGACTTAGTCATCAAATACTTCCACTTATGCCCTTCTCGTTCCTTCCCTCTTTCACTCGTTTCTCATTAGTCAATCAGTGTTGTCCCTTTCACATACCGTTTCCCATTTATCTCTCCTCTTTAAAAGTTTCCACAATACTTTGTTTTTTCTCTTTCCGGAAAAGATGACATTTATGATTCAATTTGGATGAAATAAGGATTATGATGCATACTCATTTTTTCTCTTTCTCAATACATTTGTATATTCCTTTCGCTAAAATTTGAATACATCGTATTAAACCCTGATTTGAATGGGATCACATATTTTTTTTGGGAGGGGGAAAGAAGAAGGAGATAGAATTTTTTTTTTTTTTTGGTCATATTTATTCTCTCCCACTAGACCTCTCTTCAATAACTTCTCAGTCTCCTTTAGTCTCAGACAAAACCAGAGAAAACCTCTCTCTCTCTCTCTCTCTCTCTCTCGTTAAAATGGTGAGTTGGTTACAAAATCAAGAGTTTTGAAATTCATAAAAAAAAACAAGTGTATATAATGTGTATTTCCAACCTCAATTAATCCCCACAAATATCATTTCAGACATATACGAGTATCTAAACTCATATCAAAATCCAACTATAAAATTTTCTTGCCAATAACTCTCACATCCTACCTTAGTTGAAGAACTTGAAAAGATTTGACATAGATAATGTGAGCAACCACAACTCAGTGACTAGTACAAATCTCTTCTAAGCAAATAAAGCATCCACCATGCATATTATGAAGCACTACTAGAGACTCATTTATCCAAATCCAATATATAATGTACAGTAAAATGCAAATATGAGCGATATCACTTCAACTCGGCTTAATACTCATTGGAAATATTCATTCAAATTTAAAGTACCAAAAGGATATTAAACGCTCCATCTGGCTTTGTGCAATAAATATGTTTTAAATTGTAACTTTTTTGTTTTAACAAAATCATGTCATGCAATGCCTTTCTCAACATATAATATATTACTTTTAAAACATGAGTTTACAAATTTATAGAATATCACAACTTACCTCGAACCAAAATCCAAATCGAAAGTTACACCGCTAAAAAAAGTTTCCAAATCCTATTGAAGGTGACGCCATATTCAAACTTGCATGTCAACTAACCTCGACTAAACTTTAGTTGGCGATGCCCTATTCTTGAATCAAATCATTCACTTGACGAAAGAGCTCTTAGCAACTCTTTGCAAACAAAGTCACCTCATTTCAGGACTCCAATTCAAGTGAGCTTACTTTCAACCGAAAACTCTTTCAAATTATTAAGAGACCATAAAGCCAAAAGATGGCCGGAGAAGGGCAAAGTCCATTGCCAATCACAGTAATTGGAAAATTGCTTCTAACAACGTGCAAAACTTTAAAAATTGATCACGACCAAACCATAAACCTAAATCAACTTTCATGAAGTCCTGCTATGCAACACCCTAAAAATTCTTTACAACATAATTTCACAACTTGAAAACCTCTAAAATCAACCCGGCAACGTAGAATCCATACAAAACCTAATTTATAGATTAACTACAAACACTTCTTCCATTAGATAAACAAAAGTTTCGAATCCTTACCAGTTGCCATGAAACAAAAATAATTGGGCTTGACCAAGCCACTCAAACATGCATGCCCTGAGAGCCCCCTTTGTCTTGAGAAACTATTGGGTATACCAGGGAGGCTAACTCAACAAATCACCGGTTCATCCATTGGGTGATACATGTCGCGTTGGGCCTATCTTCCATTAATTTTCCTCTCTCTGTCTTTTTCTTGGTAAGACCAAAGCAAGACCAAAGAAAGGGCTTAAACGATATTATTTTGCTCTTACTTATTATGGTTTGCAAGCCCGGTTATTGAAACTTCAATCATGGACATAAATCTTTTAGGTTGTTATGTATTGATGCTAAACTATGTGGAATGAGAATAAGGTTACCTTGCCTGATTGTAAGAAAATTGAATGGGGTGAGACGAGTGGGGTGAAGACGTTTAGTTTCAGGTATGAGATTCGACTTCCACATTTGGCTAAGAAAGAAAGGAGAATTAGGCTCCGTTCATTTCAGTTGATGCAGTGGACTTCATCAAAGAATTCAAAAGGAAGTACTTTTTTTTATTTTTTAACCCAAGAAAAAATAACTAGGAAAGTTCAAAGGCGTTCCTCCACTGTCCACTCCAGTGGCGGGGTGAAGGTAGGGGTGGTCCTTTTATTCGAAGTGGCATTTCGAACGTAGCAGCTTAGAAATCTGATAAAAAAAAGAGCTTTGAACAACAGATTTCCAAGCTTATGATAAAAAAAGAGTTTCATCTGTTGATAAAAAAAAGAGCTTTGAAACGACAGATTTCCAAGCTTCTGATAAAAAAAGGGCAGCTTGGAAATCTGTTGATAAAAAAAGAGCTTTGACACACGGATTCCAGCTTCTGATTAAAAAAAGAGCAAATCTGTTGATAAAAAAAGAGCTTTGAAACGACAGATTTCCAAACTTCTGATTAAAAAAAGAGCAGCTTAGAAATCTGTTGATAAAAAAAGAGCTTTGAAACGACAGATTATCAAGCTTCTGATTAAAAAAGAGCTTTGAAACGACAGATTATCAAGCTTCCGATAAAAAAAAAAGCTCTTTTTTTATCGGATTTCTAAGCTGCTACGTTCCAAATGCCACTTCGAATAAAAGGACCACTAATGATGTCTCTACCTTCATCCCTCGCGGCGCCATGGATCTTACCTCCATCTTCTCCATCCTGGTCAACTTCATCCAAGTGAAATTCCAGGGGAAGTCGATTTCACCCTTTGAAACCCACCCTGTCGCCATCGGCATTGCCATCTGCAGCTTGCTCTTGCATTTCTTGTTGCTGCGTCTCGCTAATCGGGCACCTGCGTCTAGCGGCCATGCTCCTCCTTGTGAAGGAGCATCATCGCACCTCCTCATTGACTTCACTGGTTCGATATCGGTAGCTTCACTCACGTGGTTGCTGTTCCACGACTCCCCTGGTTGTTCGTGCTGCTCCTGTTGCTTTCCGTGAGTCTATTGCGTAGCCTCTTTCAAAAACTTTGGCTTTGGTTTTACGACAAGATCTTTGCCATGATTTTCCGTGTGGCGCCGTCTCATCTATGGCATGGTGGAGGAGCACAGCCACATCCGCCGCGCCCGGTCGTGGATCTGCGTTTATTGCTGGAAGTCTGAGCGCCCCAGTTGTTTGATTGACTGTCCCCTGCTTGGATAAAGTAATCTAACCACTTTAAAACGAATGAATAAGTACATTAGGAAGCCAGCTAGTTTTGTTTAGGAGGCGCTTGGGGCTTGTTGCGACCATATCTAAATCCATAAGAAAATCGCAAGCCTTTGGCATCGAATTATCTCTGGACCATAAGAAAGGAGAGCAGGGAACAAGTTAAAACCACCTGTGTATCTTACCTATTCCTAGCCATGAATGGTCATGCACCCTGTGGCAAACTAAATCGGATTAAGATAGGCTAAGCCCTCAAAGGAAATTGCGATCTATTGTTACCGAAGAGATTGAAAACGACCTCAACAATTGTTACCAAGAGAAGAATAGTCGTTTCTATAGCCATATAAGGGGTAGTAATTGTTCTTGAGGTTAAAGCTTCCGACCTCTTTGAAAGCATTGCTGAGTGTTGCAGATTTCCTTCTCTTTTTGGTGAATCTCTTTGTACCTTTCTGTTTGGCCAGTGGATCCATATGTGTCATTTTACATTCTTTGCTGGTGCACTATGGTTTTGCTCATATATCCATATGAACTGGGATAAATAGATGCCTTGGCAATGGGGGCACAGCTACAATTTCAAAAGCTTTGATCTAACACTAACATCATTGAGTGATCCAAACCAAAATGAAAGATGTCAGCTTTTTCATCTCATTCCATATACACCATTACCGCTTACTAGCTATTCCGATGATAATATAGTTGTAGTTTGTCATTGCAGAATGTAAGAATCGTTACATTGTAGTCTCTATTCGACCTCCGAGAGGTGACAACTAGATCTTTGCTGTGGCAAATGGGTTAACTTGCAATCTAAGACTACGTTGTCTCGCTGGCGGGTTGGTTTTTGGCCAGGAGCTTGAATTGTTGCTTCAGTTGGACATTCAAGTTTCTGAGGCCAAGGTGAGAAAAGAATGCTGAAATGTAGATTTTTTTCGGCAGGCTTTAGCTCAAGATTACTGAATTCTGGTTGACTGTAGATGTTAGAACCGAACTTTTCCCACTCTTCATGTGCTAAAGAATTTACAGTTCATGTATGCAAAGCTAGATAGGTAGTATGCAGATGCACGAGACAAGCCTGTATAAACTACACCCATCTGATGTTGGTATCTGAGGAAATAATTAGATCAGCAAGCTTCTTGACAAGTTGATTCAAAATCAAATTATGCATCCCAATGTTAATACTTTGATATATGACAGGGCACACAAGTCTTGCACTTCAAAAATATGATATTTATCTGCTTTTTTTGCAGAGAACAACAATCTTGGATGTCGACTGTAGCAATGAGTCCAATTGACTTGCATAAGAATGTGAGTTGAAACATCAAATAGAAAGGTAGGTTCTTCTGACTCCCGAATTCTTTTCTTCTTGGTAAGGGCCTCACCAACACTGCAACTACATGCACTTCACTTGCAGCTTTTAGAGACCAGCATTGCACATCTTTTCTTGAGTACCTATTACATGCTCATTCTTTTCAGGTGTATGCACAAGCCTAAATGCTTATTGCGGAAACGATTCCCTGGAGAGTTATCATGATACTAAGTCAAATGATGAAGCTAAGTAGGCGATGTACAGTATAACTTAAGACTGCAGGACTGTCAAAAGCTTCTTCTAATTCAGTAGCAGATACTTCAAAATGTTAATGTTAAATGGAGGGCAAATGTTACTGAGGAGACTGAAAATAATTTGTCAATTATTAGAGAATAATGGGGAGATGTTCAGCCATTTTTTTTGAGGTTGCTTAAGATTCCACTAGACCAAAAGATTTGGAAGTTTTTTCCCTACTGGAGAGAAATAGAGGATGTTCATGAAAAATGGCACTTTAACTAGCATTTTCGGACACCAATTCTTCATTATCAAATTGCCACCGTCAAACGTTGTCATATGGTCGTTTTAGTCTCCAAAATAAAGTCAAAATTGTTTTTGAGGTTAAAGCTTCTGAATTCTTTGAAAACATCACGAGCATCACACTCTTGCTTTTCTTTTTCTGGCTCTCTTCATGACTTTCTGGTCGGCCAGTGGATCTATATGTGTTATTTTACACACTCTTTGCTGGTATACACTGGTTTTGCTCATTTATCCATATGAACTAGGATAAATAGAGGCCTTGGAGACACGGGCACAGCTGCAAAGCAGAAGCTTTGCTCTATCATCATAGAGTTATCCATATCAAAATGAAGAATGTTAGTTTTTTCATCTCTGTGCCATATGCATGGGTACTGCTTACTAGCTATTCTGATGATAATGTTGTTTGAGTTTGTCATTGCAGAATGACGAGTGGTTACATCATATAGTCAGCACTTTACCTCTTAGAGATGACAACTCGATCTTTGTTGCTGCGAATACATCAACTTGCTTCAGCAAATAAGATTTATGAGGGCAGCGAATTCTTTTGTGATGTATCCCGTATGTATCTGGAAGCTCTTGGATCTGAGTAATGCAATCTATGACCATGTTGTCTCACTGGCTGATAGGTTTTCGTCCAGCAGCTTGATTTGTTGCTTCAGTCAGAGATTCAAGTTGCCAGGGCCAAGGTGAGAAAAGAACACTGAAATTTAGATTTCTTTTTTGGGAGGCTTTAGTTCAATATAACCAAATTTTGGTGGACCGCAGATGTTTGAACCAAACTTTTCGCATCTTCATGTGCTGGAAAAGAATTTTTACAGTTCATGAATGGAAAGCCATATAGATAGTATGCAAAGCTTGAGAGTGGTCTGTACAAACTACACACACCTGATATTCATTTTTCGAGGAAATAATAAGACCGGCAAGCTTCCTGACAAGCTGATTTATAATCAAATTATGCATCCCCATGTAGTACTCCAACTCATAACATAAAGCAGTCTCATACTCAAAAAAATGATATTTATCTGCTTTTGCTGCAGATGACAATATCGGATGTTGAGTGTTAGCAGTGATTCCAATTGACTTGCCTAAGAGCATAAGTTGAAACATCAAACAGAAAGGTGGTCTCCTGCTTCCCCAATTCTTTTCTTCTGGATAAGTGCCTCCCCAACTCTGCAATTTCGTGCACTTCGTTTAGTTCAGCCATAGTGGGGTCTTCAGGTACTTCCATTACTTCAAAAAAAAAATTGGCCTTACCACATTTTGTGTTGATAATAACTTATTGTGGAGAATGAGTCTATATATGATGTTAAAAAAAGAAAAAAGAACAGGGCTATTCACCGCATCATATGGCAGCATCGTGTATCCATTTGTTGGCTAAAGTCATTTTAGTGAGAGAGCACTTCTGTGATGAAAGCATACTGTGGGTAAAACGAATTCGATATGGGTAATAAATGCTAAAGGGCATTCATTGTAGACAGGAGCACCCAGATTCAGGAGCACCCAGATTCAGGTCTTTGTCCCTAAAAAATTACAATGGTACTCACCGGCATCATCTTCAATGAATGTAGCGTAGAGTGTGAGTTGACGGTGGTGATGGTAATCTTTCATTGTTGGTGGTAATTGTGCAAGGCAATCATGATTGACATTAAGATTACACTGCACCAAAACGTGAAAGTTGAATGTGCAAAATTTACCAGACACTATACGCAGGTGGGGTGATCTAATATAAGAATGAGCATATGCTCGTGGAGGTGAGGTTTCAAATTTCAAAGTGGGCCTTTTAAAAGTGCATGGAATGTTGAAGTCAAAGTCGCATTTTGCGCAGAGAAAGACAGCAGCAACGCTTTTCACGGCATGCGTCAGTAAGTGTTCCTCCCTGATGCGGGAAGAAGAGGATGTGCCAGGGCGAACGGGGTGTTGCATAACCGAGGGCAATTCAGCACATGATTTATGGAGCAGATGAGAGCAGCCTTGCTCCAGGAGGTCAGTGATCTAATATAAGAGTGAGCATATGCTCATGGAGGTGATGTTTGAAAGTGGGCCTTTTAAAAGTGCATGGAATGTTGAAGTTGAAGTCGCATTTTGTGCAGAGAAAGACAGTGTTAACGCTTTCACAACATGCATCAGTGAGCGTTCCTTCCTGATACGGGAAGAAGTGGATGTGCCAGGGTGAGCGGGGTGTCGCATAACTGAGGGCAATTCAGCACATGATATTATGGAACAGAACAGAGCAGCTCTGCTCCAGGCAGTGATGGGCTGTACCTTTGGACATATTCATCACAAGCCTTGCACACAACATCCTTCATGTGACCCCGCTCCAGCGGCAGCGGATGACTGTGAATTGGAGAAAAGAAGCGGCAATCCAGACAAGCATAGACCTCACCTAGTATGCCCTATTCACAAGCTTTGCACTCGATTCTGGTTTTAAGCTTCACGTGGAAGGACCCCAGTAGATGATGATGGGCAAAATGTTAAAAAACTGAGCCTTTCTCGCCCTCAGATCTTGTGAACATAGAATTATAGCCACACAGTCCATGTCAAGACTGAAATTGCATTCGCTGCGGCGGGAAACCATATGGCAGGCACTACATTGGAGGTCTACCGATTGATCGAAAGCAAGAGAGAGGGTGATCATGGAGAGACGGGCATTGCATCTCTGGGGAGAGATTCGGCGCAGCTCTCATGGAGAAAGAATCAACAAGTGTAGAATCGATAGACCTCCTCACAGGCTTCATATTTTATTTTACTTTTCGTCCCAAGATGATCGTGTGAGCGGATGCTAACGAGCAAAATGTTGGATGGTCGCATTCTCAGAATCCTCATCAGGCTCAGTTGTGACTAGGCAGGTGAAGCAATATCGGGCCGTGCGGCAACGATTAACCATCCGAATGGCAAGAAGGAAGCCTGCTCACATGCATGGCAACTTCGACGATCCTTGTCAATCGTTGCCACCTAGGCGGTCCAGTTGGGGCAGCAGGTGAGACGAGTGTCCTTGGGCGGACAGCATGCAAAATTCAGCGTGACTTGTGAAAGAAGAATCGACACAATTCACAGCAGTGGGCTGAGCTGCGGATCGGAGACCAGCACGCGAGACATTCCAAGCATGTGCAGCCTTCTTCGCTCTGGTTTCGGAGATTCAATACATGGTCACCAAGGCAAATTAGGAAATAAAAAAGCGTTTTGGATGGAGTTATAATTACCGACCAAAAAAAAGAAAAAAGAATGGAGTTATAATTGCTGAGTTACATCAACACGAAGCGAGTGGTGTGAAATGAATCGTACCCTACTTCCATATATTATTTGACATTTATATTTCAGTGTTAATTTGTACAATTTTTCTACATATATGCTGTAATGCAATAGTTAAAAAAAACTAAAGTGGCCCATGAAAAGTTTCATTTCATTTTTCATTTAGTAGTCAGCTGCAATTATAATATAATTGTCCATAAATAACCGATAAATAAAACTCCAAACATTGGATAAGGTCATAAAGGTGCATTCACCTTCGTCTTGTCTATACATTTATTAGAAAGTTCTTATCCAACTTAGTATAAAAGTCTATTCCAAAAAAAAAAAAAAAAAAAACTTAGTATAAAAGTAACTGACTTAAGACAATATTGCGATAATAATTTTCTGTGTTGCTAATTATTTTTTAATCTATAAAAATACACGTTTGGCGGAGATCTTGAATTCCAGGATATTGAAAAGGAGTTATATTGATTCCCCATAAGCTATGACGGTAAGGTTCACCAAAGCAGTAATTGTAATTAAATCTGTAATTTTCTATTAAAATCTCTTAATAGAACTCGATTTCATTTGCAAAAATTAAATAATTCTACGCATTGGTTATTCTTGAAAACAATATATAGATTGAAGTTATTATAGACCCAGCTCATATGTATCCATCCTACGACTTCGGCTAGTTGAACGGAATTTATATCAGGGGTCAAAATTTGGCATTTGGATAAACTATATGAAGACTAAGACCCAAGAGAAACTTTCTAGAAAGAAAAAACAACACAAAGAGGTGCTCTTTCGAGTAATTACAAGTAAACCTATCCAAATGATAGAATGCATTGCATTTGGATGAAAACAAGATTATGATGCGTGTGCATTTTTCATCTATGGTGATCATCTTCATTCCACTAATTTGTATGTTCCTTGTGCTAAAATTTTGAATTTATTATACTAATCAAAGTTATGATTGGTCCGACCTTGATTTTGAATCAAGTCACATCCTAATTCTGAGGCAGTAAAAAAAAAAAAAGAGGAGGGAATGATCTTTTTTCTCCTACGAGGGTGTTTGTGCGTACATATAATACTCTTTTCAGTGACTTTTCGGGTGTTTGTGTGTACATATAATCCTCTTTTCAGCGGCTTTTCAATTTCCTCTCCCCCCCCTCCTTGTGACAGAGTTTCCAAAGGGTCTTAGGGGAGGCTTCAATGTTCACAAAGATATGGCTGGACCATGCAGCATTACATGATAATCCTATGTCTACTCATGGGCAAAAATGGGACCACTGTAAAAGTTGCGGATTTTCTGTTAAACAAGACAAATGCGGTGAAATTGAGATTTTCTTAAAGTCATGCTCCGTGACACTCCAAAATTTCATTACAACATAATTTCACAGCTTAAAAACATCTAGAATTGACCCAGCAACATAAAATCCATACAAAGCCTAATTTACCGTTTAACTATGGAAACTCCTTCAATTAGATAAATAAAAGTTTCGAATTCTTATCGATTGCTATGAAATAGAAATAATCTGGGTTGACCAAGCCTCTCAAACATGCACGCAGTGAGAGTCCCCTTTTGTCTCCTCTGTCTTTTTCTCAGTTTCTCCAAACTCTGCTTTCCTTCTTCTTTTTTGGTCTTTTGGGTCCTTCTTGGCCATACTCTATATTTTCTCTCTTTCTGTTCTTGCAATTCCCTTGCGACGGCATCAACAGAAGCAAGATCAAAGGAAGGGCTTAAACGAGACACTTGGGCTTGGGCTTCATGTTTGGCCCTTATTTATTATTTTTGCGAGCCCGGTTATTGAAACTTTAATCATGCAAACTACGCGGGTTGAGAATAAGGTCTTGGGTCATCTTGCGCAGCAGCCCTAATCCCCTCCTCCCCTCCTCGAGCTCGCGTGTCCCGTCCGTGTTGCGGCCGCTTTAGTAGAAATCTTAGCAGCAGCGCAATCACCCGGTAGCTACCCATTGGAAGACCGAATTGCCCGAGTCGTCTTCTCACTTTCCAATTTTCCGATATACAAATATTCAGTAATACGAGAAGAAAAAGGATGTGCAGGGTGAGCAGGTCGTTGCATCTGAGGGCAATATAGCACATAACTCATGGAGCAGAGAAGAGCATCTCTGCTCTGCATGGCAATAGGCTAAACATTTGGCACATTCAACACAAGCCTTGCACGCACCATCCTTGATATGGCAGTTCCAGCGGCAGAGAATGATAGTGCAGTGGAGAAAGAAGAGGCAGTCAAGACAACCATAGACCTCACCTATATGTCCCACCCACAAGCTTCACACCCGATTTTGCAGTCAAGCTGTGTGTGGAAGACCAGTGGATGCTGATGGTCGAAATGGTAAAAAAACCAAGTCCTTTGTGCCTCCAGAAGGACAACTAGCTATTCTGATGATAATATTGTTTGAGTTTGTCATTGCAGAATGACAGATTGGTTACATCATATAGTCAGCACTTTACCTTTGAGAGGTGAGAATTAGATCTTTGTTCCGGCGAATGCATCAACCTGCTTCAGCAAATAGGATTTATAAAGACACTTACTTCTTTTGTGATGCATCCTGTTTGTATCCAGAAGCTCTTGGATCTGAATAATGCAATCTAAGACTATGTTGTCTCACTGGTTGATTGGTTTTCGTCCACGAGCTAGAATTGTTCCTTCAGTCAGAGATTCAAGTTATAGGGCCAAGGTGAGAAAAGAGCGCTGAAATATAGATTTCTTTTTTGGGAGGCTTTAGTCCAATATAACTGAATTTTGGTATACTGCAGATGTTAGAACGGAACTTTTCCCATCTTCATGTGCTGGAAAAGAATTTACAGTTCATGAATGCAAAGCCATATTGATAGTATGCAAAAACTTGAGTCTAGTCTGTACAAACTACACCTGTCTGATATTCATTTTTCGAGGAAATAATAAGACTGGCAAGCTTCCTGATGAGTTGATTCATAATCAACTTATGCATCCCAATTTTAGTGCATTAATTCATAACATGAAGCAAACAAGTCTCACACTCAAAAAAAGGATATTTATCTGCTTTTGATGCAGAGAATAACAATATCGGATGTCGAGTGTTAGCAGTAATTCTGATTGACTTGCTTGAGAACGTAAGTTGAACCATCAAACAGGAAGGTTGTCTCCTGCCGCCCCAATTCTTTTCTTCTGGATAAGTGCCTCCCCAATTCTGCAACTACATGCACTTTGCTTGCATCTTTTTGAGACCCTTATTGCCTGTTATTTTTTTTTTTCAGTACCCTCAGTTGTGTGCTCACTCTCTCTGCTTTTCCTGCAGAATTGCAATTTCTTCATCTAGTTCAGCAATAGCAAGGTCTTCAGGTACTTCCATTACTTTAAAAAACATTTGGTATTACCATATTTTCTGTTGATTATAACTTATTGTGGAGAATGAGTCTATAGATGATGTTAAAGAAAGAAAAAGAACAGGGCTATTCACCACATCACAAGGCAGCATCTTGTATCTCTTTGTTGGCTAGTTGTCAGTTTAGTGAAAGCACTTCTGTGATGAAAGCATACCATAGGTAAAACGCATTCAATATGAGTAATCAATGCATGGGCATTCATCGCAGCTGGAAGCACCTAGATTCAGGTTTTTTTTCTCTCAAAGGTCACAATAGTACTCACCGGCATGATCTTCCATGGACAAAGGGTAAAGTTTGAGTTGATGGAGGTGATGGTGATCGTGGAAGGCAATCATGATTGACATCAAGACTGCACTGCACAAGAACGTGAAAGTTGAATGTGCAAAATTTACCAGGCACTGCATAGGAAGCATGAGTCAGTAGATCTAATATAAGAAAGAGTATATTCTCATGGAGGTGATGTTTCAAAGTGGGCCTATTAAAAGTGCATGGAATGTTGAAGTCAAAGTTGCATTTTACGCAGAGAAAGACAGCGTCAATGCTCTTCACGACATGCGTTAGTGAGCATTCCTTCCTGATATGGGAAGAAGTGGCTGTGCCAGGGCGAACAGGGTGTTGCATAACTGAGGGCAATTCAGCACATGATTTATGGAGCAGATGAGAGCAGCACTGCTCCATCAGCAGTGGATGGTTGTGAATTGGAGAAAGAAGAGGCAATCCAGGCAACCATAGACGTCACCTAGTATGCTTTGCACTCGATTCTGGTTTCAAGCGTCACGTGGAGGGACGCCAGTAGATGCTGATGGGCGAAATGGCAAAAAAACTGCACCTTTCTTGCCCTCCAGGTCTTGTGAACCTAGACTATAGCCGCACAGTCCATGTCAAGGCTGAAATTGCACTCGCTGCAGTGGGAAACTATATGGCAGGCATTACATTGGAGGTCTACCAATTGACCGAAAGCAAGAGAGATGGTGATCATGGAGAGACGGGCATTGCATCTCTGGGGGGAGATTTGGCCCAGTTCTCATGGAGGAAGAACACACACGTGTACCATCGATAGACCTCCTCGCAGGCTTCGCTTTTGATTCTACTTTTCGTCTCCGAGATGATGGGATGTGAGCAGATGCTAATGAGCAAAATGTTGGATGGTCGCATTCTCAGATTCCTCATCAGGTTTAGAGTTGTGACTAGGTAGACGAAGCAATATCGGGCCGTGCAGCGACGCTTAACCATCCGAACAGCAAGAAGGAAGCCTGCTCACACGCATGGCAACTCCGACAATCCTCCGCATCATCGCCTACTGGGCGGTCAAGTCGGGGCAGCAGGTGAAATGGGGGTCCTAGGGTGGACAGCATGCCAAATTCAGTGCAACTGGTGAAAGAAAAATTGACACAGATTCACGGCAGTGGGCTGAGCCACGGAGCGAAGACCAGCACGCGAGACATTCCAAGCAACTACAACACTTCCGCTTAGGTTCCGGAGACTCAACGCATGATCGCCAAGGCAAATTAGGAGATAAAAAAGCATTTTGGGTGAAGTTATAGTTGAGTGATGTCGACACGAGGTAAATGAGGTGACATGAGTTGTACCCTACTCCCATATTATTTGATGTTGTATTTCACCTGCTGCCCCGACTTGACCGCCCAGTAGGCGATGATGCGGAGGATTGTCGGAGTTGCCATGCATGTGAGCAGGCTTCCTTCTTGCTGTTCGGATGGTTAAGCGTCGCTGCACGGCCCAATATTGCTTCGTCTACCTAGTCACAACTCTAAACCTGATGAGGAATCTGAGAATGCGACCATCCAACATTTTGCTCATTAGCATCTGCTCACATCCCATCATCTCGGAGACGAAAAGTAGAATCAAAAGCGAAGCCTGCGAGATTCAAGAATTGTTGCTTCACTCAGAGATTCAAGTTTCCTGGGCCAAGGTGAGAAAAGAACACTGGAATATAATTTTCATTTTTGGGAGGCTTTAGTCCAATATAACCGAATTTGGTAGACTGCAGATGTTAGAACCGAACTTCTCCCATCTTCATGTGCTGGAAAAGATTTTACAGTTCATGAATGCAAAGTCATATATATAATATGCAAAAGCTTGAGACTAGTCTGTACAAACTACACACATCTGATTCATTTTTTGGGGAAATAATAAGACCGGCAAGCTTCCTGGCATGTTGATTCATAATCAAATTATGCATCCCTATGTTAGTAATCCAACTCATAACATAGGGTAAACAAGTCTTACACTCAAAGTAATGATATTTATCTGCTTTTGCTGCAGAAGATAACAATATCAGATGTCAAGTGTTAGCAGTGATTCCATTGACTTGCATAAGAGCATAAGTTGAAACATCAAACAAAAAGGTGGTCTCCTGCCTCCCATTTCTTTCTTCTGGATAAGCGTGCCTCCCCAAATCTGCAATTACATGCACTTCGTTTGCAGCTTTTTGAGACCAGCACTGCATGTCTGTTTTTTAGTAGTGTTCAATTGTGGGCTCGCTCTGTCCTTTTTTTCCTGCAGAATTGCAATTTTTCCATCTAGTTCAGCAATAGCGGAGGTATTCAGGTACTTCCATTACTTTAAAAAATTTTGGTATTACCATATTTTCTGTTAATTATAACTTATTGTGGAGAGAGTCTATATATGATGTTAAAAAATGAAAAAAGAACAGGGCTATTCACCACATCACGTAGCTGCATCGTGTTTCTGTTTATTGGCTAAAGTCAGAGCACTTCTGTGATGAAAGCATACCGTGGGTAAAACACATTCAATATGAGTAATCAATGCGCAAGGGCATTCATCACAGATGGAAGCACCCAGATTCAGGTCTTTTTCTCTTAAAGGTTACAATAGTACTTACCGTCATCGTCTTCGATGAATGTAGCGTAGAGTGTGAGTTGACAGAGGTGATGGGGATCTTTCATTGTTGGTGGTAACTGTGGAAGGCAATCATGATAGACATTAAGATTGCAATGCACAAGAACGTGAAAGTCAAATGTGCAAAATTTGCCAGACACTGCATAGGAAGCACAGGTCAGTAGATCTAATATAAGAAAGAGTATATGCTCGTGGAGGTTACGTTTCAAAGCGGGCCTTTCAGAAGTGCATGGAATGTTGAAGTCTAAGTCACATTCTGCACAGCGAAAGAATGCTTCAACGCTCTTCACAACATGCATCAGTGAGCATTCCTTCCTGATATGGGAAGAAGTGGATGTGCGGGGTGAATGGGTTGTTGCATAACTGAGGGCAATTCAGCACATGATTTATGGAGCAGAAAAGAGCAGCACTGCTCGAGGCAGTGATGGGCTAAACCTATTGACATATTCATGACAAGCTTTGAGCGCACCATCCTTCCTATGACCCAGCTCTAGCGGCAGCAGATGATTGTGAGTTGGAGAGAGAAAAGGCAATCCAGACAAGCATAGAACTCACCTAGCATGTTCCATCAAGCTTCGCACTAATTTCTGTTTCATCCTTCTTGTGGAAGGACACCAGTAAATGCTGATGAGCGAAATGGTAAAAAACCAAGCCTTTCTCACCCTTCAGATCTTGTGAACGTAGAGTTATAGCTGCGCAGTCCACGTCAAGGCTGAAATTGCATTAGCTGCAGCAGGAAACCATATCGCAGGCATTACATTGGAGGTCTACAGATTGATTGAGAGCAAGAGAGATGGTGATCATTGAAAGACAGGCATTGCTTATCTGGTGTAGATTTGGCACAGCTCTTGTGAATTAAGAATATGCACTGTGTAGCATCCATAGACCTCCTTGCAGGCTTTGCATTTGATTCTACTTTTCATCCCAAGATTCTAATGAGCAAAATGTTGGATGGTCACATACTCAGAATCTTCATCAGGCTTAGTTGTGACTAGGCAGACAGCAATATTGGACCGTGCTGTAATGCTCAACTATCCAAATGGCAAGAAGGAAAGCCTCGTCACATGCATGGCAACCATGACGATCCTCCTTATCATCTGCCTACTAGGCGTTCAAGCGGGGGCAGCAGGTGAAACGGGTGTTCTCAGGCGAAGAGCATGCTAAATTCAGCTTGACTAGTGAAAGAAGATTCCACACAATTCCCAGCAGTAGGGCTGAGCTGCGGATCGGAGACCAGCACACAAGACATCCAAGCAAGTGCAGCCTTCTTTGCGAATCAATACATGATCAGCAAGGCAGTGGAGTTATAGTTGCTGAGTGACATCAACAAGAAGCAAATGGGGTGAAATGAATCGTACCCAACTACCGTATTATTTGGTGTTGCATTTCAGTGCTAATTTGTACCAATTTTTTTTTTTTTTTATCTATGCATTAAGGCAATAGTCAATAAAACTAAAATGAAATCTCAGCAGGAGTTTTGAGCAGATCTAGCTTTCGTTCCTGAGGAAGCTCCCAGGAAAAGCTTCGTCAAATATTTACCTTCCAAATAGTTCCTTCCTGATGCGAGAAGAAAAAGGACGTGCGGGGTGAACAGGGTTGTTGCATAACTGAGGACAATTCAGTCAATAATTTTCGGTCAAAATTAGTCCGAAAGATTGAATTAGCACTAGGTCAAAAGTTTAAGATTAGATTGTCAGAATTATAAGGTTAATCATTAGATCGACACTAATACAATAAATTTGGAACTTTTATGACATTTTTTCCATTAAAAAAGTTCTTGATCTGGCCAACTGTTTTTGGGGGTCATCCTGGGCACGTTTCTCATATGTTTTGATTGTGTTATTTGATAGTTTGAGTTATGCTATTAGGAATACATTTCTTTCGGTGAGCATTACATTTAGCTCCTCTAGTTGCTTGAAAGCAAGAGAGAGAGAGGGTGAACGTGGAGAGACGGGCGTTGCATCTCTGTGGGGGATTTTGGCGCAACTTTTGTGGAGAAAGAATATGCACGCATGGCCTCCACGGAATTTGGTATTGTTAAATTTCGGTAACGAGTTAATAACTTTATAAAGCGTGTTAGTTACAACACGTGATTTATGGAGTCATCTAATCGTACTCAAGTTTGTAAACACAAAGTCCCGGTGGCCGAAGAATGCAAACCCGATTAACGGGACGATTATCTTGAGAGACTCAATTGTGAGATTGCCCTTATGAATTACACTTAATCCCCGGCGGGCTCTATACTCTCTCAAGTCTGTAATAGGCTTTAAAGCGCTATTAGCCAGTAGAAGGGGGAGGGCGGCCTAGGCAACATCAAGTCAAGTGAGAGAATCATCTTTTTGGTCGTCAAAAGGGCTTTTAATCTCCATTCAAACCATCAAGCCATGTCCTGTGAATCGAGCTACGCATTGTCAAAAGCCTAAAATCTACTGCACTAATCTCTCTGTTGAAGACTGGAATCTATGGGATGGTGGCACCCCCTCCTTGGGAAGCTAACTCCAATCAGTGGTCATTAAATCCGGATCGAAATGTCAAACTTCCGATCGTGTCCTCTCTTTTCCGCAGATCCTTCCCCGCGTGTGCGTGATCATGCTCGTCTGCTGGCTCTTCCCACCATGTCAAACGGCTTCTGTGTGGTGTGAAACGAGTGAACTTTCCTCGCCGTGGGAGCCTATCTCTCTCTCTCTCCCTCTCTTCGTCTTCGGTTTCGAGGCATGGAAAGCGGTCGGGTGTTAAAAGGTGGATTCCGTGTTGTTAAATACTTGACTTCTCCGGCGGTTGAAACGAGTGAGCTTTTTCTTTTTCTTTTTGCTCTTCTTGGCCAGACTCTGTTCTCTCTTTCTTTCTGCTCTTGTAATTTCCATTGCAATGAAGCAAGACTAAAGAAAGGGCTAAAACGAGACGCTCGGGATTGAACTTGGGCTTGGGCTTAATGTTTTGCTCTCATTTTTTATTTTTTGCTAGCCCTTTATTGCAACTTTAATCATGGAGATAAATCTTTTAGGCTACTAGGTGCTGATGGATACTATGCGGATTGCAGAGCGAGGACAAGGTCACTGGGAAAAAAAGTAGGACAGATCAAGGACCTTTTTTAATGGGAAAAATGTCGGAAAATTCCTAAACCTACTATATTAGTATCAATCTAATCCTAAATATTTTAATTGTGTCAATTTAGTCTTAATTTTTTTACTAATACAAATTCAATCATTTTAACTAATTTTAACCAGAATTTACTGATATGGATGTTAATTGTCATGCGTGATATGGTCAATGTTGACATAGCGATTTCTAATTACATTTTAATAATTTTTGATTTTTTTTTTTATTAATTTCTCTTCTTTTTTTCTTATTTTTTTAACTCATTTCTTTTTCCTTTTATCGTTGACCGACCACCGGCCATAACCAGATGAGCTAGCCTCTCCTGGGCAAGGGTTGTTGTTGCCCACCAGTGAGGCTCGGCCTAGCTAGGCCAGGGAGGGCAAGCCCTAATGAGGCCCTACAAGGGTCGGCCTAGACCAGATTTGGGGAGGCCAATCCACATAGCCATTGCCTATGGACGATAGTTAGTCATCGACAAAAGCAAGAAGAAAGGGAAAAAAAAAAAGAGAAAAATATTATAAAAAATAATAATAAAATCGAAAAATATTAAAATATTATTACAAATTTTCAATGTTTATCCACATCAATAATATCATGCCAAAACTAACTAAGAGGACTGAATCGATATAATTATAAAGTTCATGACTAAATTAGCATCAATGTAATAAAAATAAACAATAAAAAAATAAAGTTTAGGACTTTACTTTTTTTCCTTTTTATATATAACCAAATAAAAAATAAATCAGACATTTCAAGGCTTTCGTCCACTCCATGGCGTGGTGAGGGGGTGAGGGTAAGGACATCATTTGATATTTGATTTTTCATGGAAAGTGGCACAGGACATCATTTTTTCTTTTTCTTTTTTTGTCTTTTGTGTTTGGGCACGGGACATCAATTTGAATCCTTTTTCTTTTGGATGCTTTCGGATTCAATCTGATTTGAGTACTCATCCTTTTCATTTTGAGTACTCACGTCAAAGGGGTGAGCATGGTCCGGGTTGGTCCGGGCCACCCCTAACCCTAGGACCAATCCGTACAGTGTCAGTCCTCAATTTTTAGGATCGAAGACCGACCCTATTGAGCATGGGACCAAGGACCGGACCGACCCAATGGGTTCGGTCCGGTTCCACGATCAACCCGGGACCGATTGATAATTTTTTTCGTCTTATTTTTTATACTCCCTAAAAAGCAAACCTACAAATTCAAATTACATATCCATCGACAATGCGGCATTGTGCAACTAAACTATAAATACCAATACATATTTAGCAAATTTAAGATGACACAATAATATAAATTTCGTACCTGCTAACCGCTCATCAAGATATGGGACAAGATGAAAAGTTCTTGTAATCATCTATCTTTAATATTCATAACACCATATGCAAAAGCGTTTTCCTGCATTTGATCATGTAGAGTCCACTCAACCAAAAAATGAGCTTCACACCACTTGACTAGCATTCGATCATGTAGAGTCCACTTAACCAAAAAATGAGTTTCACATCACTTGACTAGCAAATCACCGTAGCAATTGCAGTACTACTCTATTCTTCAAAAACTTCTACCATTTGACACAAATTGAAAAGCAAAATGCAGTTGAAATTCATTAATAAAATACAACTAAACCATAAAAAGTTCAAAATACTTAATATAAACCATGAATATATATAACTTCACATCTTGTTAATTCACTTGAACTTCTAAATACCTGAAAACAAAACAAACGACACATAATTAATACTCAACAAAAGTTTTAAATTGAAATTACTATTAGTGCTATTGATAGAACATCTCAATATAATATAATATAATATAATATAATAGACATTTTACTTAGGTTTGAATATATAAAAGAATTATAAATAATATAATATAATATAATATAATATAATATAATATAATATAATATACATGGTTGGTCCAGGTTGGACCGACTAAAACTCTAGGGACCGAGGACCAACTCCAAGAGTGTTGGTCCCGAAATCTCCAGACCAAGGACCGACCAGTCCCCCTTGGGAACCGGACCAGACCGGCATGATTGGGCCGGTCCAGGTCAGTCCACGGTCGACCTCGGGACCGTTGCTCACCCCTACTCACTCTGCGTGGTGAGGAATGAAAAGACGGGGACTTTCATTTTATTCTCTTTCTTTTCGGGTCCGACCCTACTCCAACCTCCCACCAACCACCACCCAAAATGTAGATCCTCTTTCTTTTCAGGTCCAACCCTGCTTCAACCTCAGAGTCGAGTCCGACCTTGCTTCAACCTCGGACCACCCAAAATATAGAGTATTCAAATTGACCCAAAAGAAAAGAGTATATAGTGACAGTCCCAGTCCTTTCATCCCTCTCCTTGCCATACGCCATGGACCTTACCTCCATCGTCTCTATCATTGTCAACTTCATCCAAGTGGATTACCAGGGGAAGTCGATTTCACCCTTTGCAACCCATCCTGTCGCCACCTGTGTCACCATGTGCAGCCCCTTCCTGCATTTCTCTTTGGGGCGTGTCGCTAGTCGGGCACCACCACCTTGCGGGCTTGCTCCTCATTGTGATGGAGCAACGCACCTTCTCTTCCACTTCACCGGTTTGACATCGGTGTTTTCGCTCACATGGTTGCTGCTCCACGGCTCCTTCCACTCCCTCCTCTGGTTCATTCCTATTGCTTTCCATGCGTTTGTTGCACAGCCCCATTTGAAAACTTTGGCTGTGGTTTCACCGCAAACTTGTTCTCATGATTATCCGTGCGGTGTGCTCCCGTGTATGGCATGGTGGAAGAGTGCAGCCACATTTGTCGTGCCGAGCTGTGGATCTACGTTTCACATCGGAAGTCTGGGTGCCATAGTTGTTCGACTGTTCCCTGCTTGGATTTAGTAAATTTAATTGTATCACCACTTTAAGACAAATTATTAGTACTTTAGGAAGCTAAGCTAGTTTTGTATAAGAGGCACTTGGGGCTTTCTTCTCTTTATGGGAAGCCTTAAGGAGTCCCCAAGCCTTCGGCATCAAATTATATCCCGACCATAATGAGAAAGGAGAACGGGGAACAAGTACAGAACCACCTTTGTATCTTTCCCATTCCTAGCCATGAATGGTCATGCACCTTGTAGCAACTAAATCCGATTAGGATAGGTTAAACCCTCAAAAGAAATTGGGATCTATTTGTTGTCGGAGAAATCGGAGATAACCTCAACAATTATTATGATGAGTAGAATGGTTGATTCTAGTAGCCATACTAAGTAGATATTGTTCTTGAGGTGGAAGCTTCTTATCTCTTTAAAAACATTACAACTTACTAGTGTTGCAGATTTCTTTCTTTTTTGTAATGATTTTTTTGGAAAATTGCCAAAAATATTTTAACTCTTTTAATAATTTAACAACTTAGTTTTATAGTTAATTCAACCCAAAAAATGCTTACGTGCATGTCCAATCAGCGCCGCCCGACTTACTTGGCCGAACCGGCTGAAGGCTGGTCCTGATGTGATTACCGGAGATCAAAACGGCAGCGTTTTCCATAATAATTAAAAAAAATTAAAGAAATCATCGCTGTGCTCTTTTCTTGTCTAAATCCTCAAACGCTCTCCCAACGCCCCACTCCGAAGAACTCTAACCCGAAATTAACTGAGATCTCGACTCAAGCCCGAACGCAGATGTTTTGTTTTTGCAAAACCTCGCTCGCTCACGCAGTCGCCCAAATCTCCCCCAAACCTCAACTCAAACCGCGAATGGAAGCCTCGCTAGCGATGTAAATGTGTTTGGACGACTTGTTCATTTGTTGGGGACGAATGGTTGTTTTACTCTCACGTCTATATCCCTTGGTTGAAGTGTCTGCTAGCCATTTGTGAAAATGCCCAAGCGAACTTTTGTGAAAATGCCCAAGCCATTTGGGGACCAATATTAGTGCATTTTGTTTTAATTATTACTGATTGCGGATGATGAGTCTATATATATGATCTTAAAAAGGAATATGGCTATTCACCACATTACACGGCAGCATCTTGTATCAATTTGTTGGCTATAAGTCTGTTTAGTAAGAGAGCACTTCTGTGATGAAAGCGCACCGTGGGTAAAAACTCATTTGATATGAGTTAACAATGGGCAAGGGTAAGCACCCAGATTTGGGTCCCTTATGTTCTCACAATGGTCACAAAAGAACTCATTGGTATCATCTTCGATGAACGAAGTGTAAATTGTGAGTTGATGGAAGTTAATGGCAATCTTTTACTGTAGTTGAACACAATCTGTGATGATTAAGGTTGCAATGCACACAACCGTAAAAGTCAAACCTGCAGAATTTACTACGGACACTGCATAGGAAGCACAGTTCGGAAGATCTAAATTAAGAAAGAGTACATGCTCATGGAGGTGATGTTTCAAAGTGGGCCTTTCAAAAGTGCATGGAATGTTGAAGTGGTGGTCACTTTCCATCCAGCGAAAGACAGCGTCAACACTCTTCACGGCATATGTCAACAGCGTTCCTTCCTGATGCAAGAAGGAAAAGGATGTGCAGGGTGAAAAGGTTGTTGCATGAGTGAGGGCAATTCAGCACATGATTTATGGAGCAAAAAAGAGCAGCCCAGGTTCAGCCAGCGATAGATGCACGCATTATGAGCCTGGCACGCACCATCCTTCGTATGACGGTTCCAGCAGCAGAGGATGATTGGGCAAAGGAGAAAGAAGAGGCAATCAAGCCAACCATGGACCTCATCTCGTATGTTCTTTTCACAAGCTTTGCACTTGATTCTGCTTTCGAGCTTCGTGAGGAAGACCAGTGGATGCTGATGGTCGAAGTGGTAGAAAACCGAGTCCTTCTTGCCCTCCAGATCTCGCGAACTTAGAGTTAAAGCCGAGTCCATGTCGAGGCTGAATTTGCAATCGCTGCAGTAGGAGACCATGGTAAGCATTAGAGGGTGTCAAACAATGGGTAGTCAAAAGGGGGTCCATGACCCATTTTTTGACTCATATTCTGAGAAGTGGGTCATACAAGTTATTCAAACTTTTAAGGGCCAGGCCTAAATAGATTTAAAAAGACTTAGGTAGCGCATGAGAACGTTTCTGTTTCTTAAGATTTCTGTTCTTTTATTCCTCGTAACAAAAAAAGAACGTAAAACCTATTTGAGTAATGCCAAGTTGTTTTTCTATTCCGGAATAAAAGTTAGCCCTAGAATAGATTTGGAAAAGAAAATGAGAAGCAAAAAAAGTTGCTTCTTATTCGGGAACAATTTTTAGAAATAAGTTAATTTTCTTTTTTATTTTTCTTTTATTTTTCTTTCTTGCCGCGCCACCATCAACCACCCATCGTCTCGCCGCTGCCGCTACACGTCCACAGCCGCCGACCGTCCCCGCCGACCTCCGTCGCAAGCCCATCAACTGCCCCCTCCCACAGCCCGCCCGGCCCGACAACGACGGCGATCCGTGAGTAAGAATAAAAAATGAATAAATACAAAAAGAAACTGTTGCGTTACCAAACACATTTCTATTCTTTTTCTATTTCAAGAGTAGAAATTTTGTGTAGTTACCAAACGGATTCTTTTACTCAGAAATTGTTCCTTGGAATAGAAATTGAAAAGAACTATTTCTGAAAAAAAAAAAAAAACTCTTTTTCAGCCAAAAACCGTTATCATTCGCACCCTTAAAGTTTGGCGCGACGACAAAATTTGGGGCCTTGACGGTGGCATTGTGGGCTGGGACAGAGGTATCGACTGTATCGACTGAATTGGACATGAAACGAAGTAGAGTACTCATCTTCCTTCTCTCAGCAAAGCAACTGCTTGATGGTCAGGCCTCCAATCAATGTGAATAACACCACCTTGTTCTCTCCTGCCCTTGTGCTTCTAGATCTACTCCGCTTCTCTGCACGCTTTGCACTTCTAGATCTTCCTTCACTTCTCAGTCTCTCTGTATTGTGTTAAGAGAGAGCCTTGAAGTTGAACTATTATTAAAAATTAAAGGGGCAGCACGTTCATTTGAAGACCCAATTTGTCTCAAGCCCCAATTCTAAGCCCAATAAAAAACCACCCATGGGCTGTTCTTTTTCATCGATATGGCCAAAATTACCCCCAAAAAGAAAAATATATATGTGGGCAAAGCGAGTTGAGTTGAGTTGAGTTGAGTTGAGTTGAGTTGGGTTGGATTAGGTTAGATTGGGTCCCGTGGAGTTTGAATATGGGTTTGGAAGCACGCCGGTTCATGAGAGCAAGGGTATTGCTTGTCATCGAGTAAGATTCATCATCCTTCACCTCGTAAATATATCAAAAAATGTCAATCCACGTAGAAAATTAGAAAGAATAAAGCAAATATAGAAAAAAAAAATTATTTATATGTATATGCATCACAAATAATGGCTACTAATGAGCTTTAAATAAGTGGATATGAATTTTCATAGATTTAGTTAAATATAGACGTGTTTTAGTAATTTAGGTATGGGTTGGATTTGGGTCACTGGATTTATACTGCATGTAAATGAGTCAAAACGGATTAAATGGGTCGATTTGAATCGAACCATTTTAAAGCAAGAAAGAGAGGGTGATCATAGAGAGATGGGTGTTGCATCTCTGTGGAAGAAACAGTGCAGCTTTTGTGGAGAAAGAATATGCATGCATAGCATCCATAGACTTGCCCCAAGATCGCTTGCTCGTAGGCTTTGCATTTGATTCTTTTCATCCTAAGATGATGGAATTTAGCGGATGCTCTAGAATTTGTTGGATGGTCACATTTTGAGAATCCTCATCAAGGCTTAGTTGTGACGAGGCAAATGAAGTTATATTGGGCCGTGCAATAACAATCGACGTGTCCGAGTGACAAAAGAAAATTTTTATATATAAAAGCGAAATATCAATTGGAATGTACATTACTAGACTGGTGAGGTCACGTATTTTCTCCTGTCAAGACAAGTTTGTCAACCATCGCCTAAGACCCACCACCAAAGAAACAAAAGAAAAAAAAAGCAGAAAAAGGGGAAAAAAAAGCAAAAAGGAGGAAAAAGAAGGAAAAAAAAAAAAAATATTTAAAAATATCAATTTTTTTTTAAATTGTTGTCCACATTAGCACTGGTATGCCATATAGGACAACTGGTTGGAACTAGTGTTTTCCGGTCAATTTTGACTGAAAGGATTATTTGAAAAATTGTCTAAAATTTGAGGATTGAATTAACAAAATTAAAAGATTTAGAATTTATTTATTTTTTTGCATATAAGGTTTAGGATTGAATTATTACAAGTGTAATAGATTTAGAAGTTTTGGTATTTTTCCTAAATAATAATGGAAGAAAGTATTGTTTGGAAACGACTAGCTATGACAATGACCTATTTAATGTAATTTCTTTGTAACAAGACTTAGTCATAACATGTTTCCACTTATACCCTTATTGTTCCTTCCCTCTCACTTATTTCTCATCAGTCAGTCAGTCGTTGTCCCTTTCACACGCCCTTTCGCATTTCTCTCTCATCTTTAAAAGTTTCCACAAATATTCCTCCTCAAAACCTTTTTTTTTCTCTTTCCAGAAAAGATGACATTTATGATTTAATTTGGATGCATACTCATTTTTCTCTTTCTCAATACCTTATGTTTTTTCCTCTTTCTTGAAAAGATGACATTTGCATATTCCTTTTGCTAAAATTCGAATACATTATACTAATCAAAGTTTGACCATGATTTGAACCGGGTCACATACTTTTTTTGGAGAAAAAGAAGGAGATAGACTTCTATTTTTTTTTTTTTTGTCATATTTATTCTATCCCACTCGACCTCTCTTCAACAACTTCTCAGTCTCCTTTAGTCTCCTTTATTGACTAACAAAACCAGACAAAACCTCTCTCTCCTCCATATATATATGCATGCACTGGGTATTTCCATGACAACAATTCCATCTCTCTTTGAGAGAGAGTTTCCAAGAGGCTTTGATGTTAACTCAGCAATGGGACTATGGGGAGTCACGTGATGACCCTTACCATATGGATGAATATGTGACCATAGTGAAAATTGGAACAAAAAATGTTCAAGGTAGAATTGAAATTGAAATTGAAATTAAAGTTGGGAATTTTTTTAGGGAGTTAGCCCATAAAAATTCATGATTCCATCAACAGTCCAAGATATCTCAAACTGAAGAAAATGCGATCTCTTGTCAAGATGGGAACCTATTTTCGTAATATTTCACCAAAAAAAGAAATGTTGAACTACTTCGAAAGAATTTTGACAAGATTTAGTACATCCAACAATTACAAAAATAGGTGATTAAAATATGTTGCACTATAGATGGGTATTTAAAGAAAGGGATGAGTAGCCATTATTGCAGTATAAAATTGATAAGATTATACTGAAATAGAGAAACAATAATGATCTATTGATGTATGTTTTTATTTTGTTGATTTTGTTAATAAGATCTGTCGTTGACTTTTGTCATCCCCCAACTTTATAAAAACAGGGAAAACAACATCACCGTCCTCCTACCTAGAAAAGATAGCCTCAAACATAAACCAATGTAAAACATGTTATCAAAATATGTCTTCATCTATATACTTGATAAAATGGTGAGTTTGGCTACAAAATCAAGAGTTCTAAAATTCATAAAAAAGTAAGTGTATATATTATGTATTTCCAAACTAAATTAAACCCCACAAATATCATTTCATACATATACAAGTATCTAAACTCATATCAATATCCAACTATAAAATTTTCTCGCCGATAACTCTCATGTCCTACCTTAGTTGAAGAATTTGAAAAAGATTTGATATAGATAATGTGAGCAATCGCAACAGTGACTAACACAAATCTCTTCTAAGCAAGTGGAGCATCCACCATGCATATTATGAAGTACCACTAGAGACTCATTTATTGAAATTCAATATATAATGTATAGTAAAATCCAATTATGAGCGATATCACTTCAACTCGGCTTTATACTGATTGGAAATATTCATTTAAATTTCAAATACCAAAAGGGTAGTAAACGCTCCATCATGCATTGTGCAACAAATATGTTTTAAACTTTACTTTTTTGTTTTAACAAAATCATATCATGCAATGACTTTCTTAACATATAATATATTACTTTTAAAACATGAGTTTACAAATTTATAGAATATCACATTTTACCCCGAACCAAAATCCAAATTGAAAGTTACACCGCCCAAAAATTTTCAAAATCCTATTGAAGGCGATGCCATATTCAAACTTACTTGTCAATTAACCTCAACTAAAACTTCAGTAGGCAATGCCATATTCTTGAGTCAAATTGTTCACTTGACAAAAGAGCTCTTAACAACTACTTTGCAAATAGAGTCAACCTCATTTCAAAACTCCAATTCAAGCAAGTTTACTTGCAATGGAAAATGCTTTCAAATTATTAGGAGACCATAAAGCCAAAAGATGGCTGGAGAATGGCAAAATCCATTGCCAAACACAGTAATTGGAAATTTGTTTCTAATAGCATGCAAAACTTTAAAAATTTATCACGACCAAAACATAAACCTAAATCAACTTTCATGAAAACCTGCTATGCAACACCCTAAAATTTCTTTACAACATAATTTCACAACTTGAAAACATCTAAAATCAACCCAGCAATGTAGAATCCATACAAAACCTAATTTATAGATTAACTACAAAAACTTCTTCCATTAGATAAATAAAAGTTTTGAATTCTTACCAATTGCCGTGAAACAAAAATAATTGGGCTTGACCAAGCCTCTCAAACGTGCATGCACCGAGAGCCCCTTGTCTTGAGAAAATATTGGGAATACTAGAGAGGCTAACTAAACAAATCACCAGTCCATTTATTGGGTGATACATGTCGTGTTGGGCCTATCTTCCATTAATTTTCTCTCTCTATATTTTTCTTGGTTTCTCCGGACTCTACTTTCCTTCTTTCTTTCTTTCTTTCTTTCTTTTTTTTTTTTGGGGGGGGGTCCTTCTTGGTCGGACTGTTTTCTTTCTTTCTTTTTCTTTTCCTGCTCTAGAAATGCCCTTGTGACGGCATCAATTAAAGCAAGACCGAAGCAAGACCGAACCAAGGGCTTAAACGATACACTTGGGCCTGGGCTTACTGTTTTGCTCTTATTTATTATGGTTTGCAAGCCCGGTTATTGAAACTTTAATCATGAACATAAATATTTTAGGTTGTTATGTATTGATGCTAAACTATAGGGAATGAGAATAAGGTTACCTTGCCCGACTGTAAGAAAATTGAATACGGTGAGGCGAGACCGTAAGAAAATTGAATGGGGTGAGACGAGCGAGGTGGGGAGGTTTAGTTTTAGGTATAAGGTTTGACTTCCGCATTTTGCTAAGAAAGAAAGGAGAATTAGGCTCCATTTGTTTCAGTTGATGGGGTGGCGGTGGACTTCATCAAAGAATTCAAGTAGGACAAAACGAAGTCTTTTTTCTTTTTTTCTTTTTTTTTAACGCAAGTAAAAGTAACTAGGAAAGTAAGAAGGCATTCCTCCACTGTCCCTCCAGTGGGGGGCTGAGGGTAGGGACATCAGTGCAGTCCTTTTATTTTTGGAACTTAGCTGCTACATTCAAGGAGATCTTCGATGTAGACCTTCGATGTAGCAGCTAAGTTCCAAATGCCACTTCGAATAAAAGAACCACCAATGATGTCTCTGCCTTCACCCCTCACGGCGCCATGGATCTTACCTCCATCGTCTCTATCCTGGTCAACTTCATCCAAGTGAAATTCCAGGGGAAGTCGATTTCACCATTTGAAACCCACCCCGTCGCCATTGGTGTTGCCATCTGCAGCCTGCTTCTGCATTTCCTGTTGCCGCGTCTCGCTAATCGGGCACCCCCATCTAGCGGCCGCGCTCCTCCTTGTGATGGAGCATCATCGCACCTCCTCATTGACTTCACCGGTTCCATATCGGTAGCTTCGCTCGTGTGGTTGCTGCTTCATGACTCCTACCACTCCGTCCTCTGGTTGTTCGTGCTACTCTTGTTGCTTTTCGTGACTCTGTTGTGCGGCCTCATTCAAAAACTTTGGGTTTGGTTTGCCATGATTTTCCGTGTGGCGCCCCCTCGTCTATGGCATGGTGGAAGAGCGCAGCCACATCCGCCGTGCCCGGTCGTGGACTTGCGTTTATTGCTGGAAGTCTGAGCGTCCTAGTTGTTCGACTGACTGTTCCCTGCTTGGAAAAACTAATGTTAATCGCATGACTACTTTAAATCGAATGATTAGTACTTAAGGAACCTAAGTTAGTTTTGCATAAGATGCACTTGGGGCTTTCTTCTCTTTATCTGAAGCCAAAGCCATGACGAATCCTCAAGCCTTCGGCATCAAATTATCTCTTGATCATAAGAAAGGAGAGCAGGGAACAAGTAAAAACCACCTATGTATCTTTCCTATTCCTAGCCATGAATGGTGATGCACCTTGTAGTGACTAGATCTGTTTAAGATAAGCTAAGTTCTCAAAAGAAATTTGGATCTATCGTTAATTGAAGAGATTGAAGATGACCTCAACAACTGTTACGATGAGTAGAATGGTCTTTTCTAGTAGGCATATAAGGGGTAGTAATTGTTTTTGAGGTTGAAGCTTCTGAACTCTTTGAAAACATTGTTAGAGTGTTGCAGATTTCCTTCTTTTTCTGGTGAATCTCTTTGTAGCTTTCTCATTGGCCAGTTGATGGATATGTGTTATTTTACATTCTTTGCTGGTGTACTATGGTTTTGCTCATTTATCCATAGGAACTGGGATAAATTGATGCCTTGGAGACGCGAGCACAGCTACAATTTCAAAAGCTTTGATCTAACGCTAACATCAATGAGTGATCTAAATCAAAATGAAAGATGTCAGCTCTTTCATCTCTGTCCCATACACACCATTACTGCTTAATTGCTATTCCGACGATAATATAGTAGTGGTTTGTCTTGCAGAATGTGGGAGTCATTACATCATATAGTCTTTTCTTTTTTACCTCTGAGAGGTGACAACAAGATCTTTGCTGTGGCAAAAGCGTTAACTTGCAATCTAAGACTACGTTGTCTCACTGGCTGATTGACATTCAAGTTGCCAGGGCCAAGGTGAAAAAAGAATGCTGAAATGTTGATTTTTGTCTGTAGGCTTTAAGTTCAAGATTACTAAATTTTGGCAGACTGTAGATGTTAAAACCGAACTTTTCCCATCTTCATGTTCTATAGAATTTACAGTTCATGTATGCAAAGCTAGATAGATAGTATGCAGATGCTCAAGACAAGTCTGTACAAACTACACACATTTGATGTCCATATCTGAGGAAATAATTAGACCAGCAAGCTTCCTGACAAGTTGATTCAAAATCAAATTATGCATCCCGATGTTAATACTTTGATATATGACAGAGCACACAAGTCTTGCACTTCAAAAATATGATATTTATCTGCTTTTTTCTGCAGAGAACAACAATCTTGGATATTGACAGTAGCAATGAGTCCAATTGACTTGTATAAGAATGTGAGTTGAAACATCAAGCATAAAGGTAGGTTCTCCTGACTCCCGAATTCTTTTCTTCTTGGTAAGGGCCTCACCAACACTGCAGCTACATGCACTTCATTTGTGGCTTTTAGAGACCAGCATTGCACATCTTTTCTTGAGTACCTATTACGTGCTCATTCTTTTCAGGTATATCCACAAGCCTAAATGCTTATTGCAGAAAACGATTCCCTGGAGAGTTATCATGATACTAAGTCAAATAATGAAGCTAAGTAGGTGATGTACAGTATAACTTAAGACTGCAGGACTGTCAAAAGCTTCTTCTAATTCAGTAGCAGATACTTCAAAATGTTAATGTTAAATGGAGGGCAAATGTGACTGAAGAGACTGATAATAATTCGTCAATTATTAGAGAATAATGGGAGATGTTTAGCCATTTTTTTTCGAGGTTACTTGAGATTCCACTGGACCAAAAGATTTGGAAGTTTTTTCCTTACTGGAGAGAAATAGAGGGATGTTCATGAAAAATGGCACTTTTACTAGCATTTTCAGACACCAATTCTTCATTATCAAATTGCCACCTGTCAGACATTGTCATATGGTCGTTTTGGTCTCCAAAATAAATTCAAAATTGTTCTCGAGGTTAAAGCTTCTGAATTCTTTGAAAACATCACGAGCATCACAGTTTTGCTTTTCTTTTTCTGGCGAGTCTCTTTGTGACTTTCTGGTCGGCCGGTGGATCTATATGTGTTATTTTACACCCTCTTTGCTGGTATACAATGGTTTTGCTCATTTATCCATATGAACTAGGATAAATAGATGCCTTGGAGACACGAGCACAGCTGCAAAGCAGAAGCTTTGTTCTATCATCATAGAGTTATCCATATCAAAATGAAAAATGTTAGTTTTTCAATCTCTGTCCCATATGCATGGTTACTGCTTACTAGCTATTCTGATGATAATTTTGTTTGAGTTTGTCATTGCAGAATGACAAGTGGTTACATCATATAATGAGCACTTTACTTCTTAGAGATGACAACTCGATCTTTGTTGCTGCGAATACATCAACTTGCTTCAGCAAATAAGATTTATGAGGGCAACAAATTCTTTTGTGATGTATCCTGTATGTATCCAGAAGCTCTTGGATCTGAGTAATGCAATCTAAGACCATGTCGTCTCACTGGCTGATAGGTTTTCGTCCAGCAGCTTGATTTGTTGCTTCAGTCAGAGATTCAAGTTGCCAGGGCCAAGGTGAGAAAAGAACACTGAAATATAGATTTCTTTTTTGGGAGGCTTTAGTTCAATATAACCAAATTTTGGTGAACTGCAGATGTTAAAACCAAACTTTTCCCATTTTCATGTGCTGGAAAAGAATTTTTACAGTTCATGAATGGAAAGCCATATAGATAGTATGCAAAGCTTGAGACTAGTCTGTACAAACTATACACACCTGATATTCATTTTTCGAGGAAATAATAAGACCGGCAAGCTTCCTGACAAGCTGATTTATAATCAAATTATGCATCCCCATGTAGTACTCCAACTCATAACATAAAGCACGTAAGTCTCATACTCAAAAATATGATATTTATCTGCTTTTGCTGCAAATGACAATATCGGATGTTGAGTGTTAGCAGTGATTCCAATTGAATTGCCTAAGAGCATAAGTTGAAACATCAAACAGAAAGGTGGTCTCCTGCCTACCCAATTCTTTTCTTCTGGATAAGTGCCTCCCCAACTCTGCAATTCCGTGCACTTCGTTTAGTTCAGCCATAGTGGGGTCTTCAGGTACTTCCATTACTTTAAAAAGAAAAAAAAAAATTGGCCTTACCACATTTTCTGTTGATAATAACTTATTGTGGAGAATGAGTCTATATATGATGTTAAAAAAGAGAAAAAGAACAGGGCTATTCACCACATCATATGGCAGCATCGTGTATCCATTTGTTGGCTAAAGTCATTTTAGTGAGAGAGCACTTCTGTGATGAAAGCATACTGCAGGTAAAACGAATTCGATATGAGTAATAAATGCTCAAGGGCATTCATTGTAGACGGGATTACCCAGATTCAGGTCTTTTTCCCTAACAAATTACAATAGTACTCACCGGCATCATCTTCAATGAATGTAGCGTAGAGTGTGAGTTGACGGAGGTGATGGCAAACTTTCATTGTTGGTGGTAACTGTGGAAGGCAATCATTATTGACATTAAGATTACACTGCACCAAAACGTGAAAGTTGAATGTGCAAAATTTACCAGAGACACTATACGCAGGTCAGGTGATCTAATATAAGAATGAGCATATGCTCATGGAGGTGAGGGAATGTTGAAGTCGAAGTCGCATTTTGCACAGAGAAAGACAGCACCAATGCTTTTCACGACATGCATCAGTGAGTGTTCCTCCCTGATGCGGGAAGAAGTGGATGTGCCAGGGTGAACGGGGTGTTGCATAACCGAGGGCAATTCAGCACATGATGGAGCAGGTGGGAGCAGCCTTGCTCTAGCAGGTCAGTAGATCTAATATAAGAGTGAGCATATGCTCATGGAGGTGATGTTTGAAAGTGGGCCTTTTAAAAGTGCATGGAATGTTGAAGTCGAAGTCGCATTTTGTGCAGAGAAAGGCCGTTAACGCTCTTCACAACAAGCATCGGTGAGCGTTCCTTCCTGATACGGGAAGAAGTGGATGTGCCGGGGTGAACGGGGTGTCGCATAACTGAGGGCAATTCAGCACATGATTTATGGAGCAGAAAAGAGCAGCTCTGCTCCAGGCAGTGATGGGCTGTACCTTTGGACATATTCATCACAAGCCTTGCACACAACATCTTTCATGTGACCCAGCTCCAGCGGCAGTGGATGATTGTGAATTAGAGAAAAGAAGCGGCAATCCAGACAAGCATAGACCTCACCTAGTATGCTCTAATCACAAGCTTTGCACTCGATTCTGGCTTTAAGCTTCACGTGGAAGGACCCCAGTAGACGCTGATGGGCAAAATGTTAAAAAACCGAGCCTTTCTCACCCTCAGACCTCGTGAACATAGAATTATAGCCACACAGTCCATGTCAAGACTGAAATTGCATTTGCTGCGGCAGGCAACCATATGGCAGGCACTACATTGGAGGTCTACCGATTGATCGAAAGCAAGAGAGAGGGTGATCATGGAGAGACAGGCATTGCATCTCTGGGGAGAGATTCGGCGCAGCTCTCATGGAGAAAGAATCTACACTTGTAGAATCGATAGACCTCCTCACAGGCTTCGCAATTGATTCTACTTTTCGTTCCAAGATGATCGTGTGAGGGGATGCTAATGAGCAAAATGTTGGATGGTCGCATTCTCAGAATCCTCATCAGGCTCAGTTGTGACTAGGCAGTTGAAGCAATATCGGGCCGTGCAGCAACGCTTAACCATCCGAATGGCAAGAAGGGAGCCTGCTCACATGCATGGCAACTCCGACGATCCTTGTCATCGTTGCCACCTAGGCGGTCCAGTCGGGGCAGCAGGTGAGACGGGTGTCCTTGGGGCGGACAGCATGCTAAATTCAGTGTGACTTGTGAAAGAAGAATCGACACAATTCACATCAGTGGGCTGAGCTGCGGATCGGAGACCAGCTCGCGAGACATTCCAAGCAAGTGCAGCCATCTTCGTTCAGGTTTCGGAGATTCAATACATGATCACCAAGGCAAATTAGGAAATTAAAAAGCGTTTTGAATGGAGTTATAATTACCGACCAAAAAAAAAAGAATGGAGTTATAATTGCTGAGTTACAACACACGAAGCGAATGGTGTGAATTGAATCGTACCCTACTTCCATATATTATTAGACGTTTGTATTTCAGTGTTAATTTGTACAATTTTTTCTACATATATGCTTTAATGCAATAGTTAAAAAAACTAAAGTGGCCCATGAAAAGTTTCATTTCATTTTTCATTTAGTAGTCAGCTGCAATTATAACATAATTATCCATAAATAACCGATAAATAAAACTCCAAACATTGGATAAGGTCATAAAGGTGCATTCCCCTTCGGCTTGTCTATACATTTATTAGAAAGTTCTTATCCAACTTAATATAAAAGTAACTTACTTAAGACAATACAGCGGTAACAGTTTTCTGTGTTGCTAATTATCGATTAATCTATAAAAATCCATGTTTGGCGGCAATCTTGAATTCCAAGATATCGAAAAAGTGTTATATATAATATGATGCTCCATAAGCTATGACGATAAGGTTCACCAAAGCGGTAATTGTAATTAAATCTGTAATTTTCTATTAAAATCTCTTAATGGAACTCGATTTCATTTGCAAAAATTAAATAATTCTACGCATTGGTTATTCTTGAAATCAAAATATAGATTGAAGCTATTATAGACCCATTTCATATGTATTCATCCTACGACTTTTGCTAGTTGAACCGAATTTAGATTAGGGGTCAAAATTTGGCATTTGGATAAACCTAAGAGAAACTTTCTAGAAAAAGAACAAACAACACAAAGAGGTGATCTTCCAAGTAATTATAAATAAACCTATCCAAATGATAAAATGCACTACATTTGGATGAAATCAAGATTATGATGCATGTGCATTTTTCATCTATGGTGATCATCTTCATTCCACTAATTTGTACATTCCTTTTGCTAAAATTTTGAATTTATTATACTAATTAAAGTTATGATTGGTCTGACCTTGATTTTGAATCGAGTCACATCCTTTTTTTGAGGCAACAAAAAAAAAAGAAAAAGAAAAAAAGGAGAGAATGATCTTTTTTTCTCCTATGAGGGTGTTTGTGCGTACATATAATCCTCTTTTCAGCAACTTTTCAATTTCCCCCCTCCCCCCTTCCTTGTGACGGAGTTTCCAAAGGGTCTTAGGGGAGGCTTCAATGTTCACAAAGATATTGTTGGACAATGCGGCATTACATGATAATCCTATGTCTACTCGTAGAAAAAAAATGGGACCATTGTGAAAGTTGCGGATTTTGTGCTAAACAAATAAATAAATAAAAAAATCGAGGTGAAGTTGAGATTTTCCTAAAGTCATGCTATGCGACATTCCAAAATTTCATTACAACATAATTTCATAGCTTAAAAACATCTAGAATCGACCCAGCAACATAAAAGCCATACAAAGCCTAATTTATAGTTTAACTACAGAAACTCCTTCAATTAGATAAAAAAAAAAAAGTTTTGAATCCTTATCGATTGCTATGAAATAGAAATAATCTAGGCTGAGCAAGCCTCTCAAACATGCACGCAGTGAGAGTCCCCTTTTGTCTCCTCTTTTGTCTTTTTCTCAGTTTCTCCAAACTCTGCTTTCCTTCTTCTTTTTTGTCTTTTGGGTTCTTCTTGGCCATGCTCTATTTTCTCTCTCTGTTCTTGCAATTCCCTTGCGACGGCATCAACAGAAGCAAGATCAAAGGAAGAGCTTAAACGAGACACTTGGGCTTGGGCTTCATGTTTGGCCCTTATTTATTATATTTTGCGAGCCCGGTTATTGAAACTTTAATCATGCACATAAATCTTCTTAGGTTATTACGTATTGATGGAAACTACGCGGATTGAGAATAAGGTCTTGGGTCATCTTGCGCAGCAGCCCTAATCCCCTCTCCTCCTCGAGCTCGCGTCCCTGTTGCGGCCGCTTTAGTAGAAATCTTAGCAGCAGCGCAATCACCCGGTAGCTACCCATTGGAAGACCGAATTGTCCGAGTCGTCTTCTCACTTTCCAATTTTGCGATACGCAAATGTTCAGTAATGGGTCTGGTGAGACCTCAGGCCTTGCCGACCTCTAGCGAAGTCAAATTAGAGTTTTCGCACCAACGGGGGAGCGCGTTCTTTAATTCATTAGTTTATAACCACCCCTGAATCCTCTCTCTCTCTCTCTCTCTATCTTTTCAATATTATTTATTATTTTTTTGTCTAAGATAATAATAAATTGAGATTTCTACTTTTTTCTAGTTATCAATTTATCCATAAATGTGCATGTTCTGCAACAATCTTGACTTCCACATTATTGAAAAACAATTACATATGATATGATGCTTTGTAAGCCATGTGGATAAGGTTCCCCAAAGTAGTAGTTACAATTAAACTTGTATTCTTATTATCTATGAATAAAATTCAATTTCATTTTCAAAATTTAATAATTGTCCACATTGTTTATCTTGAAAACAAAATATAGATCTAAGTTGTTATAGACCTAGTTCACATATACAACCTACGACTTTCACTAGTTAGACTGAATTTAGATGCATAGGTCAAAAGTTGGCATTTGTATAAATTATGACGACTAAGACCCAGGAGAACATTTCAAGAAAGAACAAACAAAATAGGGAGGTACTCTTCCGAGTAATCATAAGTATACCAAGAAATGATAGAAAGAACTACATTTGGGAAAAGGAAAACCACAGCGGTGTAGAGCTCATATCAAAAGGTTCTTGGAAGTCTTTCTATTCTAACCTAACTTTACTAGGAGCTATAATAGTAAGATTGTGAACTAAGTAGCATCAACATTGACACGCGACACGCAACACATCATTTCTCAAAAATAGAGAATTTCCACATGTCGGGACATGTTGTATGTAAAATGATAATTTTGTATTCATTATTTTAATTTGATAAATTCAATTGCATTCCATTCCAATAATCCATAAAAGTTGAAGGAAGAAAAAATAAACAATCCACATTTTACTATTAAATTTAACATTTAACAAAATGTCAAAATAATAATAATAATAATAATAATAATAATAATAATAATAATAATAATAATAATAATAATAATAATAATAATAATAATAATAATACACATTCCACCATCAAATATAACAAAAAGTCTTTCTTTCCCCTTTTATTTTTTTTATATATTTACATTTTGACCCATCATTTATTGAAATTTTTGAAATTGACCCCGGAATCACATGTTGAAATTCCATGCTCACATGTTAGGAGAGTTGATTACGTCTTGGATTTTTCAACACTCATTCACCACATGTTAGAACGTGCCGTAGTGTCGGACAAGACACAAATGCTTCAATGCTTCTTAAATTGTGAACCAAATTCTAGTAGTACAATTGCTTTTGCTGCCAATTTCATCTCAGTAGCCAAAAAGCCATGGAAAGATCATGAGGTACACTACATACTTGAAAACACCAACTTACCCGAAACAAGTAAATTGCAACGAATATCAGAACTGCTAGGTCAAATTATTCCCCCGACTTATCAGTCATGAGGAAATGAAAGGCATGAGGAGAATCAGAAATGCAATGTGGTCATAGCAAAACCAATCGCATAATGACAAGTTAACAGGGAACATGCAAGAGCAATTTAGCATAAATATTGCAGTACTTTCAGCTAGTTTCGGGAAACGAAACACATTCCAGAGAACATGACGCATCCCAGAACGTCTCCTTCTTTTTGTTGTCTACACTGCATAATCTGAATAATCATACGGCTTACAAAAATTCCTGCACTTAGATAAATAAAAGTTGTTGCTACCAAATAGAAGTAATCCGTCTTGTCGAGTTCTTCCAAGCGTGCATGGAGCGAAAGCCCCTTTGTTTCCTCTCTCTTTTTCTCTGTTTCTTTCCTTCATTTCTTTTCTTTTCTTTTCTTTTCTTTTATTTTCTTTTTTTGTTCTTCTTGGCCAGGCTCTGTTTTCTCTCCTTTTTGCTCTTGCAAGGGAGAATTGTCCAAAAGTCCTAAACCTATTGCAGTTTTGCCAATTCAGTCCTAAACCTTTCAATCTTACCGATTGAGTCCTGAACCTTTTGTCAGTTTGCCAATTGAGTCCATCCGGCCAATTTTGGCCGGAAAATGCTGACGTGGACGCTAGCGATGCCACGTAGGACTGCCCCGCATCGACGTGGACAAATTTTAATAATATTTTAATATTTTAAAATTTTTATTTTTTTTAATATTTTCTGTTTTTTCCCTTTTTTTTTTTTTTTTTTTTCTTTTGGCTTTTCCCTTGCCCTTTTTCGGTGGCTGGCCACCAGCCACAAGCGACGGTCGGCCACCGGCCACAGCTAGCTGGCTGGCCTCGCCCGCCACAAGCGAGGCCCCATCGGGCGACGACGACGCCGGGCGAGGCCGCCCCGATGAGGACCAGCCTCACTAGATCTAGCGAGGGAGCCCTCACAGGGCTCGCCCTCGCCTGGCGAGTGTCGGCCTCGCCCCTCGTCGGGCGGGCGACGGCTAGCCACCGCCACAGCCGAGTTGTTGCGGCTCCGGCTTCCGCGGTTCGTTTCGCGGAAGCCGAGTTGGGTCGTCGTATTCTCCAATCCACCCTCTCGCAAAATGAGCCGAAAACCCTCGCGTCCTCGGCAAGCTCCGACAATGGAGGCAGCGAATGTGGTGCTGGCTGTGCTCACGAAAGTTGCTAGCGAGGGGAGCCCTCGCCCCGCCTAGATGAGCGTCGGCCTCGCCTGCACAAAACCGCGAGGCCGGCCGCCCATGGCTGGCCAGGCGTCGCCGTGGCCGGTGGCCGGCCCGTTGCCCGCCCGGCCGGGCGAGGGCTCCTCGCTAGATATGGCGAGGCCGGCTTTCACCGGGGTTGGCCTCACCCGGCGCCGCCATCACCGGCCAAGCCTCGCCCGTGGCGGGCGAGGCCGATGGGCCTGGCCGTGGCCGGTGGCCAGCCGTCGCCGTGGCCGGTGGCCGGTCACCAAAAAGGGCAAGGGAAAAGCCAAAAAGAAAAAAAAAAAAAAAAAAAAAAAAAAAGGAAAATAAAAATATTTAAAAATAAAAATTTAAAAATATTAAAATATTATTAAAATTTGCCCACGCGCCGGCAGGTACCCTAGGTGGCACCGCGTCCACGTCAAGCATTTTCCAGCCAAAATTGGCAAGATGGACTCAATTAGCAACCGATAAAAGGTTTAGGACTCAATCGGCAAGATTGAAAGATTGAGGACCGAATTGGTAAAATTGCAATAGGTTTATGACTTTTTGACAATTCACCCGCTCTTGCAATTTCCCTTGCAATGAAGCAAGACTAACGAAAGGGCTAAAACAAAACACTTAAGCTTGGGCTTAGGCTTGGGCTTAATGTTTTGCTCTTATTTATTATTTTTTGCAAGCCCGTTTCTTGCAACTTTATTCATGAAGATACATATTTTAGGATATTATGTACTGATGGATCCTATGTGGAGTGAGGATAAGGTCACTCAAAATTAAATTTGGCTGTTGACACCTAAATTTTGGCTACCCATTTAGTCATTTGCCGCATTAAGAAATTATGGATTAATTTTAACCCCTAAAAAAAATATTAATTCCATAGCATATAGATTTAGGTGCATATGTTTTTAATTTTTTTTTTCCATTTTATTTACTGGACCGGTGGCGGATGGGTCGAATTAATGGTTTTGAGTTTTAAATTAGCAGGCTGGGCTAGGCCCACAGAAGGAGAAAATTAACCCAAGCCCGTTGTTGTTTAATTAATTATCTTGTGAAAAATTAAGATTTGATGCGATATTATGATGATTTTTGAAAATTAAGAAAATCGCATTGTAATCTTATTTTTATCAATAGATGATGAAATCGGGGGTGAATATTCATGAGATAGGGATTTTTGTGATTAAGAGGTTATAAGTAATATTCGTGAGATGGAAATATTAACAAAAAGATCACGTTTTGTTTCGTCTTTAAAGGATGCGTACTGAGTTCAATCGAGAGGCTTTTTCGAGGGTTTTTCTCTTGGTCGAAGTAAAAGAAGAGTGAAAAAGGCTTTCTTCCTCGTCCATCTTCAGTCAAAGGGGAGCTTTTTCTCTTTTCTTTTCCTGAAAAACTGCAAAAAAAGAAGATGGGAAAAGTCTGCAAGGAGAGTGACGTGAGAGAGAGAGGAGGGAAAAGGTAAAAGTAAAAAGGCAGAGGTGAGGGGACGTTTACTGTTCATCGTCTCCCTCACACTCGCCGGCTCCGCTTTTCCCTCCACCCGCAGCCACGAAGCCACCGAGCCGCACGGGTCGCTTCATCTGCACGCCGCTCGGACCTCCGCCTCAGCACCTTGCCTCTGCAGCACCTCGCCTCCTGCTCGCTCGGTGGCCGAAGCCCGCCGCGCCTGCGCCCTGCTACGACAGCTCGCTCCGCATCACCGCGCCAATCCCTGCCGTTGCGACCCTCCTCTGCAGATCTGTCTCCGCCGTCAGATCCCAAGCCACCGGTGACCCAGAGTCGCAGCCGAGTCGAGATCCAGCACCCGGAGTCCCTCCGCTTGCAAATCCGAGGTCCCCGACGACAGAAGCCCCAGACCCAGCTCGACGCTTCCCTTTCGCCGGTGCCGAGCCTCATCGAAGACCCAGATCTGACGCCGCCCTCACTCCGCGCCGCGACGCTCGCCCCCGATCCGGTTCTCTCACTGAACGTCGCGCCCAACAGCCCGATCCAGACGCCGGAGCTCCTCATCGCAGCCACCAGAGGCCTCCCGCCGTCCCTGCAGCGCCCCGCCGGCTGAAGCTCGTGATCCGAGCGCCCCGACGCAACCCCCGCGACGCAGGCCCGTGCCGACCCACGACAATCTCCTCGCCGGAGCTCCTCACCGTGCACCTGCTGTGCCCTCGCCGGAGCTCTGACGCCGGCCATCCTCCGCCCGGCGCCGTCCACCATTGTTGCCTTTTTTTAATTTCCTTTTTAGGTGATTTACTTTTTATCCTTTTATTTTTATTTTTTATCTAGTTATTTTAATTGCTGTCATTTTTGCTTAAGTTAGAACATGGGATGTCAATTTTAATTATTTGTATAGTTTAGGCATTATCCTTAAGGTTTTGCCCAAAACTATATAATTATTAATTTGGTCCGTAAAACCTCGGATCATTTTTTTTAATTATATTAATTTTTGGGCATTTTGTTGATAGTATTTTAAGTGTTGAATCAATATAACTATTAATTTGATCCGTAAGAATTCGGATTAAATTTTTAGTTATTTTGATATCTTTGTTGTGATAATTAGGGTTAAAGATAATCGTTAATTTGACCCGTGAGACAACGGGTTATTTTTCTGATTATTTTAATCCTTTATTTGATTGGATGCCTTGATTAGTTTAGATTTAATGTTAGTTGGTAATTGCATTGTTTTGAAAAACCTCTAAAAAAAAATCTAAAAATATTTGAATTAGGATTCAGTTTGTTTTATAATATTTATTGTTATCTTGCATAGCTAGGATAGGGATTTTAGTTCGAAAAATATAAAAAAAATGCATTAATTTAGGATTTTAGTTGCATGTTTAATTACGTGGCAATTTTAAATTTTGAATTTTAAATAAAAAATAAAAGATAAAAATATCATGCATACGTCATGTAGAATTAGGGCATGCTCCGCACGTCATTGCATATTAGATCAATTACATGTTAGATTAAGATAATATCTTAGTTTAAATCAGGATTTAAGTCAGTTTAAATTAGATAGAATTTTAATCTAGCTAGATCATTTTTGCATTTTTAAATAGAAATATCAAATGCACGTCATTTAGTTTTTATTAGGTTCATTTAATTAGAACTTCCTCGTCATTAGACTAAGTCATTTAATAAATGTCACATGACATATAAGTCGCGTACTAAACTGTATGCTGCATGTCATCTTAGTTTAAATAATTTTGTATGTCATTGCATCGCATTGCATGTCATTAGAATTATGTCATTTAGATTGCATTTAATTATTGCATTTCTTCATGTCATATAGTTTAGGTCATGCTGCCATGTCATATTAGATTATTAGCATGCGTCGCATGATTTTCATTAAATAAAGTGAAAACAAAAATTGAAATTGCGTGTTAATTAGAAATCATATCTAGGGTTCTTGATGCGAATTCGATTTAACAACGCAGATGTCTTTTGTTTTCTAGGTATGTTTTTGCATTATTTAATTGTTTTCTTGAGTGTTAAATTGGTGGTTGCGCACCCGCATAATAACCTCACATGTTAGGGAGATAGTTTAAAATAAATCAGCTGCCTGCAAAAAAAACATTTTTGAAAATAAAAAGAATGGTACCGAAAGGGCATTAGAGAAATCTAATGTAATCAAGTCCCCGTACCATTAATCTCTGGTTCGTAGGAGTAAAGTAATTCTCCCATTATTTTACTTAGGTGTCTAATCGACCTACCATAAACTGATTAGTGGCGACTCCTAAATAAAATCAATTTGCATATTAATAAATTCAAACTTAAGTTGTGAATTGGTATGAGCTTGGGAGAGCCCGAACTAAGCTTAAAGACTTAATAATCCATTAACCTAGTTTTAGATGGTGAACCCGAAAAATCAGGTCGCAACATTGGCATATCACTTTTTTGAAAAATCTATTATATTTGTGTCAATTTGAATTAGTGTCAATTCAGTCCTTTCAACTAATTTTGATCGTAAATTACCGATATGGACATTAATTGTCCTATATGGCACGCCTAGTCCTATATGGATAATTTTTTTTTATAGTAATTCAATTTTTTTATTTGTTATTATTATTATTTTCTTTTTTTCTTTATTCTTCCTTGGCCATTGCCTAGTGGGTTGGCCTCACCTGGGTGAAGGTCGCCATTGCCCACCACAAGCTAGGCTAGGCTAGGCAAGAGTGATCCTAGGCAAGGCCGCCTTGGCTTGGGTGAGGCCTTACGAGGGTTAGCCTCGCCTAGGCTAGATTTGGTGAGGCCATCACGCTCAACTATTACCTATGATCAACAAAAGGAGGAAGAAAGAAAAAAAAAATTAGAGAATAAAAAAATATATTAAATTATTATGAAAATTTTTCCATGGCCGTCCATATCAATATCTAGTCAAAATTAATTAGAATGATTAAATTGATACAATTATAAGATTTAAAATTAAATGAATATAAATGCAATAGGCTTATGACTTTTCTCTCTTGTCAAAATAACCAAACAAAAAATAAATCCGAAAGTTTAAGGCCTTCGTCCTCTCCATAGTGTGGTGAGAAGTGAGGATAGGGACATCATTTGATATTTATTTTTTCATGGAAGGTGGCACGGACATCAATTTAATAATCTTTCTTTTGACATCAATCTAATACTCTTTATTTTTTAAGTCCATTCCAATCAAGGACATCCAAATGCCCTTCCAAGTTCCCTTTTAAAAATTCTAAGGATGCAACAGGTATCTTCCTTTAAAAAATGTTAAAGATATCCTTAACATTTTTCCAAGGGAGTCATGATTAAAGGACACCCAGATATAGAATGGATGTCCTTTAATCATGACTTCAAAAGAAGGTCAGAAAAGGATGTCAGGATGTCCTTTAATCATGACTCCCTTGCACATTAGATGGAAAGTATAAATAATGTCCCCGTCTTTGCCCCTCCTCACGGCACCATGGATATCCCCTCCATTGTCTCTGTCCTGGTCAACTTCATCCTGGTGCAAAACCAGGGGAAGTCGGTTTCACCTTTGAGACCCACCCCGTCGCCACCCGCGTCGCCATCTGCAGCCTCCTCCTGCATTTCTTTTTTGGGCGTGTTGCTAATCGGGCACCACCTTCTCGCGGCCGTGCCCCTTCTTGCGATGGAGCAGCACGCCTCCTCTTCCACTTCACCGGTTTGACATCGGTGTTTTCGCTGGCATGGTTGCTGCTCCACGACTCCTTCCACTCCGTCCTCTGGTTCGTGCTGTTCCTGTTGCTTTCCGTGCGTCTGCTGTGGGGCCTCATTCGAAAACTGTCTGGTTTTACTGCAAACTCGTTCTCATGATTATCCGTGCGGCGTGGTCTCGTGTATGGCATGGTGGAAGAGTGCGGCCACATTTTCTGCACCCGGCCGTGGGTCTCTGTTTCATGCCGGAAGTCTGAGCGACGTAGTTATTCGACTGTTCCCTGCTTGGATTAAGTAAATTTAATTGTATCACCGCTTTAATACAAATTATTAGTACTCTAGGAAGCTAAGCTAGTTTTGTATAAGAGGCAACTCATGGCTTTGTTCTCTTTATGAGAAGCTTAAGGAGTCCCCAAGACTTCGGCATCAAATTATCTCCCGACCATAAGAAAGGAGAGCAGGGGACAAGTAAAAATCACCTATGTATCGTTCCTATTCCTAGCCATGAACGCCGATGGACCTTGTAGCAGCTAGATCCAATTAAGATAGGCTAAGTCCTCAAAAGATATTGGGATCTATTGTTATCGAAGGGATTGAAGATACCTCAACAATTGTTACGAAGAGAAGAATGGTCGTATCTAGTAGCATATAAAGGGTAGATATTGTTCTTGAGGTTAAAGCTTGACCTCTTTGAAAGCATTGCGTGGTGTTGCAAGTTTCCTTCCATTTCTGGTGAATCTCTTTGTAGCTTTCTGTTTGGCCAGCTGATCAATATGTGTCATTTTACATTCTTTGCTGGTATACTATGGTTTTGCTCATATATCCGTATGAACTAGGATAAATAGATGCCTTGGAGACACGAGCGCAGCTGCGATTTCAAAAGCCTTGTTCTAACATCATTGAGTGATCCAAATCAAAATGAAAGATGTCAGCTTTTTCATCTCTGTCCCATATGCACCACTACTGCTTTCTAGCTATTCCGATGATAATATAGTTGTAGCTTACCATTGCAGAATGAGAGTCGTTGCATCATATAGTCTTCATTTTACCTCTGAGAGGTGACAATTACGAATTTGCTGTGGCAAATGCGTCAACTTGCAATCTAAGACTACGTTGTCTCACTGGCTGATTGGTTTTTGGCTGGGAGCTTGAATTGTTGCTCCAAGAGGACATTCAAGCTGCTGGGGCCAACGTGAAAAAGAATGCTGAATGTAGATTTTTTTTTCTTTTAAGAGGCTTTAGTTCAAGATAACTGAATTTTGGCAGACTATAAATGTTAGAACAGAACTTTTCGCATCGTCATGTGCTGGAAAAGAATTTCCAGTTCATGAATGCAAAGCTAGATAGATAGTATGCAGAAGCTCAAGACTTGTCTGTACAAACTACACATCCAATGTTCATATTTGTGGAAAGAATTAGACCAGCAAGCTTCCTGATAAATTGATTCATAATCAAATTATGCATCCCAATGTTTATACTTCGATGTATGACATAAAGCACAAAAGTCTTCCAGTTCAAAAATATGACATTTATCTGTTTTTACTGCAGAGAACAACAATCTTGGATGTCGACTGTAGCTGTAAATCCAATTGACTTGTATAAGAACGTAAGTCAAAACATCAAACGGAAAAGTAGGTTCCCCTGACTCCCACATTCTTCTCATATTGGTAAGTCCCTCCCCATTCTGCAACTGCATGCACTTTGCTTCCGGCTTTGGAGACCAGCATTGTGCGTCTTTTCTTGAGTACCTCCAATTATGTGCCCACTTTTTCCTGCAGAATTTTCATTTTTTTTCATCTAGTTCAACAATAGCAGGGTCTTGGTACTTGCACTATTCCAGCGACTTGTATTAAACACTATTTGGTATTAGCGCATTTTCTGTTGATTCTTACTTATTGTGGAGATGAGTCTATATATATGATGTTAAAAAGGAACAGGGCTATTCACCACATCGCATGGCAGCATCTTGTATCCAATTTTGGCTGAAGTCTGTTTAGCAAGAGAGCACTACACTGTGATACAAGCACACCATGGTAAAACGCATTGGATATGAATAATCAATGGTCCGGGGCATTCATCACAGTCATAAGCACCCAGATTTGTGTCCCTCATTGCAAAGGGCACAATAGTACTACTCACTGGTATTATCTTCGATGAACAAAGCATAAAGCGTGAGTTGATGGAAGTTAATGGCAATCTTTTACCGTAGTGGAAGGCAATCTGTGATGATTAAGATTGCATAGCACACAACTGCAAATGCCGAAGCTGCACAATTTACCACAGACACTTCATAGTAGCATGGTTAGGTAGATTTGAAATAAGAAAGAGTATATGCTTGCAGAGGTGATGTTTCGAAGTGCGCCTTTTAAAAGTGCATGGAGTGTTGAAGTCGTCACTTCCATGCAGTGAAAGACAGAGCATCCATGCTCTTCACGAAATATGTCAACAAAGTGCTCCGATACGAGAAGAAAAAGGATGTGCAGTGGTGAGCAGGTCGTTGCATCCGAGGGCAATTCAGCACATAATTTATGGCGCAGAAGAGCATCTCGCTCTGCATGGCAATAGGCTAAACATTTGACACATTCAACACAAGCCTTGCATGCACCATCCTTCATATGGCAGTTCCAAAAGAGAGAATGATAGTGCAAAGGAGAAAGAAGAGGCAATCAAGACAACCATAGACCTCACCTATATGTTCCATTCACAAGCTTCATGCCCAATTTTGCAGTCAGGCTGTGTGTGGAAGACCAGTGGATGCTGATGGTCGAAATGGTAAAAAACCAATTCCTTTGTGCCTCCAGAAGGACAACTAGCTATTCTGATGATAATATTGTTTGAGTTTGTCGTTGCAGAATGACAGATTGGTTACATCATATAGTCAACACTTGACCTTTGAGAGGTGAGAACTAGATCTTTGTTCCGGCAAATGCATCAACTTGCTTCAGCAAATAGGATTTATAAAGACAGCGACTTCTTTTGTGATGTATCCTGCTTGTGTCCAGAAGCTCTTGGATCTGAATAATGCAATCTAAGACCATGTTGTCTCACTGGTTGATTGGTTTTTGTCCAGGAGCTAGAATTGTTTCTTGATCGAGAATCAAGTTGCTGTGGCCAAGGTGAGAAAAGAACGCTGAAATATAGATTTCTTTTTTGGGAGGCTTTAGTCCAACATAACCGAATTTTGGTATACTGTAGATGTTAGAACGGAACTTTTCTCATCTTCATGTTCTGGAAAAGAATTTACAGTTCATGAATGCAAAGCCACATCGATAGTATGCAAAAGCTTGAGTCTAGTCTGTACAAACTACACCTGTCTGATATTCATTTTTTGAGGAAATAATAAGACCGGCAAGCTTCCCGACGTGTTGATTGAAGAAAAGAATCTGTTTTCTTATTTCTCATAGAGTGATTACAATGAGTATAAATACATGAATAGAGAACCTAAATTAGGTAAGAAACCTATTTAGATAAAGATCCTAAGTTGCCTCTAATATCAATCAATATCTAATTTACAGCAATCAGAATAAAAACAAATCACATAATATCACGTAATATAATCACGTAATATAATCAGGGAGAAATTCTAGAAGATTTCCTAATACATTTCAACACTCCCCCTCAAGCTGGCTTGAAGATGTCTTCCATAGACAGCTTGTTCACTAGACGAATGAATTGCCTTCTATGTAATCCCTTGGTCGAATGTCGCAGTCTAATCATCACTTGAAATATACAGCATACAAATTAATCCGCTATCAAGTTTTTCTTTGATGAAGTGTTTATCAACTTCCACATGCTTTGTCCGTTCATGTAACACGGGATTATGAGCAATTGCGATTGCTGCCTTATTGTCGCAATATACTTTCATTGGTATGGAACTTGGAATTTGTAGTTCATCTAAGATACCTTTCATCCACATAACTTCGCATACACCATGTGCTACGATCGAAATTCAGCTTCAGCACTACTTCTTGCCACCGCACTCTGCTTTTTACTCTTCCAAGTGACTAAATTACCACCAACAAACGTGCAGTAGCCTGAAGTAGATCTCCTATCCATATTGCTTCCAGCCCAATCTGCACATTGAACACCTCAATTTCCAGATGTCCATGTTTTTCAAACATTAGACCCTTACCAGACTTCCCTTCAAGTAGCGTAAAATTCTATATACCGCTTCAAAATGCCTTGGCCCCGGTGAGTGCATGAACCGACTCACCATACTTACAGCAAACGATATATCAGGTCGAGTATGAGATAAGTAAATAAGTCGACCAACAAGCCTTTGATACCTTTCTCGGTCTATTACTTCTTCAGCCTCGGCAAGTTCAAGCTTCATATTTGGTTCCACGGGGTCTCGCCGCTTTACATCCTAATAGACCTGTCTCTTTAAGTAGATCAAGAACATATTTGCGTTGGTTTATAAAAATGCCCTTTTTGGATCTTGCAAATTCTATTCCAAGAAAATATTTCAAGGCACCCAAATCCTTAACTTCAAACTCCTCAGCCAACTTCCCTTGCAAGCTTTTCAACTCAACTTTGTCATCACCAGTTAATATTATATCATCAACATAAACGATTAGAATTGCACGCTTACCTTCCTTCGAGTGCTTATAGAATAGAGTGTGATCTCCTTGACTTTGGTGATAGCCAAATCTTTTAACCACCTTCCCGAATCGTTCAAACCACGCTCTTGGAGATTGTTTAAGTCCATACAACGACTTTTTAATCTGCAAACTTTGCCTTCAGTTTCTGCAAAACCTGGTGGTAAACTCATAAACACTTCTTCCTCCAAGTCACCATTCAAGAATGCATTCTTCACGTCTAACTGATGTAAGGGCCAATCAAATGCAGCAGCCAAAGATAGTAAAATTCGAACAGAATTTATCTTGGCAACTGGGGCAAAAGTCTCATGATAGTCTACTCCATAAGTCTGAGTGATCCCCTTTGCCACTAACCTTGCTTTATACCGCTCAACACTCCCATTGGGTTTACATTTTACAGTAAATACCCATTTACAGCCAACAATCTTTTTTCTTCGGTGCATCAACCAACTCCCATGTGCCATTCTTCTTAAGTGCAAGCATTTCATCCTCAACAGCCATCTTCCACTTTGGATCCTTCAAAGCTTCATGAATATTTCTAGGAATAGATATGTGAGACAGATTTGACACAAATGCTCTATGATGATGAGATAACTTTTGGAATGACACATGTTTTGATATAGGATGCTTAGTACATGATCTAACTCCTTTTCTAAGAGCTATAGGCATATCAAGATTAGAAGCATTAGTATCAGAGGGAAAAAGAGTACTACTAGGATCACCTGATGACGAAGGCAAGAGATCATCTCTCGGGGTTGTAGACGGATGAGGCTCCAGGACAAAGTTCTGATCTGCAATATTTTGAAGAGTTTTCCTTCTAGTATAAACTCGAAGCTCGGGCTTGTTGATCACATTGTGATCTTGAACTTTTTCTCCCCTATCCTTGACACATCAAGATTTGGCAGAAGTGTTTTTGAAGATTCAAACAAACGATTAGGAAGGACAGGAGAGTTAATCTCTTCACTAACATTAATCTCTTCACTAACTTTAATCTCTTCACTAACTTCGCCATTCTCCCCCTGAAGAGATTTGGTAGAAAAAAACGGTTGTGACTCGATAAATGTTACATCCATAGTGATATGAGTTTTACCAGTATATGGATTGTAACACTTGTAACCTCTTTGATTAGGTGCATACCCTATAAACACACACTTTTCAGCCCGAGGATCTAATTTAGATCGACATTGAATTGGGAGATGGACAAATGTAGTGCAACCAAACACTCTTAGAGGAATATCAGAAAAATACGAGCTGTGGGGTACACTTTTTGAAACAATTTAAGGGAGTAGTGTAATTTAACACCCGAGTAGGCAACCTATTAATTAGATAAGATGCTGTTAGCACAGCTTCCCCCCATAAGTATTTAGGTACATGCATTGAAAAACAGAGGGCATGCGATACTTCAAGGAGATGACGATTTTTGCGTTCAGCAATGCCATTCTGTTGGGGTGTAGTTCGGCAAGTTGACTGGTGAATGATGCCTTTTTCTGTCAAAAAACTCCCCAAAAATTGGTTATAATATTCAGTACCATTATCAGTACGAAGAATACTAATAGTAGTACGGAATTGAGTCATAACCATTTGATAAAATTTTTGAACAATGACTCAACTTCAGATTTGGCGCTCATCAAGTATGTCCAACATAAACGGGTATGATCATCTATAAAGGTAACAAACCATCGTTTTCCGGTTTTTGTTGGCATGGGTGAAGGACCCCAAACATCACTATAGATTAAGTAAAAGGAGATGATGCACGATACTGTTTTGGATTATAATGAGTACGATGACTTTTAGAAAAAGACAATTGTCACAATGTAGTGAAGAAACATCCACATCTTTGAACAAATGAGAAAACAAATGTTTCAAATATCCAAAGCTAGGATGGCCTAATCTATGATGCCAAACCATTATTTGTTCTTGAACAGGGAAGAACTGAAAGTTCCATACGCCCGAGCTTTTTATTAGAGACAAACTCTTCAAAATAGTAGAGACCATCCCTCATCCTAGCATTGCCAATCGTCTTCCCGAGATCTGATCCTGAAACTCACAATGGGAAGCAAAAAAAGACAACACGGCAATTAGACTCTTTAGAAAGTTTACTAATGACAAAAGACTGCAGGCTAACTTAGGAACATGCAGTACATTATGAAGTTTAATAGACTCAGAAAGTGAAACTAATCCTTTGCCTGCAATAGATGAAAAACTCCCATCGGCAATCCGAATTTTTTGGTTGCCAGGACAAGGAATATAGGATTTGAACAAATATGGAAGATTAGTCATATGATCGGATGCCCCTGAATCAATGATCCAAGGTACAGATTGTGAACAACAAGAGAGGGCATTTAGATTTCTACCTTGGTGGGCAATCGAAACAAGAGGGATTACCCGATACCGACCTGGCTGAAGTAGTTGCAGAAGATGGTTTAGTTGTTCTTTGCTGAAAGAGAATGCAGTGGCCTCATTAGCTGTAGGAGGCATACGCTGAGAAGACTTATTATCACGGCTAAGTGAAGTTGGTCTCCTTGCTTCACTAGTTGTAGAAGCTGGACGGCCATGAATCCTCCAACAGGTCTCCCGTGTATGACGGGGTTTGTTGCAAAAATCACACCAAATACGAGGTTTCCCATCTGATCTTCGCAAGTTAATGGGGATCTTGCTTATATTTGCTTCGGAAACTATTGTTGTAGGAACATGGCCCTTCTTGTCTTCAAATATAGTTAATGCTGAACCTTCCAATGATCCATCCTTTCCGCCGGTAGCTGACTTGCCCAGCATTATTCCCCGTCTACTTTCTTCTCTCCGAACCTCCGAGAAGACCTCTCCAATAGGTGGAAGAGGCTGCTTCCCAAATATTCTGCCCCGTACTTCATCAAACTCATCTCTCAGCCCTGCTAGGAAAGCATAAATACGTTCTGCTTCTACAATTTTCCTGTATCGATTACCATCTTCAATACACGTCCACTCATGATCATTGAATACATCCAATTCCTGCCACAAACGTTTCAAGGAGTGAAAGTATTTTGTGACAGTTTCCTCTCCTTGTTGCATCTTCCCCAGCTTCAAGGTTAACTCGTAGATTTGAGATTGATTACCCAAATTTGAATACATCTCACACACCGCATCCCAGAGTTCCTTTGCGGTATAATAGCCCAGATAATTTGCACCAATATCTTCTTGCATGGAGTTGGTCAGCCACGTCATAATAGCTGAATTCTCTACATCCCAGACAGCCCAAGCGGGGTCATCTGTCGCTGGTTCTGCATTATCTCCAGTCAGATAGCCACTTTTTCCTCTACCCCGTATATACATTCGAACGGATTGAGACCACCGGAAAAAATTATCACCATTCAGCTTTATGGAAGTGATTTGAATGGGATGAGGTTTGGTGGACTTTGTGAGAAGTGATGGGGAGTTAGACTGGGTGGCTGATGATTCGTCCGACATAGTGATCGAACGATCAAAAAACAAAAAATTACTCGAGGTGAATAGATAAAGGACCTTTGGGCTCTGATACCATGAAGAAAAGAATCTATTTTCTTATTTCTCATAGAGTGATTACAATGAGTATAAATACATGAACAGAGAACCTAAATTAGGTAAGAAACCTATTTAGATAAAGATCCTAAGTTGCCTCTAATATCAATCAATATCTAATTTACAGCAATCAGAATAAAAACAAATCACATAATATCACGTAATATAATCACGTAATATAATCAGGGAGAAATTCTAGAAGATTTCCTAATACATTCCAACAGATTCATAATAAACTTATGCATCCCAATTTTAGTGCATTAATTCATAACATGAAGCAAACAAGTCTCACACTCCAAAAATGTGATATTTATCTGCTTTTGATGCAGATAATAACAATATTGGATGTCAAGTGTTAGCAGTGATTCTGATCGACTTGCTTGAGAACGTAAGTTGAACCATCAAACAGGAAGGCTGTCTCCTGCCTCCCCAATTCTTTTCTTCTGGATAAGTGCCTCCCCAACTCTGCAACTACATGCACTTTGCTTGCATCTTTTTGAGACCAGCATTGCCCGTTATTTTTTTTTTCTGTACCCTCAGTTGTGTGCTCACTCTCTGCTTTTCCTGCAGAATTGCAATTTTTTCATCTAGTTTGGCAATAGCAAGGTCTTCAGGTACTTCCATTACTTTAAAATACATTTGGTATTACCATATTTTCTGTTGATTATAACTTATTGTGGAGAATGAGTCTATCTATGATGTTAAAGAAAAAAAAAAGAACAGGGCTATTCACCACATCACAAGGCAGCATCTTGTATCTCTTTGTTGGCTAATTGTCAGTTTTGTGAGAATGCGCTTCTGTGATGAAAGCATACCGTGGGTAAAACGCATTCGATATGAGTAATCAATGCACGGGCATTCATCGCAGCTGGAAGCACCTAGATTCAGGTCTTTTTTCTCTCAAAGGTCACAATAGTACTCACCAGCATGATCTTCGATGGACGAAGTGTAAAGTGTGAGTTGATGGAGGTGATGGTGATTTTTTATCATTGTTGGTAATTGTGGAAAGCAATCATGATTGACATTAAGACTGCACTTCACAAGAACGTGAAAGTTGAAAGTGCAAAATTTACCAGACAATGCATAGGAAGTGCACATCAGTAGATCTAATATAAGAAAGAGCATATGCTCGTGGAGGTGATGTTTGAAAGTGGGCCTCCTAAAAGTGCATGGAATGTTGAAGTCAAAGCCACATTTTGCACGGAGAAAGACAGCGTCAATACTCTTCACGACATGCATCAGAGAGCGTTCCTTCCTGGTACAGGAAGAAGTGGCTGTGCCAGGGTGAACGGGGTGTTGCATAACTGAGGGCAATTCAGCACATGATTTATGGAGCAGATGAGAGCAGCACTGCTCCAGCGGCAGTGGATGATCATGAATTAGAGAAAGAAGAGACAATCCACACAACCATAGGCCTCACCTAGTATGCTTTGCACTCGATTCTGGTTTCAAGCTGCACGTGGAGGGACACCAGTAGATGCTGATGGGCGAAATGGCCAAAAAACTGAGCCTTTCTTGCCCTCCAGGTCTTGTGTATTTAGACTAATAGCTGCACAGTCCATGTCAAGGCTGAAATTGCATTTGCTGCAGCGGGAAACTATATGGCAGGCATTGCATAGGAGGTCTACCAATTGATCGAAAGCAAGAGAGATGGTGATCATGGAGACGGGCGTTACATCTCTAGGAAAAGATTTGGCGCAGCTCCCATGGAGAAAGAATATACACGTGTTCCATTGATAGACCTCCTCGCAGGCTTCACATTTGATTCTATTTTTCGTCCTTGGATGATGAGATGTGAGCAGATGCTAATGAGCAAAATGTTGGATGGTCCCATAATAGAGTCACGAACGATCCAATATTTTCGTTGCAGTTTCGTGTATGGTAGTATTTCCGTTAAGTCTGGTGCCCATTTTGGCTGTGGCTCCCCTCTTTTATAAAACGAGTCACGAACGATGTCCCTGCCTTCACCACTCACGGCATCATCGATTTTACAACCATCGTATCTATCCTCAATTTCATCCAAGTGAAATTCCAGGGAAGTTGGTTTCGCCCTTCGAAACCCACCCGGTCGCCTCTGGCATCGCCATCTGCAGCCTGCTCCTCCATTTCTTATTGCTGCATCTCGCTGATCGGGCACCGCCGTCTAGCGGCCACGCTCCTCCTTGTGATGGAGCATCATCGAACCTCCTCATCGACTTCAGTGGTTCAATATCGGTGGCTTCGCTTGCGTGGTTGCTGCTCCACGACTCCTCCCACTCCGTCCCCTGGTTGCTCGTGCTGTTCCTGCTGCTTTCCGTGAGTCTGTTGCGAGGCCTCATTCAAAAACTTTGGCTTTGGTTTTATGACAAAATCTTTGCCATGATTTTCCGTGTGGCGTCGTCTCGTCGAGGCCATGGTGGAAGAGCGCAGCCACACCCGCCGCGCCCGGTCGTGGATCTGCGTTTATTGCTGCAAGTCTGAGCGCCCTAGCTGTTCGACTGATTGTTCCCTTTAAAACGAAAGAATAAGTACTTTCGGGAAGTTAGCTAGTTTTGTTTAGGAGGCGCTTCGGGCTTGTTGCGACTATATCTGAATCCATATGATAATCGCAAGCCTTCCGCATCGAATTATCTCTGGACTATAACAAAGGAGAGCAGGGAACAAGTAAAAACCACCTGTGTATCTTACCTATTCCTGGCCATGAATGGTCATGCACCCTGGGGCAACTAAATCAGATTAAGATAGGCTATGCCCTCAAAGGAAATTGGGATCTATTGTTATCGAAGAGATCGACGACCACCTCAACAATTGTTACCAAGAGAAGAATAGTCATTTCTATAGCCATATAAGGGGTAGTAATTGTTCTTGAGGTTAAAGCTTCTGACCTCTTTGAAAGCATTGCTGAGCGTTGCAGATTTCCTTCTTTTTTTTTGGGTGAATCTCTTTGTAGCTTCCTGTTTGGCCTGTGGATCCATATGTGTCATTTTACATTCTTTGCTGGTGTACTATTGTTTTGCTCGTATATCCATATGAACTGGGATAAATAGATGCCTTGGCAGCGTGGGCACAGCTACAATCTAAAAAGCTTTGATCTAACACTAACATCATTGAGTGATCAAACCAAAATGAAAGATGTCAGCCTTTTTATCTCTGCTCCATATACACCATTACTGCTTACTAGCTATTCCGATGATAATATAGTTGTAGTTTGTCATTGCAGAATGTGGGAATCGTTACATCATAGTCTCTATTTGACCTCCAAGAGGTGACCAATAGATCTTTGCTGTGGCAAATTCATTAACTTGCAATCTAAGACTACATTGTCTCGCTGGCTGATTGGTTTTTGGCCTGGAGCTTGAATTGTTGCTTCAGTTGGACATTCAAGTTTCTGGGGCCAAGGTGAGAAAAGAATGCTGAAATGTAGAGTTTTTTCGGCTCGCTTTAGCTCGAGATTACTGAATTCTGGTTGACTGTAGATGTTAGAACCGAACTTTTCCCACTCTTCATGTGCTAAAGAATTTACACTTCATGTATGCAAAGCTAGATAGGTAGTATGCAGATGCCCGAGACAAGTCTGTATAAACTACACCCATCTGATGTTGGTATCTGAGGAAATAATTAGACCGACAAGCTTCCTGCTAAGTTGATTCACAATCAAATTATGCGTCCCAGTGTCGACAGAGCACTCAAGTCTCGCACTTAAAAAATATGATATTCATCTGCTTTTACTGCAGAGATCTACAATCTTGGATGTTGACTGTAGCAGTGAGTCCAATTGACTTGCATGGAAGCGTAAGTTGAAACATCAGACAGAAAAGGAAATTCTTTTTGTCTTGGTAAGTGCCTCCCAAACTCTGCAACTAAATGCACTTAAATTTGCGGCTTTTGGAGACCAACATTGCCCATCTTTTCTTGAGTACCTCCAATTGTATGTTCATTCTTTCAAATTTTTCCTACAGAAATGCAATATCTTCATGGAGTTCAGAGTAGCAGGGTCTTCAGGTACTTACACAATTCCAGCAACCTGTATTAAAAAAATGTTTGGTATTGGAGCATTTTCTCTTGATTATTACTTATTGGGGAGGATGAGTCTATATATACGATGTTAAAAAGGATCATGGCTATTCACCACATCACATGGAATTGTGTCCATTTGTTGCCTAAAGTCTGTTTAGTAAGATAGCACTTGGGACGAAAGTGCACGGTGGGCAATACACATTTGAAATGAGTAATCAATTGACAGGGCCATTCATTGCAGACATAAGCACCCAGACTCAGGTCCCTTATCTTCTCACAAAGGTCACAATAGCACTCACTGGTATCATCTTTGATGAATGAAGCTTAAAGTGTGAGTTGATGAAAGTTAATGGCAATCTTTTACTGTAGTGGAAGGCAATCTGTGATGTCTAAGATTGCACTGCACAAAACCATAAAAGTCGAACCTGCAAAATTTACCAGAGACACTGCATAGGAAGCACAGTTCTGTAGACTAAAATAAGAAAAGAGTATATGCTCGTGGAGGTGATTTTTCAAAGCGGGCCTTTCAAAAGTCACATTCCATGCAGTGAAAGACAGAGCGTCAACACTCTTCACGACATACGTCAACAATGCTCCTTCCTAATTTGAGAAGAAAAAGGATGTGTGGTGTGAACAGGTTGTTGCATAACTGAGGGCAATTCAGCACATGATTTATGAAGCAGAAAAGAGCAGCTCTGCTCCAGCCAGCGATAGGTTAAACATCTGACGGATTCATCACAAGTCTTGCACGGACCATCCTTCATATGACAGTTCCAGCAGCAGGGGATGATCGTGCAGGGAAGAAAGTAGAGGCAATCAAGACAACCATAGACCTCACCTGGTATGTTCTCTTCACAAGCTTTGCACCTGATTCTGCTTTCGAGTTTCATGTAGAAGACCAGTGAGTGCTGATGGTCAAAATTGTAGAAAACCAAGTCCTTCTTGCCCTCTAGGTCTTGTGAACATAGAGCTAAAGCCGTGCAGTCCATGTTGAGGCTGAATTTGCATTCACTGCAGTAGGAAACCATGGCATTCATTACATTTAGCTCCTCCAATTGATTGAAAGCGAGAGGGTGATCATGGGGAGACAGGTGTTGCATCCCTGGGGGAGATTTGGTGCAGCTTTTGTGGAGAAAGTATTTGCATGCATTGCATCCATAGACGTCCCCCAAGATTGCTTGCTCGCAGGCTTTGCATTTGATTCTATTTTTCATCCCGAGATGATGGCATGTGAGCGGATGCTCATCAGCATTTGTTGGATGGCCACATTCTGAGAATCCTCATTGGGAGGACAAGCAATATTGGGCCATGCAGTAAGAAATGATGGATCCGACTGGCAAGAGAAGGTTTTCATTTATAAATGCAAAATATCGATTGAAATATACATATCACTAGACTGGTGAGGTGACGTATTTCCTTGTGGCCAAGTTTGTTAGGAATATGGACGAGCCTTGATAAGCCATTCCCTCTTGTGTCCATCCATCGATCACAACTTACTTCTACCATATTAGACTTAGTGTTCCAGACAATGAGTGACTAAGTTTGTTAGGAAATAAAATGATAGTGCAGCTTCAAGATGAGTATTTGTAGATACCTTTTATTGATTTAGAGTCCATAAAACAAGCAATTTCTCAAGAACAGATCAGAGAAAGCATATAACCTTGGAGCATAATCATATGTCATTACTCGAAGAGCTAAACAGAAATGTGGGATGTGATTTGAGGACTAAACCGATGATTTAGATGCAGATGGTAATAAATTATTTTCTCTGGACTCTGAAGGTTAGCCATTTTGTATGAGATGTGCAGGATCGCAGTTATCATAAAGCAAATCAAATTATGTTGGCAAAAAATTTGGTACCATCATCTCCAATGAAAGCAAAATGTGTGATAAATGTTGTGGGCCATGGATACTGGAAAGAGCAATAGATGATTTATCTTCAGTGAAAGCATATGTCACAAACAACGGTATCTTTCTCTTCTCGGTTAACCATTCTTCCTTCTCGGGCAATTGTTTCTATCTACTTCATCAATTATGTATGCTACCCTTTAATCCATAGGAACTTCTCATCAGTTGCAGGGTTTGGTTGCCCAAAAGCGACTTGGCTTCACCAAAACTCCTCTTCTCTAGAAGCGTGGCTGGCAAGGCGTCCCACTGGCAGTAGGTTGCTCAACCTCGCCTTGCTTTTGTGACATGCTGTCTGGCCCCTCTGCATTACATAGTCAAGGGTGAGTTCCATGTGTCAGTTTGTGGATCGCGGTCTCACACACAAATCCCTACAGATTCCTGTAGGAGGTCCAAATTATATCTATTTTAATTTTCATGTGGGTTCATTCATCATTTGGTTTGACCTTGGAAGTTGATTTTCTTCTTATTTATTTACAAGCGTAAATGCTTACTGTGAAAAGCGATTCCCAGGAGAGTATCATGATGCTAAGTCAAATAGTGAAGCTAAGTAGGTGATCGACTGGATAACTTAAGATGGCAGGACTGTCGAATGCTTCTGCTAATTTGGTGGCAGATACTTAAAATTGTTACCTTCAATGAAAGGGCAAATGTTATTGAAAAGACCGAAAATACATCGACAATTATTGCGATGAGAAGAATGGGGAGATGTTTCATTGTTTGTTTCAAGGTTACTTAAGATACTACTAGACCAAAAGATTTGGAAGTTTTTTCTTTACTGAAGAGAGAAAAAGGGGGATATTCATGAAAAATGGCACTTTTACTAGCATTTTCAGATTTCAGCACCTTATTATCACATTGCCACATGTCAAATGTTGTCATATGGTCATTACTAGTTGCCAAAATAAAGTCAAAATTGTTCTTGAGGTTAAAGCTTCTGAATTCTTTGAAAATATCGTGAGAATCACAGTTGCGCTTTTCTTTTTCTGGCGAATCTCTTGGTGACTTTCTGTTTGGCCAGTGGATCTATATGTGTTATTTTACAGACTCTTTGCTGTTATAAATTGGTTTTGCTTATTTATCCTTTAGAACTGGGATAAATATATGCCTTGGAGATGGAAGCACCGCTGCAATATCAGAGCTTTCTTCTATCGTCATAGAGTTAGCAGAATCAAAATGAGCAAGTCAGTTTTTTCATCTGTCTTGTATGCACAGGTAATGCTTACTAACTGTTCTGATGATAACAATTTTAAAGTATGTCATTGCAGAACGACACAGTGATTGCATCATATAGTCAGCATTTTACCTCTGAGAGGTGACAACTAGATCCTTGTCGCGGCAAATGCGTCAACTTGCTTCAGCAAATAAGATTTATAAAGACAAACTTCTGTGGTGTATCCTGCATGTATCCAGAAGCTCTTGGATCTGAAATGCAATGACTGTGTTGTCTCCCTGGCTAATTTGGTTTTCGGACAGGAGCATGAATTGTCGCTTCAGTTGGAGTATCAAGTTGCCAGGGCCAAGGTGAGAAAAGAACGCTTGATTTCTTTTGTGGGAGGCTTTAGTTCAATATAACTGAATTTTGGTAGACTGCAGATATTAGAATGGAACTTTTCCTATCTTCTTGTGCTAGAAAAGAATTTACAGTTCATGAATGCAAAGCTAGATAGATAGTATGCAAAAGCTCGAGGCTAGTGTGAACAAACTACACAATCCTGATATTCTTTTTCAAGGAATTAATAAGACCGGCAAGCTTCCTAACAAGTTTATTCATAATCAAATTATGCATCACATTGTTAATACTCCTATTCATAACACAGAGCACACAAGTCTTACACTCAAAAGTATGATATTTATCTGCTTTTGCTGCAGAAGATAACAATATCAGATGTCAAGTGTCGGCGGTGATTCCAATTGACTTGCGTAAGAGCGTTAGTTGAAACATCAAACAAAAAGGTGGTCTCCGGCCTCCCTAATTCTTTCCTTCTGGATAAGAGCCTCCCCAACTCTTTAATTTCATGCATTTGGCTTGCAGCTTTTTGAGACTAGCATTGCAAGTGTTTTTTTGAGTACCTCAAATTGTGTACTCGATCTATCCACCTTTTCCTGCAGAAATGCATCTAGTTCAGCAAAATCAAGGCTTCAGGTGCTTCCATTACTTTAAAAAAAATTTGTTATTGCCATATTTTCTGTTGATTATAACTTATTGTGGAGATTGAGTCTGTATATGATATAACAAAAGAAAAAAGAACAGGGTTATTCACCACATCACATGGTGGTATCTTGTGGCTGTTTGTTGGCTAAAGTCAGTTTAGTGAGAGAGCATTTCTGTGTTGAAAGCATACGGTGGGTAAGACGCATTTGATATGTGTAATCAATGGGCAAGGGCATCATCAGACGGAAGCACCCAGTTTCAGGTCTGTTTCTCTCAAAGGTTACAATAGTACTCACTGGCATCATTTTCAATTAACGTAGCGTAGAGTGTGAGTTGATGGAGGTGATGGCGATCTTTATTGTCGGTGTTAACCGTGGAAGGCAATCATGGTTGACATAAAGAATGCACTACACAAGAACGTGAAGCTGAATGTGCAAAATTTACCAGACACTGCATAGGAAGCATGGGTCGGCAGATCTAATATAAGAAAGAGTATATGCTCAAGAAGCTGATGTTTCAAAGTGGGCCTTTCAAAAGTGCATCGAATGTGGAAATCAAAGTCGCATTCTGCATAGTGAAAGATGGCGTCAACGCTCTTCAGGACATGTGTCAGTGAGCCTGCCTTCCTGATACGGGAAGAAGTGGATGTGCCAGGGTGAACGGGGTACTGAGGGCAATTCAGCACATGATTTACGGAGTAGAAAAGAGCACCTCTGCTCCAGGCAGACATGGGCTAAACCTTTAACATACTAATCACGGGCCTTGCTCACACCATCCTTCATTCGACCCAGCTCCAGCGGCAGCTGAGGATAGTGAATTGGAGATAGAAGAGGCAATCCAGACAAGCATAGACCCCACCTAGTATGTTGCTCTATTCTCAGCTTTACACCCAGATTCTGGTTTCAAACTTCACGTGGAAGGACACCAATAGATGTTGATGGACGAAATGGTTTTAAAAAAAAAAAAACTGAGCCTTTCTCACCCTCCAGATCTTGTAAACATAGAGTTATAGCCGCGCAGTCCACATCAAGGCTGAAATTGCATTCGCTGCAGGGGGAAACCAGATGGCAGACATTACATTGGAGGTCTACCGATTGATCGAAAGCAAGAAAAAGGGTTGATTATGGAGAGAGGGGCGTCGCTTCTCTGGGGTAGATTCGGTGCAGCTCCCTTGAACTAAGAATATACACCGTGTAGCATCCCTAGACCTCCTCGCAGGCTTTGCATTTGATTCTACTTTTCGTCCCAAATTGGAGGGACTATGGTTTTGCTCATTTATCCATATGCGTCATTTTACATTCTTTGCTGGTGTACTATGGTTTTGCTCATTTATCCATATGAACTGGGATAAATTGATGCCTTGGAGATGCGAGCACAACTACAATTTCAAAAGCTTTGATCTAACACTGACATGAATGAGTGATCCAAATCAAAATGAAAGATGTCAGCTCTTTCATCTCTGTTCCATATACACCATTGCTGCTTACTAGCTATTCCGATGATAATATAGTTGTAGTTTGTCATTGCAGAATGTGAGAGTCTACATCATAGTCTCCATTTGACCTCTGAGACGTGACAACTATATCTTTGCTGTGGCAAATGCGTTAACTTGCAATCTAAAGACTACGTTGTCTTGCTGGCGGATTGATTTTTGGCCAGGAGCTTGAATTGTTGCTTCAGCTGGACATCCAAGTTTCTGGGGCCAAGGTGAGAAAAGAATGCTGAAATGTAGTTTTTTTTTTTTTTTTGGGAGGCTTTAGCTCAAGATTACTGAATTCTGATTGACTGTAAATGTTAGAACCAAACTCTTCCCACTCTTCATGTGCTAAAGAATTTACAGTTCATGTATGCAAAGCTAGATAGATAGTAAGCAGATGCACGAGACAAGTCTGTATAAACTGCACCCATCTGATGTTGGTATCTGAGGAAATAATTAGACTGGCAAGCTTCCTGCCCAGTTGATTCACAATCAAATTCTGCATCCCTGTGTCAACACTTCATTTCATTACATAGAATACTCAAGTCTTGCACTTAAATAATATGATATTCATCTGCTTTTACTGCAGAGAGCTACAATCTTGGATGTCGACTGTGGCAGTGAGTCCTATTGACTTGCATGGTAGCATAAGTTGAAATGTCAAACAGAAAGGAAATTATTTTTGTCTTGGTAAGTGCCTCCCAAACTCTGCAACTAAATGCACTTACATTTGCAGCTTTTGGAGATCAACACTGCCCGTCTTTTCTTGAGTGCCTCCAATTGTGTGCTCATTCTTTCCACTTTTTCCTACAGAAATGCAATATTTTCATCGAGTTCAGAGTAGAAGGGTCTTCAGGTACTTGCACTATTCCAGCGACCTGTATTAAAAAATGTTTGGTATTGGAGCATTTTCTGTTGATTATTACTTATTATGGAGGATGAGGCTATATATATGATGTTAAAAAGGAACATGGCTATTCACCACATCACAGGGTATTGTATCCATTTGTTTCCTAAAGTCTGTTTAGTAAGAGATCACTTCTGTGATGAAAGCGCACGGTGGGCAGTACACATTTGATATGAGTAGTCAATGGGCAGGGGCATTCATTGCAGACATAAGCACCCAGATTCAGGTTCCCTATCTTCTCACAAAGGTCACAATAGTACTCACTGGTATCATCTTTGATGAACGAAGCGTAAAGTATGAGTTGATGAAAGTTAGTGGCAATCTTTTACCGTAGTGGAATGCAATCTGTGATCACTAAGATTGCACTGCACACAGCCGTATAAGTCGAACCTGCAAAATTTACCAGAGACACTGCATAGGAATCACAGTTCTGTAGACTAAAAATAAGAAAGAGCATATGCTTGTGGAGGTGATGTTTCAAAGTGGGCCTTTCAAAAGTGCATGAAATGTTGAAATCGTAGTCACATTCCATGCAATAAAAGACAGAGCGTTGACACTCTTCAGGAGATCTGTCGACAATGCTCCTTCCTAATATGAGAAGAAAAAGGATGTGGGGGGTTGGACAGGTTGTTGCATAACTGAGAGCAATTCAGCACATGATCTATGGACCAGAAAAGAGAAGCTCTGCTCCAGCCAGCGATAGGTTAAACATCTGACACATTCATCACAAGCCTTGCCTGGACCATCCTTCATATGACAGTTCCAGCAGCAGAAGATGATCGTGCAGGGGAGAAAGAAGAGGCAATCGAGACAACCTAGACCTTACCTGGTATGTTCTCTTCACAAGCTTTGCACCTGATTCTGCTTTCGAGTTTCATGTGGAAGACCAGTGAATGCTGATGGTCAAAATTGTAAAAAACGAAGTCCTTCTTGCCCTCCTGGTCTTGCGAACATGTTAAAGCCGTGCAGTCTATGTTGAGGCTGAATTTGCATTCACTGCAGTAGGAAACCATGGCAGGCATTACATTTAGCTCCTCCAAATAGAGAGAGAGAGAGAGGGAGGGAGGGAGGGAGGGACCGGTGTTGCATCTCTGGGGGATTTGGTGCAGCTTTTGTGGAGAAAGTATTTGCATGCATAGCATCCATAGACCTCCCCCAAGATTGCTTGCTCACAGGCTTTGCATTTGATTCTATTTTTCATCCCGAGATGATGGGATGTGAGCGGATGCTCATCAGCGTTTGTTGGATGGCCACATTCTGAGAAACCTCATTGGGAGGACAAGCAATATTGGACCATGCAGTAAGAATTGCCCCCAAGATTGCTTGCTTGCAGGCTTTGCATTTGATTCTATTATTCATCCCGAGATGATGGGATGTGAGCAGATGCTCATCAACATTTGTTGGATGGCCACATACTGAGAACCCTCATTGGGAGGACAAGCAATATTGGGCCGTGCAGTAAGAATTGACAAATCTGACTAGCAAGAGAAGGTTTTCATATATAAATGCAAAATATTGATTGAAATATATAATTACTAGACTGGTGAGGTCACATATTTCCTTGTAACCAAGTTTGTTAGGAATATGGACGAGCCTTGAGAAGCCATTCCCTCTTGGGTCCATCCATCGAACACATCTTACTTCTACCATATTAGACTTAGTGTCCCAGACAATGAGTGACTAAGTTTGTCAGGAAAGAAAATGATAGCGCAGCTTCAAGATGAGTATTTATAGATACCTTTTAGTGATTTTAGAGTGCTCAAAACGAGTAATTTCTTAAGAACAGATCAGAGAAAGCATATAACCTTGGAACATAATCATATGTCATTATCTGAAGAGCTAAACCGAGATATGGGATGTGATTTGAGGACTGAACCGATGATTTAGATGCAGATGGTAATAAATTCTTTTCTCTGGACTCTGAAGCTTAGCCATTTTGTATGAGATGTAAAGGATCACAGTTATCATAAAGCAAATCAAATTATGTTGGCAAAAAATTTAGTATTGTCATCTCCAATGAAAGCAAAATGTGTGATAAATGTTGTGGGCCATGCATACTAGAAGGAGCAATGGATGATTCACCTTCTGTGAAAGCATGTGTCACAGACAACAGTATCTTTCTCTTCTCAGTTGACCATTCTTCCTTCTCAGGCAATTGTTTCTATCTACTTCATCAATTATGTATGCTACCCTTTAATCCATAGGAACTTCTCATCAGTTGCAGGGTTTGGTTGCCCAAAATCGACTTGGCTTCACCAAAACTCCTCTTCTCTAGAAGTCTGGCTGGAGGCGTCCCACTGGCAGTAGGTTGCTCAACCTAATCGAGGGTGAGTTCCATGTGTCAGTTTGTGGATCACAGTCTCACACACAAATCCCTACAGATTCCTGTAGGAGGTCCAAATTATATCTATTTTATTTTTCATCTGGGGTTCATTCATCATTTGATTTGACCTTGGAAGTTGATTTTCTTCTTATTTATTTACAAGCCTAAATGCTTATTGTGAAAAACGATTCGCAGGAGAGTATCATGATATTAAGTCAAATAATGAAGCTAAGTAGGTGATCGACTGGATAACTTAAGATGGCAGGATTGTTGAATGCTTCTGCTAATTTGGTGGCAGATACTTAAAATTGTTACCTTCAATGGAAGGGAAAATGTTATTGAAAAGACTGAAAATACCTCAACAGTTATTGTGATGAGAAGAATGGAGAGATGTTTCATTGTTTGTTTCAAGGTTACCTCAGATCCTACTAGACCAAAAGATTTGGAAGTTTTTTCTTTACTGAAGAGGGAAGAAAAGGGATATTCATGAAAAATGGCACTTTTACTAGCAGTTTCATATTCCAGCGCCTTATTATTACATTGCCACATGTCAGACGTTGTCATATGGTCGTTACTAGTTGCCAAAATGAAGTCAAAATTGTTCTTGAGGTTAAAGCTTCTGAATTCTTTGAAAATATTGCGAGCATGCTTTTCTTTTTTGTGGCGAATCTCTTGGTGACTTTCTGTTTGGGTGGATCTATATGTGTTATTTTACAGACTCTTTGCTGTTATACAATGGTTTTGCTTATTTATCTATATGAACTAGGATAAATAGATGCCTTGGAGATGGGAGCACCGCTGCAATATCAGAGCTTTCTTCTATCGTCATAGAGTTAGCAGAATCAAAATGAGCAATGTCAGTTTTTTCATCTCTGTCTTGCGTGCACAGGTAATGCTTACTAAATATTCTGATGATAACAATTTTCGAGTGTGTCATTGCAGAACGACACGGTGATTACATCATATAGTCAGCATTTTACCTCCGAGAGGTGACAACTACATTATTGTCGCGGCAAATGCATCAACTTGCTTCAGCAAATAAGATTTATAAGACAAACTTCTTCTGTGGTGTATCCTGCATGTATCCAGAAGATCTTGGATTTGAATAACGCAATAACTATGTTGTCTCCCTGGCTGAATAGGTTTTCAGGCAGGAGCATGAATTGTTGCTTCAGTCGGAGATTCAAGTTGCCAGGGCCAAGGTGAGAAAAGAATGCTTGATTTCTTTTGTGGGAGGCTTTAGTTCAATATAAATGAATTTTGGTAGACTGCAGATGTTAGAACCAAACTTTTCCTATCTTCTTGTGCTAGAAAAGAATTTACAGTTCATGAATGGAAAGCTAAATAGGCAGTATACGAAAGCTTGAGGCTAGTCTGCACAAACCACACATCCTGATATTCTTTTTCAAGGAATTAATAAGACCGGCAAGCTTCCTAACAAGTTTATTCATAATCAAATTATGCATCCCAATGTTAATACTCCTATTCAAAATTCAGAGCACACAAGTCTTACACTCAAAAATATGATATTTATCTGCTTTTGCTGCAGAAGATAACAAGAGCAAATGTCAAGTGTTGGCAGTGATTCCAATTGACTTGCATAAGAGCGTTAGTTGAAACATCAAACAAAAAGGTGGTCTCCTGCCTCCATAACTCTTTCCTTCTGGATAAGAGCCTCCCCAACTCTTTAACTTCATGCACTTAGCTTGCAGCTTTTTGAGACCAGCATTGCAAGTGTTTATTGAGTACCTCCAATTGTGCGCTCACTCTGTCCACTTTTTCCTGCAGAAACGCATCTAGTTCAGCAAAATTGAGGCTTCAGGTACTTCCATTACTTCAAAAAAAATTTGGTATTGCCATATTTTCTGTTGATTATAACTTATTGTGGAGATTGAGTCTGTATATGATATAACAAAAGAAAAAAGAACAGGGCTATTCACCACATCACATGGCGGCGTCTTGTAGCCGTTTGTTGGCTAAAGTCAGTTTAGTAAGAGAGCATTTGTGTGATGAAAGCATACCGTGGGTAAGACGCATTTGATATGTGTAATCAATGGGCAAGGGCATTCATCACAGACGGAAGCACCCAGTTTCAGGTCCGTTTCTCTCAAAGGTTATAATAGTACTCACTGGCATCATCTTCAATTAACGTAGCATTGAGTGTGAGTTGATGGAGGTGATGGCGATCTTTATTGTTGGTGTTAACCGTGGAAGGCAATCATGGTTGACATAAAGATTGCACTACACAAGGACGTGAAAGCCGAATGTGCAAAATTTACCAGACACTGCATAGGAAGCATGGGTCGGCAGATCTAATATAAGAAAGAGTATATGCTCAAGAAGCTGATGTTTCAAGTGGGCCTTTCAAAAGTGCATGGAATGTTGAAGTCGAAGTCGCATTCTGCATACTGAAAGACGGCGTCAACGCTCTTCAGGACATGCGTCAGTGAGCCTTCCTTCCTGATACAGGAAGAAGTGGATGTGCCAGGGTGAACTGGGTGTTGCATAACTGAGGGCAATTCAGCACATGATTTACGGAGCAGAAAAGAGCAGCTCTGCTCCAGGCAGGCATGGGCTAAGCAACATATTAATCACGAGCCTTGCTCGCACCATCCTTCGTTTGACCAAGCTCCAGCGGCAGCGGATGATAGTGGATTGGAGATAGAAGAGGCAATCCAGACAAGCATAGACCCCACCTAGTATGCTGCTCAATTCTCAGCTTTACGGCCAGATTCTGGTTTCAAGCTTCACGGGGAAAGACACCAGTAGATGCTGATGGGCGAAATGGTTAAAAAAAAAAAAAAAAAAAAACTGAGCCTTTCTCGCCCCCCAGATCTTGTGAACATAGAGTTATAGCCACGCGGTCCACGTCAAGGCTGAAATTGCATTCGCTGCAGGGGGAAACCAGATGACATGCAAGAAAAAGGGTTGATTATGGAGAGTGGGGCATCATTTCTCTGGGGTAGATTGGGTGCAGCTCTCGTGAACTAAGAATATGCGCCGTGTAGCATCCATGGACCTCCTCGCAGGCTTGGCATTTGATTCTACTTTTCGTCCCAAAATGGAGGGACGTGAGCAGACGCTAATGAGCAAAATGCAGGATGGATTCTCAGACTCCTCATCAGGCTTAGTTGTGACTAGGTAGACGAAGCAGTGTCCGGCCATGCACTAACGCTCAACCGTCCGAATGGCAAGAAGGAAGCCTGCTCACACACATGGCAACTCCGATGATCCTCCTCATCGTTGGCAGCTAGGCAGTCAAGTCGGGGCAGCGGGTGAGACTGGTGTCCTAGTGCGGACAGCATGCTAAATTCGGCATGACTCATAAAAGAAGAAACGACACGATTCACAGTGGTGAGCTGAGCTGCGCATTGGAGATCAGCGCGCATGACATTCCCAGCAAGTACTGGCTTCTTCGCTCAGGTTTCGGAGATATCAATACATGATCACCAAGGTAAATTAGGAAATAAAAATGTGTTTTGTATGGAGTTATAGTTGTTGAGTGTTACCAACACGAAGTAAATGTGGTGAAATTAATTTTACCCCACTCCCGCATCATTTGATGTTGTGTTTCAGTACTAATTTGTACGATTCTTTTTTTTTTTTTATGCTTTAATGCAATGGTTAATGAAACTAAAGTAGCCCATGAAAAAGTTTCATATCTTGTTCATTTGAAGTCAGCTGCAATCCGACCAAAAAATAAAAATCAGCTGCAACTATAATTTAATTTTCCATAAATTAACCAATAGATAAAACTCCAAACATTGGTTAAGGTCATAAAGATGCATCACCTTGGGCTAGTCTATACATTTATTAGAAATTCCTATCCAACTTACTATGAATGCTACTTACTTAAGACAATAGTGCGATGACTTTTTATAAATTAGTAAAGTAGATGTACATAACTTAATAGCTTATAAACCTAAATTCACCTTATATGTAAAAGTAACGCTTACATTTGCTATTAAAATGCAATTCGTACAACTAGTTTTATCTTATTCATTTAAGGCCAGCCGCAATTATATGAGGTCTCAAAAGTGCATTCACCTTGGGCTAGTCTATACATTCATCAGAGAGTTCTTATCCAACTTAAGACAATTTTGCGATTATAGTTTTGTCATAATTGTTTAAAAAACCAAATTCACCTATTTTTAATTTTACGAGTTAGTTTTTTAATTTATTAGTCAATTGCATTTACATTTAAAAGTAATGTTTACATTTGCCATTAAATACAATTCGTACAAGTAGTATGAAATCTACTTTTTTCTAATTATCAATTTCTCTAAAAATGCACATGTTCAACAGCACCCTTGATCCATAAGCTATGTCGATATGGCTCATTGAAGTAGCAATTGTAATTAAACTTGTCATTTTCTTTTAAATCGTTGAATAGAAATCAATTTTATTTTCAAAAATTAAATAATTATCCGCATTGTTTTTTTTTTTTTTAAATACAAATTGAAGTTGTTACAGACCTAGTTCATATATACAGCCTACAACTTCAACTAATTAAACTGAATTTAGATCCACGAATAAAAAGTTGGTATTTGTATAAACTATGATGACTAAGACCAAGGAAAACATTTCTAGAAAGAGCAAAACAAAATAGAAAGGTGCTCTTCCGAGTAATTACAAGTAAACCTATCCAAATGATATAATGAACTACATTTGGATGAAATAAAGATTATGATGCATGCACATTTTTCATCTATGGTGATCATATGCTCCTTTTGCTAAAACTTTGAATTTATTATACTAATCAAAGTAACGGTTGGTCCAACCTTGATTTTAAACCGGGTCACATCCTTTTCCAAGGCAAAAAAGAAAGAAGACGAGATGTTCTCTTTTTTGTCATATTTATTCTCTCCTGCTAGGGTGTTTACGTGTATATATAAACTTCTTTTCAATCTCCTTTATTGACTCTCTCTCTCATGGGTAGAAATGAGGCCTTCATGAAACTTGGGAACTTTTTTAAAACAAAAAACCAATTCGAGTAGAATCACGATTAAAATTAAAATTTGAGATTTTTTTAGGAAATTAGCAAAATTCATACTTCCATCAACAATCCAAGGTGTCTTAAACTGAAGAAAATGCAATCTTTTGTAAGATAAAAACCTATTTTTGTAATATTTCACCAAGAAAAAATGCCCGCTGCTTCAAAAGTATTTTAGTAGGATTTTGCATATTCAACAATTATAGAAACATGTGAGTTCGTGCATAAAACATAGTGTCACAAGGATGCTCATGTCGCGATATATTATTTGTACAATAAATGGGTAATTATAGAAAGGGAGGGGCGGCTAGTATTGGAGTATGGAATTGATAACATTATAATGATATAGAGAAATGATAATGATATATTGATGCACGTTTTCACTTTGTTGACTTTGTGAATAAGATATGTCATCTATCTATTATCACACCCCAACTCTATAAAAATAAGGAGAACGACACTACTATGGTCTTGCCCAAAGGATGTAGCTTCAAATTATCAAAATATATATTCATCTATATACTTGATAAATTGTGAGTTGGTTACAAAATCAAAAGTTTTGAAATTCATTAAAAAGAAAAAAAGTGTAAGTGTATCTCCAAACTCAATTAAACCCCACAAATATCATCCCAAACATATACAAGTATCTAAACTCACATCCAAATCCAAATCCAACTGTAAAAAAAAATTGCCGATAATGCTCATGTCCTACTTTAGTTGACCTGAAAAAGATTTAGAATGAATAGTGTGAGTAACCATAGCTGAGTGACTAATCCAAATCTCTCCTAAGCAAATCAAGCATCTCCTATATAAAGCAATACCAAAGATTCATTTAAAATCCAATATATTATGTACAATAGAATCAAAATATGAGTAACATCACTATAATGCAACTTTATACTAATCAATTATAATTCATTCAAATTTCAAATACCAAAAGGGTAGTAAACACTCTATCCAATTTTATGCAATAAATATGTTTTAAATATTACTTTTCATTTTAAAAAATCATATTGTGCAATGCTTTTAAGAACATATAATATATCAAATCTCAATCACTTTCAAGACATGAGCTTATAAATTTGTAGAGGATAACAACCACCCCTAAATAAAATCCAAATCAAAAGTTATGCCGCTTGAAAAGTTTCAAAGTCCTATCAAAGATTAATTAAATGTCAAACTTACGTGTCAACTAACCTCGACTAAAACTTTAGTAGGCGATACCATATTCTTGAGTCAAATCATCCACTTGACAAAAGACCTTTGAACAATTACTTTGCAAATAGAGTCGATCTCATCTTAAAACTCCAATTCAAGTGAGCTTACTTTCAATAGAAAACTCTTTCGAATTACTAAGAGACCACAAAGCCAAAAGATGGTCAGAGAAGGGTGAAATCCATTGCCAAATACATCAATTTGAAAACTGTTTCTAGCAATGTGAAAAATTTTAAAAATTTATCCCAATCAAATCAAAAACCTATATTGATTTTCCCGAAGTCTTGTTCTGTAATACCCTAAAATTTCTTTACAACATAATTTCATAGCTTAATAATCTCTAGAATCAACCTAGCAACATAGAATCCATACAAAACCTAATTTACAATTTAATTATGAAAACGCCTTCAATTAGATAAACAAAAGTTTTGAATCCTTTTCGATCAGCAAGAAACATAATTAATCCGGTGCATGCAGCGAGAGCCCCCTTTCATCTCCTCTGTCTTTTTCTCGGTTTCTCCGGACTCTGCTTTCCTTCTCTCTCTCTTTTTTTATCGTGTTCTTCTTGGCAGACTCTGTTTTCATCTTTTTTCTTTATTTTCGCTCTAGTAATTCCCTTAACACGGCATCAACTGCGGCAAGACCAAAGAAAGGACTTTAATAAGACACTTGGGCTTGGGCTTGGGCTTACTGTTTGGGTCTTATTTACTATTTTTTGCCGGCCCGGTTATTGGAACTTTACTCTTGCACATGAATCTTCCAGGTTATTACGTATTGAAGTAACTTTTCGGACACATTGCCGAGAAAAGAGAATTCAATCAGCACCGAACAAAGTCTTTTTTTTTTTTTAAACACAAGAAAAAATAAATAGGAAAGTTCACAGGCCCTTCCTCATCTCCTGTGGTGGGGTGAAGGCAGAGTCCATCGTCCGTGGTTCTTTTATCAAAGCGATGGAAATGTCAACATCCCTGGGTGAAAAAGTTGAGTTCATGGTGGACTCTACCTAAAAGTTCATGGTGGACTCTACCTTCACCCAAGGACGTTGACATTTCCATCGCTTTGATAAAAGAACCACGGACGATGGACTCTACCTTCACCCCAACCGGCGCCATGGATTTTACCTCCATCATCTCTATCCTCGTCAATTTCATCCAAGTTAAATTCCAGGGGAAGTTGATTTCGCCCTTCGAAACTCACCCCCTTGCCATCGGCGTTGCCATCTGCAGCCTGCTCCTGCATTTCTTGTTGCTGCGTCTCGCCGATGGAGCATCGCAGCTCCTCATCAACTTCACCGGTTCGATATCGGTGGCTTCGCTCGCGTGGGTGCTGCTCCACGATTTCGTGAGTCTCCTGCGCGGCCTCTTTCAAAAACTTTGTGCGTGGCTTTACCGCAGACTCTTTCTCAGGATTACCCGTGCGGCGCACTCCCGTGGATGGCATGGTGGAAGAGTGCAGCCACATCCGCTGCTCCCGGTTGTGGATCGGCGTTTATTGCTGGAATTCCGAGCGCCCTAGTTGTTTGATTGAGTGTTCCCTGCTTGGAAACTCTAATTTTAATAGTATGACTACTTTAAATCAAATGATTAGTATTTAAGAAACCTAAGCTAGTTTTTTTAAGATGCACATGGGGCTTTCTTCTCTTATTCCTAGCCACGAACAGCGATGGACCTTGTGGCGACTAGATCTGATTAAGATAAGCTAAGCCCTCAAAAGAAATTGTGATCTATTGTTATCGAAGAGATTGAAGATAACCTCAGCAATTGTTATGGCAAGTAGAATGGTCTTTTGTAGTAGCCATATAAGGGGTAGTAATTGTTCTTGAGGTTATAGCTTCTGTCCTCTTTGAAAATATTAGTGAGTGTTGCAGATTTCCTTCTTTTTTTGGTGATTCTCTTTGTACCTTTCTGTTTGGCCAGTGGATCAATATGCGTCATTTTACATTCTTTGCTGGTGTACTATGGTTTTGCTCATTTATCCATATGAACTGGGATAAATTGATGCCTTGGAGATGCGAGCACAACTACAATTTCAAAAGCTTTGATCTAACACTGACATGAATGAGTGATCCAAATCAAAATGAAAGATGTCATCTCTTTCATCTCTGTTCCATATACACCATTGCTGCTTACTAGCTATTCCGATGATAATATAGTTGTAGTTTGTCATTGCAGAATGTGAGAGTCGTTACATCATAGTCTCCATTTGACCTCTGAGAGGTGACAACTATATCTTTGCTGTGGAAAATGCGTTAACTTGCAATCTAAGACTACGTTGTCTCGCTGGTGGATTGGCTTTTGGCCAGGAGCTTGAATTTTTGCTTCAGCTGGACATTCAAGTTTCTGGGGCCAAGGTGAGAAAAGAATGCTGAAATGTAGTTTTTTTTTTTTTTTTTGGGAGGCTTTAGCTCAAGATTACTGAATTCTGATTGACTATAAATGTTAGAACCAAACTTTTCCCACTCTTCATGTGCTAAAGAATTTACAGATGCACGAGACACATCTGTATAAACTGCACCCATCTGATGTTGGTATCTGAGGAAATAATTAGACTGGCAAGCTTCCTGCCCAGTTGATTCACAATCAAATTCTGCATCCGTGTCAACACTTCATTTCATTACATAGAATACTCAAGTCTTGCACTTAAATAATATGATATTCATCTGCTTTTACTGCAGAGAGCTACAATCTTGGATGTTGACTGTGGCAGTGAGTCCAATTGACTTGCATGGGAGCATAAGTTGAAATGTCAACCAGAAAGGAAATTCTTTTTGTCTTGGTAAGTGCCTCCCAAACTCTGCGACTAAATGCACTTACATTTGCAGCTTTTGGAGATCAACACTGCCCATCTTTTCTTGAGTACCTCCAATGGTGTGCTCATTCTTTCCACTTTTTCCTACAGAAATGCAATATTTTCATCAACTTCAGAGTAGCAGGGTCTTCAGGTACTTGCACTATTCCAGCGACCTGTATTAAAAAATGTTTGGTATTGGAGCATTTTCTGTTGATTATTACTTATTATGGAGGATGAGTCTATATATATGATGTTAAAAAGGAACATGGTTATTCACCACATCACAGGGTATTGTATCCATTTGTTTCCTAAAGTCTGTTTAGTAAGAGATCACTTCTGTGATGAAAGCGCACGGTGGGCAATACACATTTGATATGAGTAGTCAATGGGCAGGGGCATTCATTGCAGACATAAGCACCCAGATTCAGGTTCCCTATCTTCTCACGAAGGTCAAATAGTACTCACTGGTATCATCTTTGATGAATGAAGCATAAAGTGTGAGTTGATGAAAGTTAGTGGCAATCTTTTACCGTAGTGGAAGGCAATCTGTGATCACTAAGATTGCACTGCACACAGCCATATAAGTCGAACCTGCAAAATTTACCAGAGACACTGCATAGGAATCACAGTTCTGTAGACTAAAAATAAGAAAGAGCATATGCTTGTGGAGGTGATATTTCAAAGTGGGCCTTTCAAAAGTGCATGAAATGTTGAAATCGTAGTCACATTCCATGCAATGAAAGACAGAGCGTTGACACTCTTCAGGAGATCTGTCAACAATGCTCCTTCCTAATATGAGAAGAAAAAGGATGTGGGGGGTGGACAGGTTGTTGCATAACTGAGGGCAATTCAGCACATGATCTATGGACCAGAAAAGAGCAGCTCTGCTCCAGCCAGCGATGGGTTAAACCTGACGCATTCATCACAAGCCTTGCATGGACCATCCTTCATATGACAGTTCCAGCAGCAGAAGATGATCGTGCAGGGGAGAAAGAAGAGGCAATCGAGACAACCATAGACCTTACCTGGTATGTTCTCTTCACAAGCTTTGCATCTGATTCTGCTTTCAAATTTCATGTGGAAGGCCAGTGAATGCTGATGGTCAAAATTGTAAAAAACGAAGTCCTTCTTGCCCTCGTGGTCTTGCGAACATGTTAAAGCCATGCAGTCTATGTTGAGGCTGAATTTGCATTCACTGCAGTAGGAAACCATGGCAGGCGTTACATTTAGCTCCTCCAAATAGATAGATAGATAGATAGATAGATAGATAGATAGATAGATAGATAGAGACCGTGTTGCATCTCTGGGGGAGATTTGGTGCAGCTTTTGTGGAGAAAGTATTTGCATGCATAGCATCCATAGACCTCCCCCAAGATTGCTTGCTCACAGGCTTTGCATTTGATTCTATTTTTCATCCCGAGATGATGGGATGTGAGCAGATGCTCATCAGCGTTTGTTGGATGGCCACATTCTGAGAAACCTCATTGGGAGGAGAAGTAATATTGGGCCATGCAGTAAGAATTGCCCCCAAGATTGCTTGCTTGCAGGCTTTGCATTTGATTCTATTATTCATCCCGAGATGATGGGATGTGAGCAGATGCTCATCAGCATTTGTTGGATGGCCACATTCTGAGAACCCTCATTGGGAGGACAAGCAATATTGGGCCGTGCAGTAAGAATTGACAAATCTGACTGGCAAGAGAAGGTTTTCATATATAAATGCAAAATATTGATTGAAATATATAATAACTAGACTGGTGAGGTCACGTATTTCCTTGTAACCAAGTTTGTTAGGAATATGGACGAGCCTTGAGAAGCCATTCCCTCTTGGGTCTATCCATCGAACACATCTTACTTCTACCATATTAGACTTAGTGTCCCAGACAATGAGTGACTAAGTTTGTCAGGAAAGAAAATGATAGCGCAGCTTCAAGATGAGTATTTATAGATACCTTTTAGTGATTTTAGAGTGCTCAAAACGAGTAATTTCTTAAGAACAGATCAGAGAAAGCATATAACCTTGGAACATAATCATATGTCATTATCTGAAGTGCTAAACGGAGATATGGGATGTGATTTGAGGACTGAACCGATGATTTAGATGCAGATGGTAATAAATTCTTTTCTCTGGACTATGAAGCTTAGCCATTTTGTATGAGATGTGCAGGATCGCAGTTATCATAAAGCAAATCAAATTATGTTGGCAAAAAATTTAGTGTCGTCATCTCCAATGAAAGCAAAATGTGTGATAAATGTTGTGGGCCTTGCATACTAGAAAGAGCAATGGATGATTCATCTTCAGTGAAAGCATGTGTCACGGACAACAGTATCTTTCTCTTCTCAGTTGACCATTCTTCCTTCTCAGGCAATTGTTTCTATCTACTTCATCAATTATGTATGCTACCCTTTAATCCATAGGAACTTCTCATCAGTTGCAGGGTTTGGTTGCCCAAAATCGACTTGGCTTCACCAAAACTCCTCTTCTCTAGAAACCTGGCTGGCAAGGCGTCCCACTGGCAGTAGGTTGCTCAACCTAGTCGAGGGTGAGTTCCATGTCAGTTTGTGGATCACAGTCTCACACACAAATCCCTACAGATTCCTGTAGGAGGTCCAAATTATATCTATTTTAATTTTCATGTGGGGTTCATTCATCATTTGATTTGACCTTGGAAGTTGATTTTCTTCTTATGTATTTACAAGCCTAAATGCTTATTGTGAAAATCGATTCCCAGGAGAGTATCCTGATATTAAGTCACGTAATGAAGCTAAGTAGGTGATCGACTGGATAACTTAAGATGGCAGGGCTGTTGAATGCTTCTGCTAATTTGGTGGCAGATACTTAAAATTGTTACCTTCAATGGAAGGGAAAATGTTATTGAAAAGACCGAAAATACCTCGACAGTTATTGTGATGAGAAGAATGGAGATGTTTCATTGTTTGTTTCAAGGTTACCTAAGATCCTACTAGACCAAAAGATTTGGAAGTTTTTTCTTTACTGAAGAGGGGGAAAAAAGGGATATTCATGAAAAATAGCACTTTTACTAGCATTTTCAGATTCTAGCACCTTATTATCACATTGCCACATGTCAAACGTTGTCCTATGGTTGTTACTAGTTGCCAAAATGAAGTCAAAATTGTTCTTGAGGTTAAAGCTTCTGAATTCTTTGAAAATATTGCGAGCATCACAGTTTTGCTTTTCTTTTTGTGGCGAATCTCTTGTTGACTTTCTGTCTGGGTGGATCTATATGTGTTATTTTACAGACTCTTTGCTGTTATACAATGGTTTTGCTTATTTATCTATATGAACTAGGATAAATAGATGCCTTCGAGACGGGAGCACCGCTGCAATATCAGAGCTTTCTTCTATCGTCATAGAGTTAGCAGAATCAAAATGAGCAATGTCGGTTTTTCATCTCTGTCTTGCGTGCACAGGTAATGCTTACTAACTATTCTGATGATAACAATTTTTTAGTATGTCATTGCAGAACGACATGGTGATTACATCATATAGTCAGCATTTTACCCCCGAGAGGTGACAACTACATTATTGTCGCGGCAAATGCGTCAACTTGCTTCAGCAAATAAGATTTATAAAGACAAACTTCTTCTGTGGTGTATCCTGCATGTATCCAGAAGATGTTGGATTTGAATAACACAATGAGTATGTTGTCTCCCTGGCTGAATAGGTTTTCAGGCAGGAGCATGAATTGTTGCTTCAGTCGGAGATTCAAGTTGCCAGGGCCAAGGTGAGAAAAGAATGCTTGATTTCTTTTGTGGGAGGCTTTAGTTCAATATAACTGAATTTTGGTAGACTGCAGATGTTAGAACCGAACTTTTCCTATCTTCTTGTGCTAGAAAAGAATTTACAGTTCATGAATGGAAAGCTAAATAGGTAGTATACGAAAGCTTGAGGCTAGTCTGCACAAACTACACAACCTGATATTCTTTTTCAAGGAATTAATAAGATGGGCAAGCTTCCTAACAAGTTTATTCATAATCAAATTATGCATCCCAATGTTAATACTCCTATTTACAACACAGAGCACACAAGTCTTACACTCAAAAATATGATATTTATCTGCTTTTGCTGCAGAAGATAACAACAGCAAATGTCAAGTGTTGGCAGTGATTCCAATTGACTTTCGTAAGAGCGTTAGTTGAAACATCAAACAAAAAGGTGGTCTCCTGCCTCCCTAACTCTTTCCTTCTGGATAAGAGCCTCCCCAACTCTTTAACTTCATGCACTTAGCTTGCAGCTTTTTGAGACCAGCATTGCAAGTGTTCTTTTGAGTACCTCCAATTGTGCGCTCGCTCTGTCCACTTTTTCCTGCAGAAACGCATCTAGTTCAGCAAAATTGAGGCTTCAGGTACTTCCATTACTTTAAAAAAAAAATTGGTATTGCCATATTTTCTGTTTATTATAACTTATTGTAGAGATTGAGTCTGTATATGATATAACAAAAGAAAAAAAGAGCAGGGCTATTCACCACATCACATGGCAGTGTCTTGTGGCCGTTTGTTGGCTAAAGTCAGTTTAGTAAGAGAGCATTTCTGTGATGAAAGCATACCGTGGGTAAGACGCATTTGATATGTGTAATCAATGGGCAAGGGCATTCATCACAGACGAAAGCACCCAGTTTCAGGTCTGTTTCTCTTAAAGGTTACAATAGTACTCACTGGCATCGTCTTCAATTAACGTAGCATTGAGTGTGAGTTGATGGAGGTGATGGCGATCTTTATTGTTGGTGTAAACCGTGGAAGGCAATCATGGTTGACATAAAGATTGCACTACACAAAAACGTGAAAGCCGAATGTGCAAAATTTACCAGACACTGCATAGGAAGCATGGGTCGGCAGATCCAATATAAGAAAGAGTATATGCTCAAGAAGCTGATGTTTCAAAATGGGCCTTTCAAAAGTGCATGGAATGTTGAAGTCGAAGTCGCATTCTGCATACTGAAAGACGGTGTCAACGCTCTTCAGGACATGCGTCGGTGAGCCTTCCTTCCTGATACGGGAAGAAGTGGATGTGCCAGGGTGAACTGGGTGTTGCATAACTGAGGGCAATTCAGCACATGATTTACGGAGCAGAAAAGAGCAGCTCTGCTCCAGGCAGGCATGGGCTAAGCAACATCCTTCGTTTGACCAAGCTCCAGCGGCAGTGGATGATAGTGGATTGGAGATAGAAGAGGCAATCCAGACAAGCATAGACCCCACCTAGTATGCTGCTCTATTCTCAGCTTTACGGCCAGATTCTGGTTTCAAGCTTCACGGGGAAGGACACCAGTAGATGCTGATGGGCGAAATGGTTAAAAAAAAAAAAAAAAAGAGCCTTTCTCGCCCCCCGGATCTTGTGAACATAGAGTTATAGCCACGCGGTCCACATCAAGGCTGAAATTGCATTCGCTGCAGGGGGAAACCAGATGACATGCAAGAAAAAGGGTTGATTATGGAGAGAGGGGCATCACTTCTCTGGGGTAGATTGGGTGCAGCTCTCGTGAACTAAGAATATGCGCCGTGTAGCATCCATGGACCTCCTCGCAGGCTTGGCATTTGATTCTACTTTTCGTCCCAAAATGGAGGGACGTGAGCAGACGCTAATGAGCAAATTGCAGGATGGATTCTCAGAATCCTCATCAGGCTTAGTTGTGACTAGGCAGACGAAGCAATGTCCGACCGTGCACTGACACTCAACCGTCCGAATGGCAAGAAGGAAGCCTGCTCACACGCATGGCAACTCCGATGATCCTCCTCATCGTTGGCAGCTAGGCAGTCAAGTCGGGGCAGCGGGTGAGACTGGTGTCCTAGTGTGGACAGCATGCTAAATTCGGCATGACTCATAAAAGAAGAAACGACACGATTCACAGTGGTGAGCTGAGCTGCGCATTGGAGATCAGCACGCATGACATTCCAAGCAAGTACAGGCTTCTTCGCTCAGGTTTCGGAGATATCAATACATGATCACCTAGGCAAATTAGGAAATAAAAATGAGTTTTGTATGGAGTTATAGTTGTTGAGTGTTATCAACACGAAGTATATGTGGTGAAATTAATTTTACCCCACTCCCGCATCATTTGATGTTGTGTTTCAGTGCTAACTTGTACAATTCTTTTTTATTTTTTTATGCTATAATGCAATGGATAATGAAACTAAAGTAGCCCATGAAAAAGTTTCATATCTTGTGTGATGACGTCTTATAAATTACTAAAGTAGATGTACATAACTTCATTGCTTATAAAACTAAATTCACCTTATATGTAAAAGTAACGCTTACATTTGCTATTAAAATGCAATTCGTACAACTAGTATGAGCCATATCTATTTTTTTTATAGTTACCAATTTATCTATAAATGCACATGTTCTGCGGCAATCTTGAATTCCACATTATTAAAAAAAAAGAAAAGAGTTACGTGTACCATGATGCTTCGTAAGCAATGATGATAAGGTTCACCAAAGCAATAATTGTAATTAAACCTGTAATTTTCTGTTAAAATCTTTGAATAGAACTCAATTTTCCGCATTGGTTATTCTTGAAAAACAAAATATAGATTGAAGTGGTTACTAACCCACTTCATATTATACAACCTAGGACTTCAACTAGCTAAACTGAATTTAGATCCACACGGAAAAAGTGAGCGTTCGTATAAACTATGAAAACTAAGACCCAGGAGAACATTTCTAGAAAGAACAAACAAAAGAGAGAGGTACTATTCCAAGTAATTCTAAGTAAACCTGTCCAAACGGCAGTACTTCATTTGCAAAAAGGAAAATCAGAGCTGTGTAGGGCTTATATCGATAGGTTCTTGGAAGCCGTTCTATTCCAACCTAACTTGAACATTTCTAGAAAGAACAAACAAAACAGAGAGGTACTCTTCCAAGTAATTATAAGTAAACCTGTCCAAATGGTCGAATGAACTATATTTGAAAAAAGGAAAACCAGAGCTGTGTAGGGCTTATATATTAGGTTCTTGGAAGCCGTTCTATTCTAACTTAACTTTACTACGAACTAGAACGGTCAGATTGTGAACCAAATTTAACTAGTACAATTCGTTTTGCCGCAACTGTCACCTAAGTCATCCAAAATGCACAACCATCTGAATAAGGTACAGCAACAAAGTAATTCTTCAGGTTGGTAACAACTGGAAAGCAGGCAAAATCAGACAACCGGAAAATATTCTAAGGTCTAAACCAACAACATAGTTAAAGGGTTCAAATGACATAGGTCACACAGTCTGTTGATCATGCAATCAGACTAGTCTGTATTCAAGCTTAAATTACAATCAGTGATATGCGTCCAGGTCAAAGCTACCAGCTAAATATTTTAGTGCACATCCAAAACTTCGTTTTCATCAGTAGAACAATTTCTCTTACTGACCTCATATCTAATACAAAGTTCCGCGTCTGTTGCGTTAGGCATGGCCACAATCTACCGATAACTTCTTCCTCTTCCACGTCCACCCCAACCCCTTCCTCTTCCTCTCCCACCGCCACGCCCACCCTGGGACAAACTTTCAAATGCTCTACTAACAAGCTGGTTTTGCATACCGCCCGCTCCACGTCCCTTTTTTGATCCGCATTACCGGAACCATTCACAGCACTAGCGGGTCGTTCTCAACAATCTTTCTGCTCCTCCTGGACTTGTGACCAATGCTGTTAGTTGGAACAATCAGTCAAATTTTGATAACCAAAATACGAAGACATTCACATCAATTTTCCTTGAATAAGCATCATGACCTAACATATTCGACAGTGACCAACATAATTACAGTGATTTTCTAGTGTAGATGTAAGCCTGTCACTAACGAGGGAAGTAGCTAAAGTATCAGCAACTAGAATTGATATATAACCCACCACAAACAAATCCAATAACAAACTCGCTGCGGAATTAAAAAAAAAAACATAAGGATCAGTATTTCTCCTACCCAGTCCCCGTATTTGTCGCAGGTGCAGAAGCTTTGACTGCCTCTTTCCAGGAGAGGCTGATGCTCGTCTCCAATAAATGAAGGTGTCTTTGAATGCAATGACTAAATCAATAAACCACAATGAGTTAGTTCTCACATGCCATGAAGACACAACAGTCAGCAATAAGTTGACTTATTCACCTTAGTCATGGCAAGGATATTACTGCAGGTTCGCAGTCCGGATGTAGTGTTCTGCTTCTGAGTTTTCTGCATAAAGTACGTGGTGTCAGTTGCATGAAGCAGAACCATTTAAAAATAAAAGACGCAAGCATAATGATGACAAACAGACAATGGTATTCTTCTCCTTATCGGTCTTGGCAGCTGACATTGCTTCATTGTGCTCAGCCATTCCCTGAGTTAGCTTTTTCATGGTGGCCCTAGTTAACTCCTCAACAGTAGTTAATCTGCAGCAAAAAAGCCATGGAAAGATCAGGAGGCAAATTACACACTTCAAAACACCAACTTACCCGAAACAAGTAAATTGCAAAGAATATCAGAACTCCTGGATCAAATTATTCCCTCCGACTTATCATTCATGAGGAAATGAAAGGCAGAGGAGAATAAAAAATGCTATGTGGCCATATCAAAACTAATTGCAGGATAACAAGTTAACAAGGAACATGCAAGAGCAATTTAGCATAAATGTTGCCGTACTTCCAGCTAGTTTCAGGGAAAAGTTAATCCTTCAACTAATATAGAAGCTATCATAGAAGCTATATAGCATTGCAATGTACCAAACATCGTTGAAAACGTGAAATCAATTAACCATACCCAATGCATGTGTGACATCCATTGGACAGGATAGGAAAAACAGCCTGGCATTAAAAGAAACCTAAAACTCAATTAAACCGGAGATGATAAGGAATCATTACCTCTCAGTGAAGTCCTTATAATGTTCTGAGAAGTCCTCCCCACGCCTGTCAGATGGTTGGCCAGTCACTATCTTGTAACCACACAGACTATTGGTTGCATTTGGTGCCTATAATGCGACATCATCAGAATAAAACCTCCATATACTTTGGCTGTAAGTTGGCAAAGCAGGTTGGGAAAGTCCAACTAACCTTGTGTGCCAACTGGTGAAATGCATATAACGAGCATTCCACGTAAGTAAAATTCACTTCTTCTGATGTCTTTCTTCGAGGCATGTACTTCTGAAAGAAAAACATGATAAGTAAGATCCGAGATATACACATAAAACCTATGTTACAAACAAAATGCCAGTGTTCTGTCTAGTCAATATTGCATCAAGATAACTAACGTAACCAATGCATTTTCAACATAAACTGGAAATTACAAAGACGGGAAGAAATACATATTGGAAGACGATCTCCAGATATTGTCTAACGGCTAGTTTGGAAGTGGAGGAGTATTTAAGGAGACCAAGGACCGAGAAGTAAGTAAGAAACGGAGCCTAGAATCTAGAATTCCAAAGTCTGAGCGAACTTCAATCATATATTTGTCTTTCTTGAGCTTAAATGTTTGTGATCATAAGAGAAATACCAAAAGAGTGACTTAGTGAGATAGTGTAATCTACCATTGAGTGTTTGCGCTCAAAATTATAATCTGTTTTTAATCATATAGTGGAATCCAGCCAGTATGTTGTTAGAGTGAGAGAGTGGACGTAGGTTTAATTTAAACCAAAAAATTTCGTGTGTAACATTCTCTTCCCTCAACTCTCATTATTTAAGTCTGTCGTACACTTATAGGTTATTTCATAAATCCGTTTCATCGCATAACAGATTCTGAACATCTACCAAAAGTATAGTGGCTCATTTATTAAATTTTGATCCTTATTTAGACTTTACTCGCAACTTATTTTATGTCGTATTTATCTGTCAAGACTCCTTTCAAACACCTATTTATTCACTCTAGGTGTTCGTTCTAGCATTATCACACCGAAGTAATTGGTGTAATTAAACTTGCAATTTTTTGTTAAAATCTTTGAATAGAAGTCGATTTCATTTTCAAAATTAACTAATCATCTGCATTGAGTATCCTCAAAAACAAAATATAGATCAAAGTGGTTATAGACCCAATTCATAAGCTAGTTAAACTGAATTTAGATCCACAGGTCAAAAGTTGGCGTTTGTATAAACTATATAAAGACTAAGACCCAGGAGAACCTATCTAGAAAAAAAAAAAACAAAATATAGGTGTACTCCTCCGAATAATCATAAGTAAACCTGTCCAAATGATAGAATGAACTACATTTGGATGAAATAAAATTATGATGCAAGCACATTTTTCATCTATGGTGATCATGTTCATTCCACTAATTTGTACATTCCTTTTGTTAAAATTTTGAATTTATTATACTAATCAAAGTTACAGTTGGTCCAACCTTAATTGTGAACCGGGTCGTGTCCTTTTATGAGGCCAAAAAAAAAAGGAGAGAACTCTCTCTCTCTCTCTATGAGAGAGTTTCCAAAGGGTCCCAAAGGAGGCTTCGATGTTCACGCATATATGGTTGGACCATGCGGTATTACATGATAATTTTTATGTCTACTCGTGGACAGAAATGGGACTACCGTGAAAGTTGGGGATTTTTTTAAACAAAAAAAAAAAAATCGAGGCAAAATTAAGATTGTCTTGAAGTTTTGCTCTACGACACTCTAAATTTCTTTACAACATTATTTCACAGTTTAAAAACCTCTAGAATCAGCCCAACAACACAAAATCCATACAAAACCTAATTTACAGTTTAACTAAGAAAACTTCTTCAATTAGATAAATAAAAGTTTAAAATCCTTACCGATTACTAAGAAATATAAATAATCCGGCTTGACCCAGCCTCTCAAACGTGCATGTAGCGAGAGCCCCTCGTCTCATCTGTCTTTTTGTCTGTTTCTCCGGATTCTGGTTTCCTCCTTTTTTTGGGTTCTTCTTGGCCATACTCTGTTCTCTCTCTCTCTCTCTCTATCTGCTCTAGTAATTCCTTTGCAATGGCGTCAACTGAACCAAGACCAAGGAAAGTGCTAAACGAGACACTTGGGCTTGGGCTTAATGTTTTGCTCTTATTTTCTTTTTCTTGCCAGCCTGGTTCTTGCAACTTTAATAGGAAAGTTCAAAGGCGTTCCTCCCCTCCAGTGGTGAAGGCAGGGACAGCAGACTGGCATAAAAGACGACAGCCTGAAACTGGAGGGATCACTGTCAATTTGGAGTCTGCTCCAGTTTCAGACAGTCGTCCTTTATGCCACTACGCATAAAAAGAACCACGAATGATGTCCCTCCCTTCACCCCTCTCGGTGTCATGGATTTTACCTCCATTGTCTCTATCCCGGTCGACTTCATCGAATTAAAATACCAGGGGAAGTTGATTTCTTGTTGCTGTGTTCCCATAATCGGGCACCACCATCTAGTGGCCACGCACCTCCTTGTGATGGAGCATGGCACCTCCTCATCGACTTGGCCGATTCTATATCGGTGTTTTGCTCGTGCGGTTGCTGCTCCACGACTTATCCCACTCCATCCCAGGTTGTTGGGGCAGCTCTTGTTGCTTTCTGTGAGTCTGTTGCACAGCCCCATTCAAAAGCTGTCTGTGGTTTTACAGAAAAATTGTTCTCATGATTATCTATGCGGCACGGTCTCATGTATGGTATGGTGGAAGAGCAGCCACCTCAACCGCGCACGGTCTTGAATCTGCGTTTCATGGTGGAAGTCTGAGTGTTGTAGTTGTTCAATTGTTCCCTACTTCGAAAAAGTATTCTAACCACTTTAAAAAAATGATAAGTATTCTAACCACTTTAAAAAAATGATATGTAATTTAGGAAACTTGCTAGTTTTGTATAAGAGGCACTTGGGGCTTTCTTCTCTTTTACCCGAAGCCATGAAGAGTCCCCAAGCCTTCGGCATCAAATTATCTTCCGACCATAAAAAGAAAGGAGAACAGGGAACAAGTACAAAACCACCTTTGTTTCTTTCCTATTCCTAGCCATGAATGGTCATGCACCTAGTAGCAACTAAATCTGATTAAGATAGCTAAGCCCTCAAAAGAAATTGCGATCTTTTGTTATCGAAGAGATCGAAGATAACCTCAACAATTGTTACTAGAAGAAGAATGGTCAATTGTAGTAGCTATATTAAGCAAATATTATTGTTGACATTGAAGCTTCTAACCTTTTTGAAAACATTATGAGTGCTGCAGACTTCCTTCTTTTTCCGAGGAAAAAAAAAATCTTAACTCTTTTAATAATTTGTCAATTTGATTTTTTCGGCTAATTTAGCTTGAAAAATGCTTACATGAATGTCAAATAAGTGACGCACGTTCTACTTGGTTGGATTGACAAAAGGCTGACGCTAATTAATCATCGAAGATCAAAACGGCAGCATTTTCCACAATAATTTAAAAAGAAAAAAATCGTCGCTATGCTAATTTCTTGCCCAAATCCTCGAATGTTCACCCAATGCTCTCTCGTCTAAAGAACTTTGAACTGAATGCAACTGAGATCTCGCTCAAATCTCTTTAAATCTCAACTCAAATCGAACAATTCTTGCTCAAGCCCAAGTCGTTTCTTTCCACAATTAGGAGAAAATGCAAATGTTTTCTCTCATCCCAAAAGAGTTATTTTATAGTATAACCCCATAATTGCTTCGCTTAATTAGAGAGGATTCTAGAATGTGAGGCTATAATGGGATGAGACATCAAAATTTTAGATTTTGTTCGTATAGAATATTGATAGATAAAATGGAAAGACAACTAATTCGCAGCATGAATTTTTAACTTTTGATAATACTTTTATTTCGACAAAAAGAAAAATGAAAATTTCTCAATATGAATAGAAATTTTAAAATCAAGTTTTATTGTATGCCGGTTTGTGGTGGTGTGCAAAAGAAGGGATCCGCTGGATCACTCGGGCGAACAAAAGCGCACGGAACTAGTGGTTCTTGAGGGAACCAGTCCGATTCCCAATTCCAATTTATGGGAAACGATAGGTACCGGTCCGGTTCCCGGTTCCATGGGTGGATCCGTCCACCCGCCCACTCGAACCGGACCGATTAGTTTTTCCATGAGGCAACGATCTCTGCGGGAGATTGGCTTATGGCCCCCCTCCTGTCTCTGTGCAACCATAGCCTTAGGAATCCCATAAAAATGGGTTTCTTTCTTCCTTTCCCTTGAGGACCGAGCAACAAGGAAAAAGAAGAAAGAGACTAAGGATGGATTTTAAAATTACAATACCAAACTAGAAGCTTTTGCCAAGCTTGAGAGGATGATTCGAAAGCTCTGCCGATATCTGTAGGGGATAGGGGAGAGGGGAGAGAGGGAGAGAGAGGGTAATACTGAAGCTAAAGGTGGTGAGTCGTGGTTGGAGGGGATGGAATACTACACTTTGCGGACATGTTCCATGAATTCACCTAGGTATTGGACCGGACCGACGGTCCAGTTCTGAGATGGATCCATGTAACAAACAGGTGGATCCTGGTTCTAATTTTTCGGAGCCGGCCCGCCTAGACCATACACACCCCTACCAGTTTGAGCATTTTGACAATAACCAGTGCTGTTTTCCCTTTTGACCGAACCATTTTTCACACGACCTTTCTCGTTCTAAAAGGTGCATTTGCAAAACTGAAATTGATTCCCAAAAGAGCATGGAAAAAAGCGTTTTCCGAAGGATTTCATTAATATACGAAAATCAACGGTCGCGATTGTTTTGGTGTAGCAACCAAAACTGGACACAGCATATATGGTGGTATGGTATGGAAAGTCGCCACGTGGCGCGCCGGACACCGGTGGCTGGCGACGGCGGAAGAGAGGATGGCCGTGGCGGCGAGCCTCTGCAACCGCATCCCCTCTCCGTTCCTCGGCCGCTTCCCTCCTCCTCCTCCTCCTCATCCCCTCGCCTTCATTCTCTCTCTCTCTCTCTCTCTCTCTCTCTTCGTTTCTAGAGTTTCGAGCTGACTCCGCGCCTTGCATGGAGTTCGCTTTTTACCGTCTTCATGTTGCGGAATCTTCTCGAACGAATTCGAATATTTTGCCCGAAAAGATGCTTCCTTTCTTATGTTTCGCGCGCCTGCTTCTTCAATCTCACGACGATTTCTTATGTTCTCCTTCTTCTTCTGCACCTGCGTTTTTGAATTGAGGAGTTGTTGGTTGATGATCGCCCAAATCCAAACTTCTCGCTCGCTCGCGCAGTCGCCCAAATCTCCCCCGAACCTCAACTGAAACCGCGAATGGAAGCCTTGCTAGCTATGTAAATGTGTTTGGACCACTTATTCATTAGTTGGGGACGAGTGGTTGTTTCACTCTCACATCTATATCCCTCGGTAGAAGTGTCTGCTAGCTGTTTGTGAAAATGCCCAAGCGAACTTTTGTGAAAATTTCCCTCTGGATCTACATATCGGAACGTCCATTGCGTATCCAAATCGTAAGAAGCGCTTTTGATTCATCCATTTGCTCTCGGTTTTTCATCTTTGAATCCGAAAGTAAGAACGACGTAAGGATGTTTGTTTCTCTGTTTTATGTGCTATGTCTTGTGGCCTTAAATGGGGGTTCCCGCTGGGAGATATGGTCTGGAATCGTTTGTACGCATGGTGATTTTCTCGATGGTAGCACCCTAACTTCTTTTATGTTCATGTGCCATGTGTCTCGGTGATCTATGACCTGTTTACGTTGAATGGTCGGAAATCTTCATGGTGGACAGTGGTGGTGACTGGTGACTCCGGCGGTGGCTTGATAATGATTGTAAGTGAATGATAGTGATGCTCAGTTGAAAAATATGGGCCGTGATGCCACTTCATTGAACTCATTAGCAACAACAACAACAAAAAAAACACGGCCACAATACTACTTTCTATCACTGTTTCTTGTACGTTGGAGTTGCTTCCTCTCCGTATTTTACTTCTTTCATGACAGGCTTCTTGCTTTAACTAGAAATTCAACTGCAGCTGATTATGATGTTGATTCAATCTGTATTTCTCTATCAACTCTTTGTTTCTTGCCTTGTCTGGCACTTGTACTCTTAACCTGATATTATAAGATTTCATTAGTTAAAAAAAATTGACGTTCTTTGTAGCTTTCTGTTTGGCCAGCAGATGGATATGTGTCATATTACATTCTTTGCTGGCGTACTATGGTTTTGCTCATTTATCCATACAAACTGGGATAAAATAGATGCCTTGGATACACGAGCACAGCTGCAATTTCAAAAGCTCTGTTCTATTGTTGAGTGATCCAAATCAAAATGAAAGATGTCAGCCTTCTCATTGCTGTCCCCTATACACCATTACTGCATACTAGCTATTCCGACGATAATATAGTTTTAGTTTTTCATTGCGGAATAGAGTCGTTACATCATATAGTCTTCATTTTACCTCTAAGAGGTGACAACTAGAGCTTTGCTGTGGCAAATGCGTCAACTTGCAATGTAAGACTAGTTGTCTCACTGGCTGATTGGCTTTTGGCCAAGAGCTTGAAAATTGTTGCTTCAGTCAGACATTCAAGTTGCTGGGGCCAAGGTGAGAAAAAAATGCTGAAATGTAGATTTTTAGTCAGGAGGCTTCAGTTCAATATAACTGAATTTTGGTTCACCATAGACTTTAGAACCAAACTTTTCCCATCTTCATGTGCTAAAGGATTTACAGTTCATGTATGCAAAGCAAGATAGATAGGATGCCGATGCTCGAGACAAGTCTGTACAAGCAACACACATCTGTCGTGCATATATGTGGAAGTAATTAGACCAGCAAACTTCCTGACAAGTTGATTGATCATCAAATTATGCATCCCCAATTTAATACTCCGATTCATAACATAGAGCACACAAGTCTTGCACTTCAGAAATCTGTTTTTTATCTGCTTTTACGGCAGAGAACAACAATCTTGGATGTCAACTGTAGCAGTGAGTCCAATTGACTTGCATAAGAAGGCAAGTTGAAACATCAAACAGAAACGTGTTCTCCTGACTCCCGAATTCTTTTCATCTTGGTAAGTGCCTCCCCAACTCTGCAAGTACATGCACTTTACTTGCGGCTCTTCGAGACCAGCATTGCACGTCTTTTCTTGAGTACCTGCAACTATGTGCTCATTATTTCCACTTTTTTTTCTGCAGAATTGCAATTTCTTTTATTTAGTTCGGCAATAGCAGGGTCTTCAGGTACTTCCACTATTCTAGCAACCTGTAGTAGAAATGTTTGGTATTAGCGCATTTTGTTTTAATTATTACTTATTGCAGACAATGAGTCTATATATATGATGCTAAAAATGAATGTGGCTATTCACCACATCACATGGCAGCATCTTGTATCAATTTATTGGCTATAAGTCTGTTTAGTAAGAGAGCACTTCTGTGATGAAAGTGCACCGTGGGTAAAAACTCGTTTGATATGAGTTAGCAATGGGGAAGGGTAAGCACCCAGATTTGGGTCCCTTATCTTCTCACAAAGGTCACAAAAGAACTCACTGGTATCATCTTCGATGAACAAAGTGTAAAGTGTGAGTTGATGGAAGTTAATAGCAATCTTTTACTGTAGTTGAAGGCAATCTGTGATGATTAAGGTTGCAATGCACATAAGCGTAAAAGTCAAACCTGCAAAATTTACTATAGACACTGTATAGGAAGCACAGTTAGGAAGATCTAAATTAAGAAGGAGTACATGCTCGTGGAGGTGATGTTTCAAAGTGGGCCTTTCAAAAGTGCATGGAATGTTGAAGTCATTGTCACTTTCCATGCAGCGAAAGACAGAGCGTCAGCACTCTTCATGGCATATGTTAACAGCGCTCCTTCCTGATGCAAGAAGAAAAGGGATGTGTGGGATGAACAGGTTGTTGCATGAGTGAGGGCAATTCAGCACATGATTTATGGAGCAAAAAAGAGCAGCCCAGGTTCAGCCAGCGATAGATGCACGCACTACGAGCCTTGCATGCACCATCCTTCGTATGACGGTTCCAGCAGCAGAGGATGATCGGGAAGAGGAGAAAGAGGCGGCAATCAAGCCAACCATGGACCTCACCTGGTATGTTATTTTCACAAGCTTTGCACCTGATTCTGCTTTCGAGCTTCGTGAGGAAGACCAGTGGATGCTGATGGTCGAAGTGGTAGAAAACCGAGTCCTTCTTGCCCTCCAGATCTCGCGAACTTAGAGTTAAAGCCGTGTCCATGTCGAGGCTGAATTTGCAATCGCTGCAGTAGGAGACCATGGTAAGCATTAGAGGGTGTCAAAGAATGGGTCAGTCAAAATGGGTCGATGACCCATTTTTTGACTCATATCCTGAGAAGTGGGTCCTACAAGTTATTCAAACTTTTAAGGGCCAGGCCTAAATGGATTTAAAAAGACTTAAAGTTCGGCACGACGAGGAAATTTGGGGCCTCGACGGTGGCGTTGTGGGGCTGGGACAGAGGTGAGACTGTATCGACTGAGTTGGACATGCAACGAGGTAGAGTACTCATCTTCCTGCTCTCAACACAGCAACTGGTTGATGGTCAGGCCTCCAATCAATGTGAACAACACCACCTTGTTTCTCTCCTGTCCTTGTGCTTCTAGATCTACTCCGCTTCTCTGCACGCTTTGCACTTCTAGATCTTCCTTCACTTCTCAGTCTCTCTGTATTGTGTTAAAAGAGAACCTTGAAGTCGAACTATTATTGTGAATTAAAGAGGTAGCACATTCATTTGAGACCCAATTTGTCTCAAGCCCCAATTCTAAGCCCAATAAAAAACCACCCGTGGGCTGTTCCTTGTTATCGATATGGCCAAGATTACCCCAAAAAGAAAAATATGTATGTGGGCAAAGCGAAGCGGGTTGGGTTGGGTTAGGTTGGGTCCTGTGGAGGTTGAATATGGGTTTGGAAGCGCACTGGTTGATGAGAGCAAGAATATTGCTTGTCATCAAGTACGATTTGTCATCCTTCACCTCGTAAAAATATCATAAAATAGCGATCCACGTAGAAAATTAGAAAGAGTAAAGCAAATATAGAAAAAAAAATAGTTATATACATATATGCATTGTAAATAATGGCTACTAATGAGCTTTAAATGAGTAGATATGAATTTTCATAGATTTAGTTAAATATAGACGTGTTTTAGCAATTCAGGTACAGGTCAGGTTTGGGTCACTGAATTTATACTGCATGTAAATGAATCAAAACGGATTAAATTGGTCGATTTGAATCGAACCATTTTTTGACTCCCAACCTACCTATTTGACAGCCCTAGTAAGCATTACATTTAGCTCCTCCAATTAATCAAAAGTGAGAGAGAGAGGGTGATCATGGAGAGACGAGCGTTGCATCTCTATGGAAGACTCGGTGCAGCTTTTGTGGAGAAAGAATATGCACGCATGGCATCCATAGACTTGCCCCAAGATCGCTTGTTCGTAGGTTTTGCAGCTCTTGAGCATTTGTTGGATGGTCACATTCTGAGAATCCTCATCGGGGCTTAGCTGTGACAAGGCAGATGAAGCTATATTGGGCTGTGCAATAACAATCGACGTGTCCAAATGACGAGAAAATTTTCATATATAAAAGTGAAATATTGATTGGAATGTACATTACTAGATTGGTGAGGTCACGTATTTTCTTGTGTCATGACAAGTTTGTTAGCCATCGCCTAAGACCCACCACTGGCGAAAGGAAACAAAAGCAAAAAAAAAAAAAAAAAAAAAAAAAAAGCAGAAAAAGGAAATTAAAAAAAAAAGGGATGAAAAGTTCAAAAAAAAATTAAAATGTTGTCAACATTAGCGCCGGTACGCCACAGGATGACTAGTTGGGACTAGCGTTTTCCAATCAAAATTGACTGAAAATATTATTTGATAAATTGTCTTAAGTTTGAGGACTGAATAAGTAAAATTTAAAGGTTTAGAATTATTATTTTTTTTGCCTATAAATTTTAGGGTTGAATTAGTACAAGTGTAATAGATTTAGAATTTTTGATATTTTTCCTAAAAAATAATGGAGGAAAGTATCATTCGGAAATAATTTGTAACGACAATGACCTAGTTAATGTAATTTCTTTGTAACAAGACTTTTGGTCATCAGATGTTTCCACTTATGCCCTTCTCGTTCCTTCCCTTTTTCACTAATTTCTCATCAGTCAATTAGTCGTTGTCCCTTTCACATGCCCTTTCCCATATCTCTCTCCTCTTTAAAAGTTTCCACAAATATTCCTCCTTAATAACTTTTTTATTTTCCTCTTTCTCAAAAAGATGACATTTGTATATTCCTTATGCTAAAATTCAAATACATTATACTAATCAGGGTCTGACCCTCATTTGAACCGGGTCACATACTTTTTTGGGAAGAAAGAAGGAGATAGAATTTTTTTTTTTTTATGTCATATTTATTCTCTCCCACTGGATCTCTCTTCAACAACTTTTTTTTAGGTAAAGAACCTCTCTTCAACAACTTCTCAGTTTCCTTTAGTCTCCTTTATTGACCAGACAGACAAAACCAGACAAAACCTCTCTCTCTCTCATATATATAGACGCAGGCACTGGGTAATTTCCATGACAACGATTCCATGTTTCTCTCTGAGAGTAAGTTTCCAAGAGGCTTCGATGTTAACATTGCAATGGGACCATGAGGAGTCACGTGATGACCCTTACCATATAGATATATGTGGGACCGTAGTGAAAGTTGGGACAAAAAAAGTTCAAAATAGAACTGAAATTGAAATTAAAGTTGGAATTTTTTTTTTTTAGGGAATTAACCCATAAAAATTCATGATTCCATCAACGGTCCAAGATATCTCAAATCAAAGAAAATGCGATCTCTTGTCAAGATGGGAACCTATTTTCATAATATTTCACCAAAAAAGAAAATGTTCAACTGCTTTGAAAGTATTTTGACAGGATTTAGTACATCCAACAATTACAAAAATAGGTGCGTTCGTGCTTAAAATATGTTGCACTATAGATGTGTATTTAAAGAAAGGGATGAGTAGCTATTATTGCAGTATAAAAGTGATAAGATTATATTGAAATGGAGAAACGATAACTATATATTACTGGATGTTTTTATTTTGTTGATTTTGTGAATAAGACCTGTCATTGACATTTGTCATCCCCCAACTCTATAAAAACAGGGAAAACAACATCAAGGTCCTCCTGCCTAGAAAATATAGCCTTAAACATAAACCAAGGTAAACATGTTATCAAAATATGTCTTCATCTATATACTTGATATAAAGGTGAGTAGGTTACAAAATCAAGATTCTGAAATTCATCAAAAAAGTAAGTGTATATAATATGTATTTCCAAACTCAATTAAACCCCACAAATATCATTTTAGACATATACGAGTATCTAAACTCATATCAAAATCCAACTATAAAATTTTATTGCCGATAACTCTCACATCCTACCTTAGTTGAAGAATTTGAAAAAGATTTGATATAGATAATGTGAGCAACCACAATTTAGTGACTAACACAAATCTCTTCTAAGCAAATGGGCATCCGCCGTGCATATTATAAAGTACTGCTACAGACTCATTTATCCAAATCCAATATATAATGTATAGTAAAATCCAAATATGAGCGATATCACTTCAACTCGGTTTTATACTGATCGGAAATATTCATTCAAATTTCAAATACCAAAAGGGTAGTATACACTCCATCCGGCTTTATGCGATAAATTTGTTTTAAACTGTACTTTTTTGTTTTAACAAAATCATATCATGCAATGCCTGTTTTAACAAAATCATATTATGCAATGCCTTTCTTAACGTATAATTTATTACTTTTAAAACACGAGTTTTACAAATTTATAGAATATCACAACTTACCCTTAACCAGAATCCAAATCGAAAGTTACACCAATCAAAAAGTTTCAAAATCCTATTGAAGGCGATGCCATATTCAAACTTACGTGTCAACTAACCTCGACTAAAACTTCAATAGGTGATGCCATATTCTTAAGCCAAATCGTTCACTTGACAAAAGAGCTCTTAACAACTACTTTGGAAACAGAGTCAACCTCATTTCAGAACTCTAATTCAAGCGAGCTTACTTTCAACAAAAAACTCTTTCGAATTATTAAGAGACCATAAAGCCAAAAGATGGCCCGAGAAGGGCAAAGTCCATTGCCAAACATAGTAATTGGGAAATTGTTTCCAACAGCATGCAAAATTTTAAAAATTTATCATGACCAAACCATAAAACCTAAATCAACTTTCATGAAGTCTTGCTATGCAACACCCTATTTTTTTTTTTTTTACAACATAATTTCACAACTTGAAAACCTCTAAAATAAACCTAATTTATAGATTAACTACAAAAACCTGTTCCATTAGATAAATAAAAGTTTCGAAAATTTACCAATTGCCATGAAACAAATATAATCGGGCTTGACCAAGCCTCTCAAATGTGCATGCATTGAGAGTCCCCTTTGACTTGAGAAAATATTGGGTATACTAAGGAGGCTATCTCAACAAATCACCAATCCATTCATTGGGTGATACATGTCGCGTTAGGCTTATCTTCCATTAATTTTCCCCTTTGACTTGAGAAATTATTCCCTCCGACTTATCATTCATGAGGAAATGAAAGGCATGAGGAGAATCAGAAATGCAATGTGGTCATAGCAAAACCAATCGCATAATGACAAGTTAACAGGGAACATGCAAGAGCAATTTAGCATAAATATTGCAGTACTTTCAGCTAGTTTCGGGAAACGAAACACATTCCAGAGAACATGAAGCATCCCAGAACGTCTCCTTCTCTTTTGTTGTCTACACTGCATAATCTGAATAATCATAATTTATGGCTTAATTACGAAAATTCCTGCACTTAGATAAATAAAAGTTGTTGCTACCAAATAGAATTAATTCGTCTTGTCGAGTTCTCCCAAGCGTGCATGGAGCGAAAGCCCCCTTTGTTTCCTCTCTCTCTCTTTCTCCGTTTCTTTCCTTCTTTTCTTTTCTTTTATTTTTTGTTCTTCTTGGCCAGGCTCTGTTTTCTCTCCTCCGTTCTGCTCTTGTAATTTCCCTTGCAATGAAGCAAGGCTAAAGAAAGGGCTAAAATGAAACACTTAGGCTTGGGCTTAGGCTTGGGCTTAATGTTTTGCTCTTATTTATTATGTTTTGCAAGCCCATTTCTTGCAACTTCATTGATGAAGATAAATATTTTAGGTTATTATGTACTGATGGATCCTATGCGGAGTGAGGATAAGGTCACTCAAAATTAAAGTTGGACATATCTCTTTTTAAAGAAAAATTATAAATCTATTATATTTGTGTCAATTTGAATTAGTGTCAATTCAGCCATTTCGACTAATTTTAATTGGAAATTACTGATATGGACATTAGTTGTCCTATATGGCACGTCTAGCCCTAATATAGATAATTTTTTTATAGTAATTCAATTTTTTATTTTTTTATTATTATTTTTCTTTATTTTTCCTTGGCCATTTCCATTGCGGGTTGGCCTCGCCTGGGTGAGGGTCGTCGTTGCCCACTATAGGCTAGGCTAGGCTAGGCCAAGCAAGAGCGATCCCAAGCAAGGCCACCTTGGCTTGGGCGAGGCCTTACGAGGGTTAGCCTCACCTAAGCTAGATTTGGTGAGGTCAGCTTGCTCGGCTATTGCTTATCATCGGCAAAAGAAGGAAGAAAGGAAAAAAAAAAAATAAAAAATTAGAGAAAATAAAAAATATTAAATTATTATTAAACATTTTCCGTGGCCGTCCATATCAGTATCTAGTCAAAATTAACTAAAATGACTAAATTGATATAATTATAAGATTTAAGACTAAATAAATATAAATGCGATAGGCTTATGGCTTTTCTCCCTTGTCAATATAACCAAATAAAAAAATAAATCAGAAAGTTCAAGGCCTTCGTCCTCTCTATAGTGTGGTGAGGAGTGAGGTAGGGACATCATTTGATATTTATTTTTTCATGGAAAGTGACATGGACATCAAGTTAATAATCTTCTTTTGACATCAATCTAATACTCTTTATTTTGGATGTCCATCCAATCAAGGACATCCAAATGCCCTTTTTCCAAGTTCCCTTTTAAAATTTTAAGACGACCTTAACATTTTTCGAGGGAGTAGTGGTTTGAGGTGGTTTGAGTGGTTTGAGGATGTACTCCGACTTAAATGAAGACGACTCCATCATACGACTTTTGAGGTGGTTTGAGGATAAACTCCGACTTAAATGAAGACGACTCCATCATACCGTATGTTGGAGTTAAATGAAGACGACTCCAACATACATATGTGGGAGTCCTTTTCATTTAGGTCGGAGTACATCCTCAAACCACCTAACCACCACTCCCTTGTGCATAGATGGAAAGTATAAATAATGTCCCCCGTCTTTGCTCCTCCTCACGGCACCATGGATCTTCCCTCCATTGTCTCTGTGCTGGCCAACTTCATCCAAGTGAAATTCCAGGGGAAGTCGCCTTCACCCTTTGAAACCCACCCCCTCGCCACCCGCGTCGCCATCTGCAGCCTCCTCCTGCATTTCTCTTTGGGGCGTGTCGCTACTCGGGTACCACCGCATCCCGGCCCTGCTCTTTCTTGGGATGGAGCAGCGCGCCTCCTCTTCCACTTCACCGGTTTGACATCGGTGTTTTCGCTCGCCTGGTTGCTGCTCCACGATTCCTTCCACTCCCTCCTCTGGTTCGTGCTGTTCCTGTTGCTTGCCGTGCGTCTGTTACGGGGCCTCATTCTAAGACTTTTTTTTTTTTTTTTTTTTTTTTGGTTAAGCCTCATTCTAAGACTTTGGCTGTGGTTTTACCACAAACTCGTTCTCATGATTATCCGTGCGGCGCGCTCCCGTGTATGGCATGGTGGAAGAGCGCGGCCACATTTGCCGTGCCCGGTGGATCTGCGTTCCATGCCAGAAGTCCGAGCGCCGTAGTTGTTCGACTGTTCCCGTTCGACTGTTCCCTGCTTGGAAGAAGTAATTTTAATTGTATCACCACTTTAAATCAAATGATTGTTACTTTAGGAACCTAAGCTAGTTTTGTATAAGAGGCACTTGGAGTTTTCTTCTCTTTATCTGGAGCCAAAGCCGTAAGGAATCCCCAAGCCTTCGGCGTCAAATTATCTCCCGATCATAAGAAAGGAGAGCAGGGAACAAGTACAAACCCACCTATGTATCTTTCCTCTTCCTAGCCATGAACGGTGATGGAGCTTGTAGTGACTAGATCTGATTAAGATAGGCTAAGCCCTTGAAAGAAATTTGGATCTATTGTTACCGAAGAGATTGAAGATAACCTTGTTATGACGAGTAGAATGGTTGTTTCTAGTAGCCATATAAGGGGTAGTAATTGTTCTTGAGGTTAGAGCTTCTCACCTCTTTGAATACATGGTTGAGTGTTGTAGATTTCCTTCTTTTTTCTGGTGAATCTCTTTGTAGCTTTCTGTTTGGCCAGTGGGATGATATGTCGTTTTACGTTCTTTGCTGGTGTACTATGTTCTTGTTCATTTATCCATGGGATAAATTGATGCCTTGGTGACATGAGCACAGCTGCAATTTCAAAAGCTTTGATCTAACACTAACATCATTGAGTGATCCAAATCAAAATGAAAGATGTTAGCTTTCTCATCTCTCTCGCATATACACTGTTACTGCTTACTAGCTATTCCGATGATAATATAGTTGTAGTTTGTCATTGCAGAATGTGGGAGTGGTTACATCATATGGTCTTCATTTGACCTTTGAGAGGTCACAACTAGATCTTTGCTGTGGCAAATGTGTTAACTTGCAATCTAAGACTTCATTGTCTCACTGGCTGACTGACATTCAAGTTGCCGGGGCCAAGGTGAGAAAAGAATGCTGAAATGTCGATTTTTTTCTGTAGGCTTTAGTTTAAGATTACTAAATTTTGGCAGACTTTAGATGTTAAAACTGAAATTTTCCCATCTTCATGTGCTAAAGAACTTACGGTTCATGTGTGCAATGCTAGATAGATAGTATGCAGATGCTTGAGACAATTCTGTACAAATTACACACATCTGACATGTGTGTCTGTGGAAATAACTAGACCGGCAAGCTTCCTGCCAAGTTGATTCACAATCAAATTATGCATCTCAATATCAACACCTCATCTCATTACATAGAGCACTCGAGTCTTCAAAAATATGATATTTATTTGCTTTACTGCAGAGAACAACAATCTTGGAAGTCGACTGTAGCAGTGACACCAATTGACTTGCATGACATCAAACAGAAAGGAAATTCTTTTCATATTGATAAGTGCCTCCCCAACTCTGCAACTACATGCACTTCACTTGCAGTTTTTCGAGACCAACATTGAACGTCTTTTCTTGAGGACCTCCAATTGTGTGCTCATTCTTTTCACTTTTACCTGCAGAATTGCAATATTTTCATCTAGTTCAGCAATAGCAGGGTCTCAGGTACGTCCACCATTCCAGCAACCTTATTTAAAAAGTGTTTGGTATTGGAGCATTTTCCGTTGATTACTACTTATTGTGGAGGATGAATATATATATACGATGTTAAAAAGGAACATGGCTACTCACCACATCATATGGCATTGTATCCATTTGTCGCCTAAAGTCTGTTTAGTAAGAGATCATTTCTGTGATGAAAGCGCACTGTGGGCAAAACACATTTGATACGAGTAATCAATGGGCAGGGGCATTCATGGCAGATGTAAGCACTCAGATTCAGGTTCCTTATCTTCTCACAAAGGTCACAATAGTACTCACTGGTATCATCTTTGGTGAATGAATCGTAAAGAGTGAATTGATGAAAGTTAATGGCAATCTTTTACTGTGGTGGAAGGCAATCTGTGATGATTAAGATTGCACTGCACAAAACCATTGAAGTCAAACCTGCAAAATTTACTAGAGACACTGCTTAGGAAATACAGTTCATTAGATATAAAATAAGAAAGAGTATATGCCCGTGGAGGTGTTGTTTCAAAGTGTGCCTTTCAAAAGTGCATGAAATGTTGAAGTCATAGTCACATTCCATGCAGTGAAAGATAGAGAGCCGACACTCTACGACATATTTCAACAGTGCTCCTTCCTAATATGAGAAGAAAAAAGGATGTGTGAGGTGAACAGGTTCTTGCATGACTGAGGGCAATTCAGCACATGATTAATGGAGCATAAGAGCAGCTTTGCTTCCACCAGCAATAGGCTAAACATTTGACGCTTTATCACAAGCCTTGCATGGACCATCCCTCATATGACAGTTCCAGCAGCAGACGACTATAGACCTCACCTGGTATGTTCTGTTCACAAGCTTTGCACCTGATTCTGCTTTCGAGTTTCGTGTGGACGACCAGTGGATGCTGATGGTCACAATTGTAAAAGACCAAGTCCTTCTTGCCCTTCAGGTCTTGCAAACATAGAGTTCAAGCCATGCAGTCCATGTCAAGGCTGAATTTGCATTCATTGCAGTAGGAAACCATGGCAGACGTTATGTTTAGCTCCTCAAATTTATTGAAGAGAGACGGTAATTATGGAGAGAAGCAGGAGAGACAGGGTTATTATGGAGAGACAGGTGTTGCATCTCTGGGGGAGATTCGATGCAGCTTTTGTGGAGAAAGAATATGCAAGCATAGCATCCATAGGCCTCCCCCAAGATTGCCTACTCGCAGGCTTTGCATTTGATTCTATTTTTCATCCCGAGATGATGGGATGTGAGTAGATGCTCATGAGCATTTTTTGAATGGCCACGTTCGGAGAATCCTCATTAGGAGGACAAGCAATCTTGGGCCGTGCAGTAACAATTGATGGATCCAACTGGCAAGAGAAGGTTTTCATATATAAATGCAAAATACTGATTGGAATGTATATATCACTAGACTGGTGAGTTCACGTATTTCCTTGTGACAAGTCTGTTAAGAATATGGACGAGCCTTGATAAGCCATTCCCTCTTGGGTCCATCCGTTGATCACATCTAACTTCTACCGTAAGACTTAGTGTTCCAGACAATGAGTGACTAAGTTTGCTAGGAAATAAAATGATAGCGCAGCTCCAAGATAAGTATTTATAGATACCTTTCAGTGATTTTAGAGTCCTCAAAACGAGCAGTTTCTCAAGAACAGATCAGAGAAAACATGTAACCTTGGAGCATAATAATACATGTCATTATTTGAAGGGCTGAACAGAAATATGGGATGTGATTTGAGGACTGAACCGATGATTTAGATGCAGATGGTAATAAATTCTTTTCTCCGGACTCTGAAGGTTACCCATTTTGTATGCGATGTGCGGGATTGCAGGTATAAAGCAAATCAAATTATGTTAGCAAAAAATTCAGTACCATCATTTCCAATGAAAGCAATATGTGTGATAAATGTTGTTGGCCATGGAAACTGGAAAGAGCAATAGATGATTCATCTTCAGTGAAAGTATGTCTCACAGACAACAGTATCTTTCTCTTCTAGGTTGACCATTCTTCCTTCTCAGGCAATTGTTTCTATCTACTCCATCAATTATGTATGCTGCCCTTTAATCCGTAGGAACTTCTCATCAGTTGCAGGGTTTGGTTGCCCAAAATCGAATTGGCTTCACCAAAACTCCTCTTCTCTAGAAGCCTGGCCGGCAAAGTGTCCCACTGGCAGTAGAGTGCTCAACTTCGCCTTGCTTTTGTGACATGCATTCCATAGTCAAGGGTGAGTCCCATGCATCAGTTTGTGGATCGTGGTCTCAAACGCCAATCTCTACAAATTTCTGTGGGAGGTCCAAATTATATGCATTTTAATTTTCATGTGGGTTCGTTCATCATTTGATTTGACCTTGCAGTTGATTTTCTTCTCACATATATCTACAAGCCTAAATGCTTATTATGAAAAATAATTCCCAGGAGAGTTATCATGATACTAAGTCAAATAATGAAGCTAAGAAGTTGATCAGCAGTATGACTTAAGATGGCAAGACTGTCAAATGCTTCTGCTAATTCAGTAGCAGATACTTCAAATTGTTACCATCAACGAAAGGGCAAATGTTATTGAAAAGACAAAAATAATTTGACAATTATTGCGACTAGAAGAATGGGGAGATATTTCATTGTTTGCTTCCAGTTTACCTAAGATCCTACTGGACCAAAAGATTTGGAAGTTTTTTTTTTCACTGAAGAGAGAAAAAGAGGGACATTCATGAAAGAAGGTACTTTTACTAGCATTTGCGGATACCAACTCCTTATCATCAAATTGCCACGTGTCAAGCGTTGTCATATGGTTGTTACTAGTTGCCAAAATAAAGTCAAAATTGTTCTTGAGGTTAAAACTCCTGAATTCCCTGAAAATATGGCAAGCGATGTAGTTTTGCTTTTCTTTTTCTGGCAAATCTCTTTGTAACTTTCTGTTTGACCATGGATCTATATGTGTTATTTTACAGAATCTTTGACCATATGCAATGGTTTTGCTCATTTATCCATATGAACAAGGATAAATAGATGCCTTGGAGACATGAGCACAGCTGCAATGTCAGAGCCTTGTTCTATTGCCATAGATCTAGCAGAATCAAAATGAACAATGTCAGTCTTTTCATCTCTGTCCCGTATGCACGGGTACTGCTTACTAGCTATTCTGATGATGACATTGTTTGAGTTTGTAACTGCAGAATGACAGAGTGGTTACGTCATATAGTCAGCATTTTACCTCCAAGAGGTGACAACTAGATCTTTGTTGCAGCAAATGCGTTAACTTGCTTCGGCAACAAGATTTATAAAGACACTTCTTCTGTGGTGTATCCTGTATGTATCAAGAAGCTTTTGAATCTGAATTATGCAATTACTATGTTGTCTCTCTGCCCGGCTGGTTTTCAGCCAGGAGCTAGAATTGTTGCTTTGGTTGGAGATTCAAGTTGCCAGGGCCAACGTGAGAAAATAACGCTTGATTTCTTTTTTGGGAGGCTTTTAGTTCAATATAACTGAATTTTGGTAGACTGCAGATGTTAGAACTGAACTTTTCCCATCTTCACTTGCTGGAAAAGAATTTACAGTTCGTGAAAGCAAAGCTAGATAGCTAGTATGCAAAAGCTTGAGACAAGTCTGCACAAACTGCACACATCTGATATTCGTTTTCAGGGAAATAATAAGACTGGCAAGCTTCCTAACAAGTTAGTTCGTAATCAAGTTATGCATCCCAATGTTAGTACTCCTATTCATAACACAGAGCACACAAGTCTTATGCTAAAAAATATGATATTTATCTGATTTTGCTGCAGAAGATAAAAGTATCGGATGTCAAGTGTTAGCGGTGATTCCAACTGACTTGCATATAAGTGGGTAAGCTGAAACATCAAACAGAAAGGTGGTCTCCTGCCTCCCCAATTCTTTCCTTCTGGATAAGAGCCCCCCTCAACTCTTCAACTACATGCACTTCGCTTGCTGCTTTTTGAGACCAGCATTGCAAGTCTTTTTTTGGAGTTCCTCCAATTGTGTGCTCACTGTCCACTTTTTCCTGCAGAATTGCAATTTCTTCATCTAGTTCAGCTATAGCGGGGCTTCAGGTACTTCCATTACTTCAAAATAAATTTTGTATTACCATATTTCCTGTTGATTATATTTTATTGTGGAGATTTGAGTCTGTATATGATGTAACATAAGAAAAAAGAACAGGGCTATTCACATCATGGGGCAGCATCTTGTAGCCGTTTGTTGGCTAAAGTCAGGTTAGTGAGAGACCACTTCTGTGATGAAAGCATACCGTGGGTAAAACGCATGTCGATATGAGTAATCAAGGGCATTCATTGCAGCCAGAAGCACCCAGATTCAGGTCTTTTTTCTCTCAAAGGTCACAGAGGTACTAACTGGCATCATCTTTGATGGACGAAGTGTAAGGTGTGAGTTGATGGAGGTGATGGCCATCTTTTATTGTTGGTGGTAACTGTGGAAGGCAATCATGATTTACATTAAGATTGCACTGCGCAAAAACGTGAAAGTCGAATGTGCAAAATTTACCAGACACTGCATCAGTAGTGCAGGTCAATAGATCTAATACAAGAATGAGTATATGATCGTGGAGGTGATGTTTCAACGTGTGCCTTTCAAAAGTGCATGGAATTTTGATGTCAAAGTTGCATTCTGCGCAGCAAAAGACAGCGTCAATGCTCTTCACAATGCGTCAGTGAGCGTTCCTTCCTGATACGGGAAGAAGTGGATGTGCAGGGTGAACAGGGTGTCGCATAACTGAGGGCATTTCAGCACATGATTTATGGAGCAGGAAAGAGCAGCACTGCTCCAGCGGCAGCGGATGATTGTGAATTGGAAAAAGAAGAGGCAATCCAGACAAACATAGACCTCACCTAGTATGCTTTACACTCTGATTCTGGTTTCAAGCTTCACGTGGAGGGCACCAAGTAGATGCTGATGGGCGAAATGGCAAAAAAACTGGGCCTTTCTTGCCCTCCAGGACTTGTGAACGTAGACTTATAGCCGCACAATCCATGTCAAGGCTGAAATTGCATTCGCTGCAGCGGGAAACTATATGGCAGGCATAACGTTGGAGTTCTGCCAATTGATCGAAAGGAAGAGAGCTGGTGATCCCGGCGTTGCATCTCTAGGGGGAGATTCAATAATTATAAAGCTGAGTTGAAAACAAAATAAAGAGGTGCTCTTCTTAGTAATTACAAGTAAGCCTGTCTAAATGATGGAATGAACTATATTTGGATGAAATAAAAATTATGTGTATGATCTATGGTGATCATCTTCCTTTCACTAATTTGTACGCTTCTTTTGCTGGTACTTTGAATTTATTGTACTAATCAAAGTAACGATTGGTCGGACTTTGATTTTGAACCGGGTCAAATCCTTTTTCTGAGGCAAAAAAGGAAGAAGACAGAATGCTCTTTTTTTTTATCATATTTATTGTATCATGCTAAGGTGTTTGCGTGTATATAAAACCTCTTTTCAACTACTTTTCAATCTCCTTTAATGATTCTCTCTCTCTCTCTCTCTCTAAGAGAGTTTCCAATGGGTCTTAGGGGAAGCTTCGGTGTTCACATTGCAATGGTTGGACTATGCGGTGTTCACATTGCATGGGCAGAAGTGGGGCTTTCAAGAAAGTTGGGAATTCTTTTTTTCTTTTTTTTAAAATCAAGGTAGAATTGCGATTAAAACTAAAATTTGAGATTTTTCTAGGAGATTAGCCCATAAAAGTCCATACTTCCATCAACAATCCAAGGTGTCTCAAAACCGAAGAAAATGCAAATTTTAGTTAAGATGGAAACCATTTTTAGCAATATTTCACCAAGAGAAAATGCTTGCTGCTTCAAAAGTACTTTAATAGGATTTTGTATATCCGATGATTATAGAAATAGGTGAGTTTGTGCATAAAACATGGGGACACGAGAATGCTCATGTTGTGATATATTATTTGCACAATAAATGGATAATTAGAAAAAGAGAGGAGCGGCTATTATTGCAATATGAAATTGGTAAGATTATAATGATATAGAAAAACAATGATGATATATTGATGTATGTTTTCAATTTGTTGACTTTGTGAATAAGATTTCTCCTTTATCTATTGTCACACCCCAAATCTATAAAATAAGGAAAATGACACCACCATGCTCTTATTCAAGGGATACAGCATGAATTTATCAAAATATATATTCATCTATATACTTGATAAAGAGTGAGTTGGTTACAAACTCAAGAATTCTAAAATTCATTAAAAATAAAAGTATGACTCAATCTCCAAACTCAATTAAACCCCACAAATATCATCCCAGACATATATAAGTACCTAAACTCACATCCAAATCTAACTGTAACTAATTTCCCGCCGATAATGCTCATGTCCTACTTTAGCTTACCAGAAAAAGATTTGGAATGAATAATATGAGCAATCACAGTTTAGTGACTAATCCAAATCTCTCCTAAATAGATCAAGAATTTGCTATGATAAAGCAATACTAGAGATTCATTTATCCAAATCCAATATATAATGTACAATAAAATCAAATATGAATAATGTCACTTTAACGCAACTTTATACTAATAAATTATATACCAAAAGGGTAGTAAATGCCCAATCTAATTTTATGCAACAAATATGTTTCAAATATTACTTTTTCATTTAAAAAAATCATTTTGTGCAATGTTCTTCACAACTTATAATATATCAAATCCCTATCACTTTCAAGACATGAGCTTATAATTTTTTAGAGGATAACAACCACCCCTAAATAAAATGCAAATCGAAAGTTACGCCACTCGAAGAGTCTCAAAGTCCTATCAAAGTTGATTTAAATGTCAAACTTACATGTCAACTAACCTCGACTACAACTTGAGTAGGCAATACCATATTCTTGAGTCAAATCCTCCACTAGACAAAAGATCTTTGAACAATTACATTGCAAATAGAGTAGACCTCATCTTAAAATTTCAATTCAAGCGAGCTTACTTTCAAAAGAAAACTCTTTCGAATTAATCATAAAGCCAAAAGATGGTCGGAGAAGGGTGAAATTCATTGCCAAACATAGTAATTCGAAAACTGTTTTTAGCAATGCGCAAAATTTTAAAAATTCATCCCAATCAAATCATTAACCTACATTAACTTTTTTAAAGTCCTGTTATGCAATACCCAAAAATTTCTTTACAACATAATTTCACAGCTTAAAAATCTATAGAATAGACCTGGCAACATAGAATTCATACAAAACCTAATTTACGATTTAGTTACGAAAACTCCTTCAATTAGATAAATAAAAGTTTCGAATCCTTACCGAAATAGAATTAATCCGGTGCATGTAGCAAGAGCCCCATTTTGTCTCCTCTGTCTTTTTGTCGGTTTCTCTGGACTCAGCTTTCCTCAATTTCTTTTTTTTTTTCGTGTTCTTCTTGGCCAGACTCTGTTTTAATTTTTTTTTTGTTATCTCTTTTTGCTCCAGTAATTCCCTTACCACGGCATCAACTGAAGCAAGACCAAAGAAAGGGCTTTAACGAGACACTTGGGCTTGAGCTTACTGTTTTGCTCTTATTTATCATTTTTCGCCGGAGGCGGTGGTGTAGGGCTGGCCGTAGCCGTAGTTGGGCGGCGCGTGGGGGTAGCCTGACATTTTTCCGGGAGGAGCGACGCGCGAGGAGATATTTTCTTCCGGTCAAACTTCTATTTTTTTTAATTTTTTTTTTTTTGGGGGGGGCAAAAAGAGGCGAAGCTTTTCCGGGGTTCGCTTTGGGGGAGGGCTTGACGCGTATAAATTAGACGAGCGACACCGCCTCGCGTTGCGAATTGGGGGTTCGGATAGGAGGTAATTTACGAGATTGCCATTATTATCCGGGGAACCGTGCCGAATTTCGAAACGGAAATTTACTAGTAAAGGCGACGACCTTTTCGATTTTCGCAGGCGGTGGGCGAGTTCAAATTCGACAGGCCTCTTTACCCCTCTGATAACGTCAAAATCGTCGTCCGACCGACACGTGGAAATTCATTTTAAAAAAAAAAGATATGTGCTTCGACATCGTTGTAGGCCTTATGTTTCGAGTGTTAAGTAAGGATGTTTCGAGTGTTAAGTAAGGATGAAGAGTTCCAAATTCTTTATAAATTTTGTCTAAATTCTAAAACCTACTCTCGGGTATAAATTCTTAATTTTTTGGAATCTAAAACTTCAATTCTAGAATTCAACGGAATTTCGATCTTGAGATCTCTACAATAAAGTGGCCAAAACTGAATCAACCAAGTTGTCCATCAATGGGTAAGAAAGTCTCTCTTTTTCTAACACAAGAAAAAATAGATGGTAAAGTTCAAAGGCCCTTCCTCCTCTCCAGTGGTGGGGTGAATGCAGGGACCTTGGCGGACCCCCCGTGGGGAAGGTATCTTTTTCCAGCCCCTTACCTCTCAGACTTTTCCTGGCTTATGTGACGCCAAATCACTTATGAAAGTACCAGGAAACAGGATCGCTTTTGCTTTCTTGTCCTTTGGCGCGCTTCTAAGATGTTTCAGTTCAATGTACCTACCTTCACCCCAACCGGCGCCATGGATTTTAGCTCCATCGTCTCTATCCTGATCAACCTCTCATCCAAGTGAAATTCCAGGGGAAGTTGATTTCGCCCTTCGAAACTCACCCCCTTGCCACCGGCGTTGCCATCTGCAGCCTGCTCCTGCATTTCTTGTTGCTGCATCTCGCCGATGGAGCATCACAGCTCCTCATCCACTTCACCGGTTCGATATCGGTGGCTTCGCTCGCGTGGGTGCTGCTCCACGATTCCGTGAGTCTCCTGCGCGGCCTCTTTCAAAAACTTTGTCTGTGGCTTTACCGCAGACTCGTTCTCATGATTATCCGTGCGGCGCACTCCCGTGTATGGCATGGTGGAAGAGCGCAGCCACATCCGCCACGCCCGGTCGTGGATCTGCGTTTATTGCTGGAAGTCTGAGCACCCTAGTTGTTCGACTGACTTTTCCCTGCTTGGAAACTCTAATTTTAATCGTATGACTACTTTAAATCAAATGATTAGTACTTTACGAACCTGAGCTAGTTTTGTGTAAGAGGCACTTGGGGCTTTCTTCTCTTTATCTGAAGCCAAAGCCATGAGGAATCCCCAAGCCTTCGGCGTCAAATTATCTCCCGATCATAAGAAAGGAGAGCAGGGAACAAGTAAAAACCACCTATGTATCTTTCCTATTCCTAGCCATGAATGGTGATGCACCTTGTAGTGAGTAGATCTGTTTAAGATAAGCTAAGCCCTCAAAAGAAATTGGGATCTATTGTTATTGAAGAGATTGAAGATGACCTCGACAACTGTTATGACGAGTAGAATGGTCTTTTCTAGTAGGCATGTAGGGGGTAGTAATTGTTCTTGAGGTTATAGCTTCTGACCTCTTTGAAAGCATTGCTGAATGTTGCAGATTTCCTTCTTTTTTTCTGGTGAATCTCTTTGTAGCTTTCTGTTCTGTTTGGCCAGTGGATGGATTTGTGTCATTTTACATTCTTTGCTGGTGTGCTATGGTTTTGCTCATTTATCCTTATGAACTGGGATAAATTGATGCCTTGGAGACACAAGCACAGCTACAATTTCAAAAGCTTCGATCTAACACTAACATCATTGAGTGATCCAAATCAAAATGAAAGATGTCAGCTTTTTCCATCTCTCTTGCATATACACCATTACGCTTACTAGCTATTCCGATGATAATATAGTTGTAGTTTGTCATTGCAGAATGTGGGAGTCGTTACATCATGTAGTCTTCATTTTACCTCTGAGAGGCGACAGCTAGATCTTTGCTGTGGCAAATGCGTTAACTTGCAATCAAAGACTTCATTGTCTCCCTGGCTGATAAACATTGAAGCTGCCGAGGCCAAGGTAAAAAAGAATGCTGAAATGTCGATTTTTTTCTGTAGGCTTTAGTTCAAGATTACTGAATTTTGGCAGACTGTAGATGTTAGAACCAAACTTTTCCCATCTTCATGTGCTGTAGAATTTACAGTTCGTGTATGCAAAGCTACATAGATAGTATGCAGATGCTCAAGACAATTCTGTACAAACTACACTCATCTGATGTTCATATTTGTGGAAATAATTAGACCAGCTAGTTTCCTGACAAGTTGTTTCATATCCCAATGTTAATACTTTGATAAATGACAGAGCACAAAAGCCTTGCACTTCAAAAATATGATATTTGTCTGTTTTTACTGCAGAGAACAACAATCTTGGATGTTGACTGTAGCAGTGAGTCTAATTGACTTGCATAAAAACGTAAGTTGAAACATCAAACAGAAGGGTGTTCTCCTGACTCCCGAATTCTTTTCGTCTTGGTAAAAGGGCATCCCCAACTCTGCAACTAAATGCACTTCATTTGCAGCTTTTGGAGACCAGCATTACACGTCTTTTCTTGAGTACCTCCAATTATGTGCTCACATTTTCCTGCAGAATTTCAACTTTTTCATCTAGTTTAGGCTGTTCAGCAATAGCAGGGTCTTCAGGTACTTGCACTATTCTAGCAACTTGTATTAAACACTGTTTGGTATTAGTGCATTTTCTGCTGATTATTACTTATTGTGGAGATGAGTGTATATATATATGATGTTAAAAAGGAGCATGGCTATTCACCACATCTCATGGCAGCATCTTGCATCCAGTTTTGGCTAAAGGCTGTCAAGCAAGAGAGCGCTACTGTGATACAAGCGCACCATGGTAAAATGCTTTTGATATGAGTAATCAATGGCAAGGGCATTCATCGGTCAAAAGCACCCAGATTTGTGTCCCTTATAATATTACAAAGGGCACGATAGTACTGCTCACCGGTATTATCTTCAATAAACAAAGCATAAAGTGTGAGTTGATGGAATTTAATGGCAATCTTTTGCTGTAGTGGAAGGCAATCTGTGATGATTAAGATTGCATTGCACACAACTGCAAAAGCCGAAGCTGCACAATTTACCACAGACACTTCATAGTAGCATGGTTAGGTAGAATTAAAATAAGAAAGAGTATATGCTTGCAGAGGTGATGTTTCGAAGTGGGCCTTTTAAAAGTGCATGGAGTGTTGAATTTGTCACTTCCATGTAGTGAAAGACAGAGCATCCATGCTCTTCACGAAAAAGGTCAACAGTGCTCCTGATACGAGAAGAAAAAGGATGTGCAGGGTGAGCAGGTCGTTGCATCTAAGGGCAATTCAGCACATAATTTATGGAGCAGAGTAGAGCATCTCTGCTCTGCATGGCAATAGGCTAAACATTTGACACATTCAACACAAGCCTTGCACGCACCATCCTTCATATGGCAGTTCCAGCGGCAGAGAATGATAGTGCAGTGGAGAAAGAAGAGGAAATCAAGACAACCATAGACCTCACCTATATGTTCCATTCACAAGCTTCACACCCGATTTTGCAGTCAAGCTGTGTGCGTAAGACCAGTGGATGCTGATGGTCGAAATGGTAAAAAACCAAGTCCTTTATGCCACCAGAATGACAACTAGCTATTCTGATGATAATATTGTTTGAGTTTGTCGTTGCAGAATGACAGATTGGTTACGTCATATAGTCAGCACTTTACCTTTGAGAGGTGAGAACTAGATCTTTGTTCCAGCGAATGCATCAACTTGCTTCAGCAAATAGGATTTATAAAGACAGTGACTTCTTTTGTGATGTATCCTGTTTGTATCCAGAAGCTCTTGGATCCGAATAATGCAATCTAAGACTATGTTGTCTCACTGGTTGATTAACTTTCGTCCAGGAGCTAGAATTGTTCCTTCAGTCAGAGATTCAAGTTGCCAGGGCCAAGGTGAGAAAAGAGCACTGAAATATAGATTTCTTTTTTGGGAGTCCAATATAACCGAATTTTGGTATACTGCAGATGTTAGAACGGAACCTTTCCCATCTTCATGTGCTGGAAAAGAATTTACAGTTCATGAATGCAAAGCCATATTGATAGTATGCAAAAGCTTGAGTCTAGTCTGTACAAACTACACCTGTCTGATATTCATTTTTCAAGGAAATAATAAGACCGGCAACCTTCCTGACCAGTTGATTCATAATCAACTTATGCATCCCAATTTTAGTGCATTAATTCATAACATGAAGCAAACAAGTCTCACACTCAAAAATATGATATTTATCTGCTTTTGATGCAGAGAATAACAATATCGGATGTTGAGTGTTAGCAGTGATTCTGATTGACTTGCTTGAGAACGTAAGTTGAACCATCAAACGGGAAGGCTGTCTCCTGCCTCCCCAATTATTTTCTTCTGGATAAGTGCCTCCCCAACTCTGCAACTACATGCACTTTGCTTGCATCTTTTTGAGACCAGCATTTTGCCCCTTTTTTTCAGTACCCTCAGTTGTGTGCTCACTCTCTCTGCTTTTCCTGCAGAATTGCAATTTTTCATCTAGTTCAGCAATAGCAAGGTCTTCAGGTACTTCCATTACTTTAAAAAACATTTGGTATTACCATATTTTCTCTTGATTATAACTTATTGTGGAGAATGAGTCTATATATGATGTTAAAGAAAAAAAAAAAAAAGAACAGGGCTATTCACCACATCACAAGGCAGCATCTTGTATCTCTTTGTTGGCTAATTGTCAGTTTTGTGAGAAAGCACTTCTGTGATGAAAGCATACCGTGGGTAAAACGCATTCGATATGAGTAATCAATGCAGGGGCATTCATCGCAGCTGGAAGCACCTAGATTCAGGTCTTTTTTCTCTCAAAGGTCACAATAGTACTCACCAGCATGATCTTCGATGGACGAAGTGTAAAGTGTGAGTTGATGGTGATCTTTTATTGTTGGTGGTAATTGTGGAAGACAATCATGATTGACATTAAGACTGCACTGCACAAGAACGTGAAAGTTGAAATTGCAAAATTTACCAGACAATGCATAGGAAGTGCACATCAGTAGATCTAATATAAGAAAGAGCATATGCTCATGGAGGTGATGTTTGAAAGTGGGCCTCTCAAAAGTGCATGGAATGTTGAAGTCAAAGCTGCATTTTGCACAGAGAGAGACAGCGTCAATGCTCTTCACGACATGCATCAGTGAGCGTTCCTTCCTGATACGGGAAGAAGTGGCTGTGCCAGGGTGAACGGGGTGTTGCATAACTGAGGGCAATTCAGCACATGATTTATGGAACAGATGAGAGCAGCACTGCTCCTGTGGCAGTGGATGATAGTGAATTGGAGAAAGAAGAGGCAATCCACAAAACCATAGACCTCACCTAGTATGCTTTGCACTCGATTTCTGGTTTCAAGCTTCACGTTGTAGGACACCAGTAGATGCTGATGGGCGAAATGGCCAAAAAACTGAGCCTTTGGTGCCCTCCAGGTCTTGTGTATTTAGACTAACAGCCGCACGGTCCATGTCAAGGCTGAAATTGCATTTGCTGCGGCGGGAAACTATATGGCAGGCATTGCATTGGAGATCTACCAATTGATCGAAAGCAAGAGAGATGGTGATCATGGAGACGGGCGTTACATATCTGGGGAGAGTTTTGGCGCAGCTCTCATGGAGAAAGAATATACACGTGTTCCATCGATAGACCTCCTCGCAGGCTTCACATTTGATTCTACTTTTCGTCCTCGGATGATGAGATGTGAGCAGATGCGAATGAGCAAAATGTTGGATGGTCGCATTCTCAGATTCCTCATAAGGCTTAGAGTTGTGACTAGGTAGACGAAGCAATATCGGCCGTGCAGCAACGCTTAACCATCCGAACAGCAAGAAGGAAGCCTGTTCACACGCATGGCAACTCCGACAATCCTCCGCATCATCGCCTGCTGGGCGGTCAAGTCGGGGCAGCAGGTGAAATGGAGGTCCTAGGGCGGACAGCATGCCAAATTCAGCGCAACCGGTGAAAGAAAAATTGACACGATTCACGGCAGTGGGCTGAGCCGCGGAGCGAAGACCAGCACGCGAGACATTCCAAGCAACTACAACTTCCGCTCAGGTTCCGGAGACTCAATGCATGATCGCCAAGGCAAATTAGGAGATTAAAAAAGCGTTTTGAATGGAGTTATAGTTGAGTGATGTCAACACGAAGTAAATGAGGTGACATGAATTGTACCCTACTCCCGTATTATTTGATGTTGTATTTCAGTGTTCATTTCTACATTTTTATTTTCTTTTATTTATGCTTCAACGCAATAGTTAATAAAACTAGAGTGGCCCATGAAAAGTTTTATATCTTCTTCATTTAAAGTCAGCTGCAATTATATGAGGTCTTAAAAGTGCATTCACCTTGGGCTAGTCTATACATTCATCAGAGAGTTCTTATCCAACTTACTCTAAAAGTAATTTATGTAAGACAATTTTGCAATAACAGTTTTGTCGTAATTGTTTGAAAAACCAAATTCACCTATTTTTAATTTTACCTGTTATTTTTTTAATTTATTAGTCGATTGCATTTACATGTAAAAGTAATGTTTGCATTTGCCATTAAATGCAATTCGAACAAGTAGTATGAGCGGAATCTACTTTTTTCTAGTTATCAATTTCTCTATAAATGCACATGTTCTGCAGCACCCTTGATCAGTAAGCTATATCAATATTGCTCATTGAAGCAGCAATTGTAATTAAACTTGTAATTTTCTTTTAAATCTTTGAAAAGAACTCGATTTTATTTTCAAAAACTAAATAATTATCTGCATTGATTATTTAAAAAAATACAAATTGCAATTATTTAGACCTAGTTCACATATACAACCTACAACTTCAACTAATTAAATTGAATTTAGATCCACAGATAAAAATTTGGCATTTGTATAAGCTATGAAGACTAAGACCAAGAAGAACATTTCTAGAAAGAGCAAAACAAAGTAGAGAGGTGCTCTTCCGAGTAATTACAAGTAAACCTATCCAAATTATAGAATGAACTACATTTGGATGAAATAAAGATTATGATGCATGCATATTTTTCATCTATGGTGATCATCTACTCCTTTTGCTAAAACTATGAATTTATTATACTAATCAAAGTAACGGTTGGTCCAACCTTGATTTTAAACCGGGTCACATCCTTTTTCTGAGGCAAAAAAGAAAGAAGACAAGAAACTCTCTTTTTTGTCATATTCATTCTCTCCTACTATGGTGTTTACGTGTGTATATATAAGCCTCTTTTTCAATCTCCTTTAGGGGAACTTTCGGTGTTCACATTGCAATGGCTGGAGTATGCGGCGTTACATGATATAACCTTGTGGCCACTCGTGGGTAGAAATGGGGCCTTCATGAAACTTGGGAACATTTTTTTTTTGGTAAGGAAATTTTTTTTGGTAAGGAAAACTTGGGAACTTTTTTCAAAACAAGAAACCAATTTGAGTAGAATCGCGATTAAAATTAAAATTTGAGATTTTTTTTTAGGAAATTAACGAAATTCATACTTCCATCAACAATCCAAGGTGTCTTAACTGAAGAAAATGAAATCTTTTGTAAGATAAAAACCTATTTTTGCAATATTTCACCAAGAAAAAAATGCCTGCTGCTTCAAAAGTATACTAGTAGGATTTTGTATATTCAACAATTATAGAAATAAGTGAGTTCGTGCATAAAACATGGTGACACGAGGATGCTGATGTCGTGATATATTATTTGCACAATAAATGGGTAATTTTAGAAAGGGAGGGGCGGCTATTATTGGAGTATGGAATTGGTTAGATTATAATAATATAGAGAAACAATAATGATATATTGATGCATGTTTTCATTTTGTTGACTTGAATAAGATATGTCATTTATCTATTGTCACACCCCAACTCTATAAAATAAGGAAAACAATAGTACTATGATCTTGCCCAAAGGATGCAGCTTCAAATTATCAAAATATATATTCATCTATATACTCAATAAATTGTGAGTTGGTTACAAAATCAAAAGTTTTGAAATTCATTAAAAAGAAAAAAAAAAGTGTATCTCCAAACTCAATTAAACCCCACAAATCTCATCCCAAACATATACAAGTATCTAAACTCACATCCAAATCCAACTATAAAAAAATTTTCATTGATAATGCTCACGTCCTACTTTAGCTGACCTGAAAAAGATTTATAATGAATAGTGTGAGTAACCATAGCTTAGTGACCAATCCAAATCTCACCTAAGCAAATCAAGCATTTGCTATGATAAAGCAATACCAAAGATTCATTAATCCAAATCCAATATATTATGTACAATAGAATCAAAATATGAGTAATGTCACTATAATGCAACTTTATACTAATCAATTATATTCATTCAAATTTCAAATACCAAAAGGGTAGTAAATGCTCCATCCGATTTTATGCAATAAATATGTTTTAAACATTACTTTTTCATTTAAAAAAATTAATTGTGCAATGCTTTTAAGAACATATAATATATCAAATTCCAATCGCTTTCAAGACATGAGCTTATAAATTTGTAGAGGGTAACAACCACCCCTAAATAAAATCCAAATCAAAAGTTACACTACTTGAAAAGTTTCAAAGTCCTATCAAGAAACATAATTAATCCGGTGCATGCAGCAAGAGCCCCCTTTTATCTCCTCTGTCTTTTTCTCGGTTTCTCCGGACTCTGCTTTCCTTCTCTCTCTCTGTTTTTTTTTTCTTTTTCTTGGCAGACTCTGTTTTCATCTTTTTTCTCTCTTTTGGCTCTAGTAATTCCCTTACAAGTTACAACGGCATCAACTGAGGCGAGACTAAAGAAAGGACTTTAACGAGACACTTGGGCTTGGGCTTGGGCTTACTGCTTTGCTCTTATTTATTATTTTTTGCCAGCCCGGTTATTGGAACTTTTGCACATGAATCTTCCTGGTTATTACGTATTGATGTAACTATACGGACACATTGCCGAGAAAAAGACAAAGGAGAATTCAATCAGCCCAATGAGCACCGAACAAATTTTTATTTTTTTTCCTAAAACAAGAAAAAATAAATAGGAAAGTTTTTTTTTTTTATAGCAAAAATAGGAAAGTTCACAGGCCCTTCCTCCTCTCCAGTGGTGGGGCAAAGGCAGGGACATCGCTCTGGAGACTGGAGAGTGGCATTATTATTTTAAGGTGAAGGTAGGGACATCGTTTTGTGACGTGGACTTTGAGATTGCTGACATGTACCATGAGATCTCTATAAAAGAACCACGAACGATGTCCCTCCCTTCACCCAACCGGCGCCATGGATTTTACCTCCATCGTCTCTATCCTGATCAACCTCATCCAAGTGAAATACCAGGGGAAGTTGATTTCGCCCTTCGAAACTCACCCCGTTGCCACCGGCATTGCCATCTGCAGCCTGCTCCTGCATTTCTTGTTGCTGCATCTCGCCGATGGAGCATCGCAGCTCCTCATCCACTTCACCGGTTCGATATCGGTGGCTTCGCTCGCGTGGTTGCTGCTCCACGACTCCTCCCACTCCATCCTCTGGTTGTTCGTGCTGCTCCTGCTGCTTTCCCCGAGTCTCTTGCGCAGCCTCATTCAAAAACTTTGTCTGTGGCTTTACCGCAGAATGGTTCTCGTGATTATCCGTGCGGCGCACTCCCGTGTATGGCATGGTGGAAGAGCGCAGCCACATCCGCTGCGCCCGGTCGTGGATCGGCGTTTATTGCTGGAAGTCTGAGCGCCCTAGTTGTTCGACTGACTGTTCCCTGCTTGGATAAAGTAGTCTAACCACTTTAAAACGAATTAATAAGTACTTTAGGAAGCTAGCTAGTTTTGTTTAGGAGGCGCTTGGGCTTCTTGCGACGATATCTGAATCCATAAGAAAATCGCAAGCCAAGTCTTTGGCATCGAATTATCTTCGGACCATAAGAAAGGAGAGCAGGGAACAAGTAAAAACCACCTGTGTATCTTACCTATTCCTGGCCATGAATGGTCATGCACCCTGGGCCAACTAAATCAGATTAAGATAGGCTAAGCCCTCAATGGAAATTGCAATCTATTGTTACCAAAGAGATCGAAGACGACCTCAACAATTGTTACCAAGAGAAGAATAGTCATTTCTAGTAGCCATATAAGGGATAGTAATTGTTCTTGAGGTTTAAGCTTCTGACCTCTCTTTGAAAGCATTGCTGAGTGTTGCAGATTTCCTTCTTTTTTTGGTGAATCTCTTTGTACCTTTCTGTTTGGCCAGTGGATCCATATGTGTCGTTTTACATTCTTTGCTGGTGTACTATGGTTTTGCTCATATATCCATATGAACTAAGATAAATAGATGCCTTGACAACGTGGGCACAGCTACAATTTCAAAAGCTTTGATCTAACACTAACATCATTGAGTGATCCAAATCAAAATGAAAGATGCCAGCTTTTTCCATCTCTCTCGCATATACACCATTACTGCTTACTAGCTATTCTGATGATAATATAATTGTACTTTGTCATTGCAGAATGTGGGAGTGGTTACATCATATAATCTTTATTTTACCTCTTGAGAGGTGACAACTAGATCTTTGCTGTGGCAAATGCATTAACTTGCAATTTAAGATTACGCCATCTCGCTGGCTCATTGACATTCAAGTTGCTGGGGCCAAGGTGAGAAAAGAATGCTGAAATGTAGATTATTTTTCAGGAGGCTTTATTTCAAGATAACTGAATTTCGGTTGACTACAGATGTTAGAACCGAAATTTTCCCACCCTGCATGTGCTAAGAATTTACAGTTCATGTACGCAAAGCTAGATAGATAGTGTGCAGATGCTTGAGACAAGTCTGTACAAACTACACACATTTGATGTTCGTATCTGAGGAAATAATTAGACCAGCAAGCTTCTTGACAAGTTGATTCATAATCAAATCATGCATTCCAATGTTAGTACTTTGAAATATGACAGAGCACACAAGTCTTGCACTTCAAAAATGTGATATTTATCTGCTTTTTCTGCAGAGAACAATGATCTTGGATGTTGACTGTAGCAGTGAGTCCAATTGACTTGCATAAGAACGTGACTTGAAACATCAAACAAAAAAGGTAGGTTCTCCTGACTCCCGAATTTTTTTTCTTCTTGGTAAGTGCCTCCCCAACACTACAACTGCATGCACTTCACTTGCAGCTTTTAGAGACCAGCATTGCAAGTCTTTTCTTGAGTACCTCCAATTATGTGCTCGTTCTTTCTGCTTTTTCCTGTAGAGTTGCAATTTTTTTCATCTAATTCAGCTATAGCAGGGTTTTCAGGTACTTCCACTATTTCAGCAACCTGTATTAAAAAATGTTGATTATTAAAAAAAAAATTTGGTATTGTGGAGGATGAGTCCATACATATGACGTTCAAAAAGGAATATGGCTATTTACCACATTATATGGCAGCATCTTGTATCCATTTGTTGGCTAAAGTCTGTTTAGTAAGAGAGCCCTTGTGTGATGGAAGTGCATCGTGGGTCAAACACATTTGATATGAGTAATCAATGGGCAAGGGAATTCATTGGAGTCCTAAGTCCCTTATCATCTTGCGAAGGTCATATAAGTACTCACTGGTATCATCTTTGATGGACAAAGTGTAAAATATGAGTTGAAGGAAGTTGAGGGCAATCTTTTACTGCAGTGGAGGTTAATCTGTGATGATTAAGATTGCACTGCACACTACCGTAAAAGTCAAACCTGCAAAATTTACCACAGATGCTCCATAGGAAGCATGGTTTGGTAGATCTAATATAAGCATGGTTCTGTCCCCTCTGCATTCCACGGGCAAGGGTGAGTCCCATGCATCAGTTTGTGGATCGCGCTTTCACACACTAATCCCTACAGATTCCTGTGGGAGGACCAAATCCTATTGATTTGAATTTTCAGCAGGTTCCTTTATCATTTGATATGAACTTGGAAGTTAATCTTCTTCTCAGGTTTATAAAAGCCTGAATGCATATTGTGGAAAACAATTCCCAGGAGAGTTATCATCATCCTAAGTCAAATAATGAAGCTAAGTACATGATCTACAGAAGAACTTAAGACTGCAGGACTGTCAAATGCTTCTGCTAATTCAATGGCAGATACTTAAAAATTGTAACCTTTAACTGGAGTGTGAATGTTACTGAAGAGACCAAAAATACTTTGACAATCATAACAACGAGGAGGTTGGGGATATGTTTCATTCTTTGTTTCAAGGTTACTGAAGATCCTACTAGACCAAAAGATTTGGAAGTTTTTTTCTTTACTGAAAAGAGAAAAAGAGGCACGTTCATGAAAAATGGTGCTTTTACTAGCATTTTTAGATATTGACTCTTTACTAACACATTGGCACGTGTCAAATGTTGTCATATGGTCATTTCTAGTTGCCAAAATAGAGTTATGAACTAGGATAAATAAGATGCCTTGGAGACGCGAGCACAGCTGCAATATAGAAGTTTTGTTCTATCGTGACAGAGTTATCCATATCAAAATGAAAAATGTCAGTTTTTCATCTCTGTCCCTTATGCACGGGTACCGCTTCTTAGCTATTCTGATGATAATTTTGTTTGAGTTTGTCATTGCAGAATGACAAGAGTGGTTATGTCATGTAGTCAGCACTATCTCTCAGAGGTGACAACTAGATCTTTGTTGCTGCGAATGTGTCAACTTGCTTTGGCAAATAATATTTATAAAGGCAGCGACTTCTTTTGTGACATATCCTGTTTGTATCTGGAAGCTCTTGGATCTGGGTGATGCAATCTAAGACTATGTTGTCTCACAGGCTGAGTACCCCCAGTCGTGTGCTCGCTCTGTCCTCTTTTTCCTGCAGAGTTGCAATTGTTTCACCTATTTCAGCCATAGCAGGGTCTTCAGGTACTTCCACTATTCCAGCAACCTGTATTTGGTACTAGCAAGTTTTCTGTTAATTATTACTTATTGTGGAGGATGAGTCTATATATGTGGTGTTAAAAAGGAACTAAGCTATTCACTGCAGCAAATGGCACTGGCGGCATCTTATATCCATTAGATGGCTAGAGTCTGTTTAGTAAGAGAGCACTTCTGGGATGAAAATGCACTGTGGGTAAAACGCGTTTGATATGAGGAATCAATGGGCAAGGGCAATCATTGCACTTGTAAGCACCCGGACTCAAGTCCCTTATCTTCTTGCAAAGGTCACAATAGTACTCACCAGTATCATCTTCGATGAATGAAGCATAGAGTGTGAGTTGATGGAAGTTAATGGGAATCCTTTACTGTAGTGGTAGGCAATCTGTGATGATTATGAGTGCAATGCACACAACTGTAGAAGTCGAACCGGCAAAATTTACCACAGACATTGCATAGGAAGCAGTTCGGTAGGTCTAAATTAAGAAAGAGTATTTGGTTGTGGAGGTGATGTTTCAAAGTGGGCCTGTCAAAAGTGCATGGAATATTGAAGCCGTAGTCACTTTCCGTGCAGTGAAAGAATGTCGACAATCTTTACGACATATTTCAACAATGCTCCTTCCTGATACTAAAAGAAAAAGCATGTGCGGGGTGAACAGGTTATTGCATAACAGAGGGCAATTCATCACAAGAATTATGGAGCTGAAAAGAGCTGCTCTGCTCCAGCCAGTGATAGGCTAAACATTTGACGCATTCATCATGAGTCTTGCACGGACCATCCTTCATATGACAATAACAGCGGCAGAGGATGAACGTGAGAAAGAAGAGGCAATCAAGACAAGCAGAGACCTCACCTGGTATGTTCTCTTCGCAAGCTTTGCACTGGATTCTGCTCTCGAGCTTTGTGTGTAAGACCAGTTGATGCTGATTGTTGAAATGGTTAAAAACCGAGTCCTTATTGGCTCCAGATCTTGTGAACGTAGCCATGCAGTCCATGTCGAGGCTGAATTTGCATTCGCTGCTGTAGGAAAACCATGGTAAGCATTACATTTAGCTCCTCCAATTGATCGAAAGCAAGAGAGAGAGGGTGATCATGGAGAGATGGGTGTTGCATCTCTGTGGGGGATTCGGCGCAGCTTTTGTGGAGAAAGAATATGCACGCATGGCCTCAATAGACCTCCCCCAAGACGCTTGCTCGCAGGTTTTGCATTTATTTCTACTTTTCATCCTGAGATGATGGGATGTGAGCGGCTTTTGAGCATATGTTGGATGGCCATATTCTGAGAATCCTCATCAGAGGCTTAGTTGTGACTAGGCAGACGAAGCTATATTGGGCTGCAATAACAATCGACCCGTTCGAATGGCAAGAGAAGGTTTTCATATATAAAAAGCGAAATATCCATAGGAATAATATATAGTATCTATATCTATATCTCTAGACCGGTGAGGTCGTGTATTTCATCGTGTCATGATCAACTTTGCTAGGAAAATAAAATGATACTGTATATGTTTGCGCGTTACGGTTGGGTGAATCAAAGCGGCAACATAAATGGATGAAAAGCATCTCTGAAAGACGACACACAAGCGGTGACGACGTAATGCCCTTCTCATTCCTCCCTTCTTTTACTCAGTTTGTCCTTTTGACGTGGCCTCCCCCCATTTCCCTCTCCTCTCTAAAAGTTTCCACAAATATTCCTCCTCAATTCCTCATTCGTTCTCTGTCACAAAAGATGACATTTATGATGCAATTTGGATGAAATAAAGATTATGATGTATAGGCATTTTTCATCTGCGGCGATCATCTTCATTTCATTAGTTTGTATGATTGTTTTTGCTAAAATTTGAATTTATTATGCTATTTAGGGTTCGACGAATCACACAAGGTTGGAACATGCAGCGTCACATGATGATTCTATGTCCCCATGGGGCACATATGAGATCTAAATTGAAGTTGGAGATTTTTTTTAACAAAAAAAAAAAATTGAAGTAAAATTGAGATTAGAATTAAAGTTGTGCATCTAAATTAGCCCATAAAGATTCATGCTTCCATCAAAACAATCCAAAGTGTCTCACATCGAAGGGAGTGTGATCTTTTTTTATTTTTCTTTTCATGCTCCTCTCCGCCAGACTCTGTTTTCATTTTTTTTTTCTCCCTTTTTGCTCTAATAATTCCCTTACCACGACGTCAACTGAAGCAAGACCAAAGAAACGGCTTTAACGAGATACTTGGGCTTGGGCTTACTGTTATGCTCTTATTTATTATTTTTTGCCAGCCCGGTTATTGAAACTTTATTCTTGCACATGAATCTTCCAGGTCAATTGCACACACTGCTGAAACACAGTAAAAAATAAATAGGAAAGTTTAAAGGCGTTTCCCCTGTCTAGTTCATAAGCGTTCACCTAATAACAATAATACCACTCTCCATAAAAGAACCACGTGGCTATCATTCTTGGTTTCGCTCTTCGAAAGATGTCCCTGAACTTTCCTATTTATTTTTCTTCTGTTAGGAAAAAAAAGGGAAAGACCACGAAACTCCAAATTTTACTAATCGTGACACATTCCCATCAAGGACATTTTCGTCTTATTTTTTTTTTTTCTGTTCTTCCTTTTTCTTTTCTTTTTCTTTTCTTTTTCTTTTCTGTCATTTTTCTTTTTCTAAGAAGAAGAAAAAAGAAAGGTAAAAGACCAAAATGCTCTAGAATAAATATGTCATACAAATACAAATTAAGGATTTTTATGTCATGAAAAAATTTTAAGATAAATGTGTCACGGTTGACAAAGTTTGGGGTTTTTTATGTCACAAAAAAAAAATTGGGATAAATTTTTCACTTTGGACAAAGTTTTTGGTTTTTAGTGGTCTTTTCCAAAAAATAAAAATAAAATAAAAACCTTTGTCTAGTGCCAATTGAATTCCCCTTTCCCTTTCCTCGGTATAGTGTGTCCACATAGTTACATCAATAGGAAATAACCTGGAAGATTCATGTACAAGAATAAAGTTTCAATAACCGGACTGGCAAAAAATAATAAATAAGAGCAAAACACGAAACCCAAGCCCAAGTGTCTCGTTAAAGCCCTTTCTTTGGTCTTGCTTCAGTTGATGCAGTGGTAAGTAAAAAGAACATTTAAAAAAAAAGAGAGAGAGAGAGAGAGAGAGAAGGAAAGCAGAGCCTAGAGAAACCGAGAAAAAGACAGAGGAGACAAAGGGAGCTTTTGCTGTATGCACGGATTAATTCTGTTTCTTAGCAATGGATAAGGATTTGAAACTTTTATCATCTAATTGAGGGAGCTTTCATAATTAAACTATAAATTAAGTTTGGTATGGATTCTATGTTGCTAGGTTGATTTTAGAGGTTTTTAAGCTATGAAATTATGTTGTAAAGAAATTTTAGGGTAGTGCAAAGTAGGACTTCAGGAAAGTCAATTTAGGTTTGTGATTTAATTGGGATAATTTTTTAAAATTTTGCATGTTGCTAAAATAGTTTTCGAATTACTGTATTTGGCAATGGATTTCGCCCTTCTCCAATCATCTTTTGGCTTTGTGGTATCTTAGTAATTCAAAAGAGTTTTCTACTAAAAGTAAGCTCGCTCGAATTGGAGTTTTAAGATGAGGTTGACTCTATTTGCAAAGTAATTGTTCGAAGATCTTTTGTCAAGTGGACGATTTGACTCAAGAATATGGTATTGCCTACTAAAGTTTTCGTTGAGGTTAGTTCACATGTAAGTTTGACATTTAGTTAATCTTTGATATGACTTTGAAACTTTTTAAGTGGCGTAACTTTCAATTGGGATTTTATTTAGGGGTGGTTGTTATCCTCTACAAATTTGTAAGCTCATGTCTTGAAAGTGATTGGGAATTGATATAGTTTAAGTTGTGAAAAGCACTGCACCATATGATTTTTTTTAAACAAAAAAGTAATGTTTAAAACATATTTGCTGCATACAACCGGATGGAGCGTGTACCGCCCTTTTGGTATTTGGAATTTAAATGAATATAATTGATTAGTATAAAGTTGCGTTAAAGTGATATTCCTCATATTTTGAATTTATTGTACATTATATATTGGATTTGGATAGAGGAATCTTTGTTATTGCTTTATCACAGCAGATGCTTGATCTACTTAGAAGAGATTTGGAATAGTCACTAAGCTGTGGTTACTCACACTATTCATTCCAAATTTTTTCAGGTAAGCTAAAATAGGACATGAGCATTATTGGCGAGAAATTTTTTGCATTTGCATTTGGATTTAGATGTTAGTTTAGATACTCATATATGTCTAGGATGATATTTGTGGAGTTTAATTGAGTTTGGAAATACACTCACACTTTAAAAAAAAAAAATACTAATAAATTTCAGAATTCTTGATTTTGTAACCAACTCACTATTTATCAAGTATATAGATGAATATATATGTTTTGATAATTTGAAGTTGCATCCTTTGGGCAAGACCATGGTGTTGTCGTTTTCCTTATTTTATAGAGTTGGGGTGTGACAATAGATAAAGGAAATCTTATTCACAAAGTCAATAAAATGAAAACATACATCGATATATCATTATTGTTTCTCAATATCATTATAATCTTACTAATTTCATATTGCAATAATAGTCGTCTCTCCCTTTCTATAATTACACATTTATTGTGCAAATAATATATTGCGACATGAGCATCCTCATGTCGCCATGTTTTATGCATGAACTCACCTATTTCTATAATTGTTGGATATACGAAATCCTACTAAAATACTTTTGAAGCAGTGGGGATTTTTTCTTGGTGAAATATTGCAAATATAGGTTTTTATCTTACAAAAGATTGCATTTTCTTTGGTTTAAGACACCTTGAATCGTTGATGGAAGTATGAATTTTGCTAATTTCCTAAAAAAATCTCAAATTTTAATTTCTAATCATGATTCTACTCGAACTAGTTTTTTTTTAAAAAAGGTTCCCAAGTTTCATGAAGGCCACATTTCTACCCATGAGTGGCCATACAATCATCATATAACACAGCATAGTCCAACCATTGCAATGTGAACACCAAAGGTTTCCCTAAGACCCTTTGGTAACTCTCTATGAGAGAGAGAGTGAGAGAGAGAGAGAGAGAAGAGAGAGAGATTGAAAAGAGGTTTATATATACACATAAACACCCTAGTAGAGAGAGAGAGAGAGAGAGAGAGAGAGAGAGAGAGAGAGAGAGAGAGAGAGAGAGAGAGAGAGAGAGAGAGAGAGAGAGTCAATAGTCAATAGCACGGCACCTCCCACCAACTTCGCCGATTCAATATTGGTGGCTTCGCTCGCGTGGTTGCTGCTCCATGACTCCTCCCACTCCATCCCCTAGTTGTTCGTGCTACTCCTGTTGCTTTTTGTGAGTTTGTTCGTGCGGCCTCATTCAAAAACTTTGGCTTTGGTTTTACGACAAAATATGTGCCATGATTTTCCGTGTGGTGCCGTCTCGTCTATGGCATGGTGGAAGAGCACCGCCACATTTGCCGCCCCCGGTTGTGGATCCACGTTTTATGCTGGAAGTTTAAGTGCTGTAGTTGTTCGACCGTTCCTTTCACTAATTTGCACGCTTTTTTTGCTGGAACTTTGAATTTATTATACTAATCAAAGTAATGATTGGTCCGACCTTGATTTTGAACCGGGTCACATCCTGTTTCTGAGGCAACAAAAAAAGAAGACAGAATGCTCTCTTTTTTATCATATTTATTGTATCATGCTAAGGTGTTTGCATGTATATATAAACCTCTTTTCAACCACTTTTCAATCTCCTTTAATGACTCTCTCTCTCTCTCTCTCTCTCTCTCTCTCTCTCTCTCTCTCTCTAAGAGAGTTTCCAATGGGTCCTAGGGGAAGCTTCGGTGTTCACATTGCAAAGGTTGGACTATGCGATGTTACATGATGATCCAATGGCCACTCATGGGCAGAAGTGGGGCCTTCAAGAAAGTTGGGAATTCTTTTTTTTTTTTTTTTTTCAAATTGAGGTAGAATTACGATTAAAATTAAAATTTGAGATTTTTTAAGGAGATTAGCCCATAAAAGTTCATACTTCCATCAACAATCCAAAGTGTCTCAAACTGAAGAAAATGCAATCTTTTGTTAAGATGGAAACCATTTTTAGCAATATTTCACCAATAAAAAATGCCTGCTGCTTCAAAAGTACTTTAGTAGGATTTCGTATATCCAACAATTATAGAAATAGGTGAGTTCGTGCATAAAACATGGGAACACGAGAATGCTCATGTTGTGATATATTATTTGCACAATAGATGGATAATTAGAGAGAGAGGAGTGGCTGTTATTACAGTATGAAATTGGTAAGATTATAATGATATAGAAAAAACAATAATGATATATTGATGTATGTTTTCATTTTGTTGACTTTGTGAATAAGATTTCTCTTTTATCTATTGTCACAACCCAACTCTATAAAATGAGGAAAACGACACCACCATGCTCTTACCCAAAGGATGCAACATAAAATTATCAAAATATATATTCATCTATATACTTGATAAATAGTGAGTTGGTTACAAACTCAAGAGTTCTAAAATTCATTAAAAATAAAAGTATGAATGAATCTCCAAACTCGATTAAACCCCACAAATATCATCCCAAACATATATAAGTATCTAAAAACTCACTTCCAAATCCAACTGTAAATAATTTTCTGCCGATAATGCTCATGTCCTACTTTAGCTTACCAAAAAAAGCTTTGGAATAAATAGTATGAGTAACCACAGCTTAATGACTAATCCAAATCTCTCCTAAATAGATCAAGAATCCGCTATGATAAAGCAATATAGAGATTCATTTGTCGAAATCCAATATATAATGTACAATAAAATCAAAATATGAATAATGTCGCTTTAATGCAAATTTATACTAATAAATTATATACCAAAAGGGTAGTGAATACTCCATTTGATTTTATGCGACAAATATGTTTCAAACATTACTTTTTCATTTAAAAAAAAATCATCTTGTGCAATGCTTTTCACAACTTATAATATATCAAATCCCTATCACTTTCAAGACATGAGCTTACAAATTTGTAGAAGATAACAACCACCCCCAAATAAAATGCAAATCGAAAGTTACACCGTTCGAAGAGTCTCAAAGTCCTATCAAAGTTTATCTAAATTTCAAAATTACGTGTGAACTAACCTCAACTAAAACTTTAGTAGGCAATACCATATTCTTGAGTCAAATCGTCCACTTGACAAAAGACCTTGAACAATTACTTTGCAAATAGAGTCGACGGCATCTTAAAACTCCAATTCAAGCGAGCTTATTTTCAATAGAAAACTCTTTCGAATTACTAAGAGATCATAAAGCCAAAAGATGATTGGAGAAGGGTGAAATCCATTGCCAAACATAGCAATTCGAAAACGGTTTTAAGCAATGTGCAAAATTTTAAAAATTTATCCCAATCAAATCATAAACCTACATTAACTTTTCTAAAGTCCTATTATGCAATACCCTAGAATTTCTTTACAAGATAATTTCATAGCTTAAAGATCTCTAGAATCGACCTAGCAACATAGAATCCATACAAAACCTAATTTATGATTTAATTATGAAAACTCCTTCAATTAGATAAATAAAATTTTCGAATCCTTACCGATTGCCAAGAAACAAAATTAATCTAGTGCATGCAGCAAGAGCCCCTTTTGTTTCCTATGTCTTTTCTCGGTTTCTCCAGGCTTTGCTTTCCTTCTCTCTCTCTCTCTCTCTCTCTCTCTCTCTCTCTCTCTTTCCGTGTTCCTCTTGGCAGACTTTGTTTTCATATTTTTCTCTCTTTTCGCTCTAGTGATTCGCACCACGGCATCAACGAGGCAAAGACCAAAGAAAGGACTTTAATGAGACACTTGGGCTTGGGCTTACTATTTTGCTCTTATTTATTATTTTTTGCCAGCTCGATTATTGGAACTTAGGGTGCGTTTGTTTATGTTTCTATTAAAAAATTGTTCCGAGGAACAGAAATAGAAAAAAATAGTTAGTAAATGAATAGAAAAATTTTTACAGAAAGACGCATTTGGTAAACTTGTTCTAGGAATAAAAAATGAATAGAAACACGTTTAGTAAATTTATATTCTTTTTCTGTTTCTTTTAATTTTTTAATATTTTTATTTTCTTTTTCCTTTTTTCTTTCTTTTTTTTTTTTTATTTTTCTTCTTTTGGTTGGTTGCCGGCCATGCGAGGCCTGCGACCGGGCTGATGGGGGTTGGCGGCCTCGCCCGGCTACGGCGAGGCTCGCAGTGGTCCGGGCGAGCTCGGCCTCGCCGGATCCGGGCGAGCTTGAGCTCGCCCAACCAAGGCGAGGCCGAGCGTCGCCGGCGCGGCGAGGCTCGGCCCTCGCCGGGGGCTGCCGATGCTCTGGCGAGGTCATGGGCCCTTGAAGGCCGGTCGCCGGCTATGGTTGAGGCCGGCGATCGGCCAAAGAAAAAAGAAGAAGAAAAGAAGATGAAAAAAAAAAGAAAAAAAAGAGAGAGGAGAGAGAAAATTTGTTCTTCATAAGTGTTTTTGGAACAAAAAAATAAATTTTTTTTTTGTTTTTTATTTCCATTCAATTTTGTTCCGGGAACAAAAAAACAAATTTTGAACAAAAACGCAAACAAACACGTTTGTGTTCTTTTTTGTTCCCGGAACAAAAAAACAGAAAATATGTTCTTGAACAGAAAAAAAAAAAAATACAAACATGCATGCCCTTACTCTTACACATGAATCTTCTAGGTTATTACATATTGATGTGCAGACCCACTGCCGAGAAAACAGAAAGGAGAACTCAATCAGCAGCGAACAAAGTCTTTTTTTCTAACACGTTGTCGCGACCAATTTTTTTCGGGGTGTGAACCACCTAGGGTTTGGCTAATGGATTGTTAAGCCTAGACTTAACGCGGGCTCTCCCAAGCCCATACCAATTCGCGACTTAGATTCAAGTTTTTAACATGCAATTGATTTTCAATTAGGAGTCGCCACTAATCAATTTATGGTAGGTCGATTAGATACCTAAGTAAAATAATGGGAGAATTATTTTACTTCTATGAACCAGAGATTATGGGTACGGGGATTTAGTTACACTAGATTTCTCTAATGCCTTTTCGGTACCATTCTTTTAATTTTGAAAAATGTTTGGCAAGGAGTTTGGATTGATTTTAAACTAATTCCCTAACATGTGAGGTGTTCATGCAGGTGCGCAAACCACCAATTTAACACTCAAGTAAAGCAGAAAATAAATTGCAGGATTTACCTCAAAGCAACGAAAGCATCTGCAATGTTAAATTAAAATCCACATCAACAACTCTAGATATGGTTTCTAATTAACACGCAATTTTTGTTTTGTTTTCACTTAATTAATGAGAATCATGCTTTATGCAATGCATGCCACTAATTTAACATGAAATGATATGACATAGCAACATGACTTAGCTACATGACCTAAGCGATATGACATAAATAAGCATGTAGTCTATTCTAAGCATGAGATGATTTATTCTAAATAATTTTTTTGTATTTTCTATGGGATTCGAAATTAAAGAAATGCAACATTTAAATATGCAATGCAATATTAACTAAATGACCTAATTCCAATGACATGTAATTTCTAATTAAATGAACCTAACAAAAATCACTAAATGACGTGCATTGTATGAACCTAATTCTATATGATGTGCACATGGTTTTTATTTTCCTAATAAGCATGCAATTTATTCTAAAGAATGGAACTAATTTATTCTAAGACATTTTTTTTTTTTTATTTTTCATGAAATTCGGAATTAGGAAAAATGTGAAAATTGTCTAACTAGATTAAGATTCTATTTAATTTGCATTAGGAATTAGGTTAAGCCAAATCCTAATTTAAACTAAAATATTATCTTAACCCAAATAATCCTAAAATGCAATCTATCTAATATCTAAACTTAAAATGAAACATGAAATTTTATCCTAATATGCAATGACGTGCAAAGAATGCATTTATTCTACATGACATATGCATGATAACCCTTTTTGTTTTTGTTTTATTAATTTCGAAATTAAGAATTGTCAAATTATTAAACATGCAACCTAAGTAAAAAAACTAGCAACCTCAATTGATTGATTTGATTTTTTATTTTGATTTTTTTTGATTTTTTTGATTTTTGAAATACGAAATAAGTAAATCTCTTATTCTAGACATGCAAAATAACCCTAAAACAAGTAATATCCTAAGATGCATCTAATCTAACTCAAATGTTTTTTTTTTCTTTTATGGGAGCAAACAAATAAAGGCATCAAGAACAACACGGCAACAAATCCAGCAAAATATCATCCATGTCCATTTAATTTTGGAAATAAATTGACAAATCATATCTCGCACATGAGATCGGATTGGCCAATTTTAGACAAAATCACGAATCGTATCTCGAGCATGAGATCGGATTGATGATTTTCCGTGCGATTACGGGGCATATTTCGAGCATGAAATCGGACCGTCAATCATATGCACGTTGCGAAATTAGGAAGATTTCCTAATTTAGAAGGCTACTCGAGATTTCACATATCTTAGCATATCAGAAATTTCCATCATGGGCATCAACGAATATCAAATTAGGAAACGGAATTTTCGAAAATCAAAATAGATAAGATTTTTACCTAATTCGAATATTGGCTTCGAATTCCGATCCTCAAACGGCTACTCACGATGCAACGTGGCGGTGCTCGGTTGCTCGAAGATCACCCGATGGGCTCCACGAGACCTGCGAAACAAAAATTTGTAAGCTCGGCAAGGGACTCGTCAATGGACAGCGTATCTTGGTCTCCCACTGTTGGTTTTGTGGAATTTGGTGACGCAAAGAAATCCACTAGTCTTCTGACAATCCCACTGATTGTCAAACTTTGACCTTCTAAAACCCACACTTAAATTTTCAACCTCCAAGGAAAGACTAGCGTGCTTTGTGCAAGGCGTGGCTGCTTCGTCGTTGATGTTAAAAGGACCACCGAGATCGCGGGTTTCACTGAGAAAAAAAAAACGTCAATGCTGTTGGAGATTTGCTGCACGGTGTGGACTCAACTTGACATGATGACGAAGAAGAGTGCCGTTGCAAAAGATTCGCCAGTGGACAACGACAGATTGGCAACGCAAGGGTGCGACACGAGGGTAGTGTGCACGTTAGGATATCGCGACTCCCCCTTCTTCTCTCTTTGCGAAAGCTTCCGCTATCTCTTTCTCGGGTTGAACCAATCCAGCCAAGGAACACCGCTTCAAAGTCTTCAACCTTTTTTCTGTGTGCTTTTGGTTGCTCTCTTTCTCTTTCTGGATTGTCTTTTGCAAAGTGATGGCGTGCCAATCAAGAACGTCCTGATGAAGGCGCCTAGGCCAGCAACGTGAGATGCAACCCAATAACTCTAATGGCCGTGTATTCTCAGTCGTGTGGCCTCTCTCTCAAACCCTACGCATTTAATCTATTTATAAGCCACGGTTAGGGTTTTAATTTTTCAAATCCGTATCCACAAAAATTCCTTTTTCCAAATGCAATATTTGCTTTTGATACGATTTAGGATTGCAAAGGATTCTTCCAAAGTTTGAAATCTCACACAAATCAATCCGTAAAATCTTTTCAGGATACGGGCTTGGGCCAATTTACTCCCTTCGTGGGCTTAGTCCAATTCACCAAATTAATATTCGAACCATCAATTTGAACCCATTTGTCACCTGGCCCAATGTGTAAATGCAAAATAAATGCACCTAAAACTATATGCTATGCAATTAATTAATTAACTAATATTTTTTAGGGGTTAAAATTAATCCATAATTTTTAATGCAATTAATAATTAAAAGGGTCACCAAAATTTAGGTGTCAACACACGTGATAAAGTAAATAGGAAAGTTCAAAGTCCTTCCTCCAATCCAGTGGTGGGACATCGTTCGTGTTTGCTAATACATTAAAAGAAAAAGAGAAAAGATTATCAAAAACCTCAAATTTTACTTAAAGTGATAAATTTATCCTAAACTTTTTTTTGTGATGTGAAAAACTTCAAATTATTCAAATTGTGACACATTTACCTCATCAATGGCATTTTTATCTTATTTTTTCTGTTTTTCTTTTTTTTATTCTTTTTTTCTTCTTCTTCCCTCCGGTCATGGTGGAGCCGGCGGCAAGATCAAATAGTGAGAAACACAATTTCAGTTCCAAAACAAAGATGAAAAGATATTCATCTTTCCTACTTTCTTTACAAAAAAAAAAAAAAAAGATCAGGTGAAAAAGAAATGGGTTTGTGCGAAATATGATCGAGAAGTGTATTCCCATAGCGAACGGCACATTTTCACTGAAAACTTTCTACGCTATTCACTATGGGAATACACTTCTCGATCATATTTCGCACAAACCCATTTCTTTTTCGCCTGATCTTTTCATCTTTGTTTTGGAACTGAAATTGTGTTTCTCACTATCTGATCTTGCCGCCGGCTCCACCATGGCCGGAGGAAGAAGAAGAAAAAAAGAAAAAAAAAATAAGAAAAATAAAAAAATAAGATAAAAATACCATTGATGAGGTAAATGTGTCACAATTTGAATAATTTGAAGTTTTTCACATCACAAAAAAAGGTTTAAGATATATTTATCACTTTAAGTAAAATTTGAGGTTTTGATAATCTTTTCTTTTTTCTTTTAATGTATTAGCAAACACGAATGGTGTCCCACCACTGGATTGGAGGAAGGACTTCGAACTTTCCTATTAACTTTATCACGTGTTAGAAAAAAAGACTTTGTTCGGTGCTGATTGAGTTCTCCTTTCTATTTTCTCGGCAGTGGGTCTGCACATCAATACGTAATAACCAGGAAGATTCATGTGCAAGAGTAAAGTTCCAATAACCGGGCTGGCAAAAAATAATACATAAGAGCAAAACAGTAAGCCCAAGCCCAAGTGTCTCATTAAATAAGAGCAAAATAATAAAGAAGATTCATGTGCCAGATCTGGGCAAGGGCGTGAGGGAGGCCCTCGCCGGACGCCGGCTTCCACCGGTTCCGTCAAGGCAGGCAGTGAAAAAAAAAAGAAAAAGTAGAAAGATCAAAATATCCCATGGATAAATGTAACGGTACTTATTTCCCCCGACCCTCCGACCCTCGTGCATTAAAAAAATCACGAAGGATGTCTCTGCCTTCACCTCACCCAGCACCATGGGTTTTTCCTCCATCATCCCTATCCTGATCGACCTCATCCAAGTGAAATTCCAGGGGAAGTCGATTTCGCCCTTCGAAACTCACCCCATTGCCACCGGCGTTGCCATCTGCAGCCTGCTCCTGCATTTCTTGTTGCTGCGTCTCGCTAATCAGGCACCCCCGTCCAGCGGCTGCGCTTGTCCTTGTGATGGAGCATCATCGCACCTCCTCATCGACTTCACTGGTTCGATATCAGTGGCTTCGCTTGCGTGGTTGCTGTTCCACGACTCCTCCCACTCCGTCCTCTGGTTGTTCGTGCTGCTCCTGTTGCTTTCCGTGAGTCTATTACGCGGCCTCTTTCAAAACCTTTGGTTTTGGTTTTACAATAAAATCTTGGCCATGATTTTCCGTGCGGCGCCGTTTCGTCTATGGCATGGTGGAAGAGCGCAGCCACATCCGCCACACCCGGTCGTGGATCGGCGTTTGTTGCTGGAAGTCTGAGTGCCCTAGTTGTTCGACTGACTGTTCCCTGCTTGGATAAAGTAATCTAACCACTTTAAAACGAATGAATAAGTACTTTAGGAAGCTAGCTAGTTTTGTTTAGGAGGCGCTTGGGGCTTGTTGCGACTATATCTGAATCCATAAGAAAATCGCAAGCCTTCAGCATCGAATTATCTCCAGACCATAAGAAAGGAGAGCAGGGAACAAGTAAAAACCAATTGTTATCGAAGAGATCAAAGACAACCTCAACAATTGTTACCAAGGGAAGAATAGTCGTTTCTATAGCCATATACGGGGGAGTAATTGTTCTTGAGGTTGAAGCTTCTGACCTCTTTCAAAGCATTGCTGAGTGTTGCAGATTTCCTTCTGTTTTTTATGAATCTCTTTGTAGCTTTCTGTTTGGCCAGTGGATCCATATATGTGTCATTTTACATTCTTTGCTGGTGTACTATGGTTTTGCTCATATATCCGTATGAACTGGGATATATAGATGCCTTGGCAACATGGACACAGCTACAATTTCAAAAGCTTTGATCTAACACTAACATCATTGAGTGATCAAACCAAAATGAAAGATGTCAGCTTTTTCATCTCTGTTCCATATACACCATTACTGCTTACTAGCTATTCCGATGATAATATAGTTGTAGTTTGTCATTGCAGAATGTGGGAATCGTTACATCATAGTCTCTATTTGACCTTTGAGAGGTGACAACTAGATCTTTGCCGTGGCAAATGCGTTAACTTGCAATCTAAGACTACGTTGTCTCGCTGGCGGATTGGTTTTTGACCGGGAGCTTGAATTGTTGCTTCAGTTGGACATTCAAGTTTCTGGGGCCAAGGTGAGAAAAGAATGCTAAAATGTTGAGTTTTTTCAGATGGCTTTAGCTCAAGATTACTAAATTCTGGTTGACTGTAGATGTTAGAACTGAACTTTTCCCACTCTTCATGTGCTAAAGAATTTACACTTCATGTATGCAAAGCTAGATAGGTAGTATGCAGATGCACGAGACAAGTCTGTATAAACTACACCCATCTGATGTTGGTATCTGAGGAAATAATTAGACCGGCAAGCTTCCTGCCAAGTTGATTCACAATCAAATTATGCATTCCAGTGTCAACACTTCATTTCATTACATAGAGCACTCAAGTCTGGCACTTAAATAATATGATATTCGTCTGTTTTTACTGCAGAGAGCTACAATCTTGGATGTCGACTGTGGCAGTGAGTCCAATTGACTTGCATGGGAGCGTAAGTTGAAACGTCAAACAGAAAGGAAATTCTTTTTGTCTTGGTAAGTGCCTCCCAAACTCTGCAACTAAATGTACTTACATTTGCGGCTTTTGGAGACCAACATTGCCCTTCTTTTCTTGAGTACCTCCAATTGTGTGCTCATTCTTCCACTTTTTCCTACAGAAATGCAATATTTTCATCGAGTTCAGAGTAGCAGGTCTTCAGGTACTTACACTATTCCAGCAACCTGTATTAAAAAATGTTTGGTATTGGAGCATTTTCTGTTGATTATTACTTATTATGGAGGATGAGTCTATATATATGATGTTAAAAAGGAACATGGCTATTCACCACATCACATGGTATTGTATCCATTTTTTGCCTAAAGTCTGTTTAGTAAGATAGCACTTGTGATGGAGGCGCACAGTGGGCACTACACATTTGATATGAGTAGTCAACTGGCAGGGGCATTCATTGCAGACATGAGCGCCCAGATTCAGGTTCCTTATCTTCTCACAAAGGTCACAATAGTACTCACTGGTATCATCTTTGATGAACAAAGCGTAAAGTGTGAGTTGATGAAAGTTAATGGCAATCTTTTACTGTAGTGGAAGGCAATCTGTGATCACTAAGATTGCACTGCACACAACCGTAAAAATCTAACCTGCAAAATTTACCAGAGACGCTGCATAGGAAGCACAGTTCTGGAGACTAAAATAAGAAAGAGTATATGCTCGTGGAGGTGATGATTCAAAGTGGGCCTTTCAAAAGTGCATGAAATGTTGAAGTCGTTGTCACATTCCATGCAGTGAAAGACAGAGCATTGACACTCTTCACGAGATATGTCAACAACGCTCCTTCCTAATATGAGAAGAAAAAGGATGTGTGGGCTGGACAGGTTGTTGCATAACTGAGGGCAAAATGGACCAGAAAAGAGCAGCTCTGCTCCAGCCAGCATCAGGTTAAACATCTGACACTTTCATCACAAGCCTTGCATGGACCATCCTTCATATGACAGTTCCGGCAGCAGAAGATGATCGTCCAGGGGAGAAAAAAGAGGCAATCAAGACAACCATAGACCTTACCTGGTATGTCTTCTTCACAAGCTTTGCACCTGATTCTGCTTTTGAGTTTCGTATGGAAGACCAGTTAATGCTGATGGTCAAAATTGTAAAAAGCGAAGTCCTTGCCCTCCAGGTATTCCGAATATGTTAAAGCTGTGCAGTCCATGTTGAGGCTGAATTTGCATTCATTGCAGTAGGAAACCATGGCAGACGTTACATTTAGCTCCTCCAATTGATCAAAAGCGAGAGGGTGATCATGGGGAGACAGGTGTTGCATCTCTGGGGGAGATTTGGTGCAGCTTTTGTGGAGAAAGTATTTGCATGCATAGCATCCATAGACGTCCCCCAAGATTGCTTGCTCGCAGGCTTTGCATTTGATTCTACTTCTCATCCCGAGATGATGGGATGTGAGCAGATGCTCATCAGCATTTGTTGGATGGCCACATTCTGAGAATCCTCATTGGGAGGACAAGCAATATTGGGCCGTGCAGTAAGAATTGACGGATCCGACTGGCAAGAGAAGGTTTTTATATATAAATGCAATATATTGATTGAAATATATTTATCACTAGACTGGTGAGGTCACGTATTTCCTTGTGACCAAGTTTGTTAGGAATATGGACAAGCCTTGATAAGCCATTCCCTCTTGTGTCCATCCATCGATCACAAGTATTAGACCTAGTGTTCCAAACAATGAGTGACTAAGTTTGTTAGGAAATAAAATGATAGTGCAGCTTCAAGATGAGTATTTGTAGATACCTTTTATTGATTTAGAGTGCGTAAAACGAGCAATTTCTCAAGAACAGATCAGAGAAAGCATATAACCTTGGAGCATAATCATATGTCATTATTCGAAGAGCTAAACAGAAATGTGGGATGTGATTTGAGGACTTAACCGATGATTTAGATGCAGATGGTAATAAATTATTTTCTCTGGACTCTGAAGGTTAGCCATTTTGTATGAGATGTGCAGGATCGCAGTTATCATAAAGCAAATAAAATTATGTTGGCAAAAAATGTGGTACCGTCATCTCCAATGAAAGCAAAATGTGTGATAAATGTTGTGGGCCATGGATACTGGAAAGAGCAATAGAGATTTATCTTCAGTGAAAGCATATGTCACAGACAACGGTATCTTTCTCTTCTCGGTTAACCATTCTTCCTTAGGGAAATTGTTTCTATCTACTTCATCAATTATGTATGCTACCCTTTAATCCATAGGAACTTCTCATAAGTTGCAGGGTTTGGTTGCCCAAAAGCGACTTGGCTTCACCAAAACTCCTCTTCTCTAGAAGACTGGCTGGCAAGGCGTCCCACTGGCAATAGGTTGCTCAACCTCGCCTTGCTTTTGTGACATGCTGTCTGGCCCCTCTGCATTACATAGTCAAGGGTGAGTTCCATGTGTCAGTTTGTGGATCACGGTCTCACGCACAAATCCCTACAGATTCCTGTAGGAGGTCCAAATTATATCTATTTTAATTTTCATGTGGGTTCATTCATCATTTGATTTGACCTTGGAAGTTGATTTTCTTCTTATTTATTTACAAACCTAAATACTTACTGTGAAAAGCGATTCCCAGGAGAGTATCATGATACTAAGTCAAATAATGAAGCTAAGTAGGTGATCAACTAAATAACTTAAGATGGCAGGACTGTCAAATGCTTCTGCTAATTTGGTGGCAGATACTTTCAATGAAAGGGAAAATGTTATTGAAAAGACCGAAAATACGTCGACAATTATTGTGATGAGAAGAATGGGGAGATGTTTCATTGTTCGTTTCAAGGTTACTTAAGATCCTACTAGACCAAAAGATTTGGAAGTTTTTTCTTTACTGAAGAGAGAAAAAGAGGGATATTCATGAAAAATGGCACTTTTACTAGCATTTTCAGATACCAGCACCTTATTATCACATTGCCACATGTCAAACGTTGTCATATGGTCGTTACTAGTTGCCAAAATAAAGTCAAAATTGTTCTTGAGGTTAAAAGCTTCTGAATTCTTTGAAAATATTGCGTGCGTCACAGTTTTGCTTTTCTTTTTCTGGCGAATCTCTTGGTGACTTTCTGTTTGGCCAGTGGATCTATATGTGTTTTTTTACAGACTCTTTGCTGTTATACAATGGTTTAGCTTATTTATCCATAAGAACTAGGATAAATAGATGCCTTGGAGATGGGAGCACCGCTGCAATACCAGAGCTTTCTTCTATCGTCATAGAGTTAGCAGAATCAAAATGAGCAATGTCAGTTTTTTCATCTCTGTCTTGTGTGCACAGGTAATGCTTACTAACTGTTCTGATGATAACAATTTTTAAGTATGTCATTGCAGAACGACACGGTGATTGCATCATATAGTCAGCATTTTACCTCCGAGAGGTGACAACTAGATCCTTCTCGCGGCAAATGCGTCAACTTGCTTCAGCAAATAAGATTTATAAAGACAAACTTCTTCTGTGGTGTATCCTGCATGTATCCAGAAGCTCTTGGATCTGAATAATGCAATGACTATGTTCTCTCCCTGGCTAATTTGGTTTTCAGGCAGGAGCATGAATTGTTGCTTCAGTTGGAGATTCAAGTTGCAGGGGCCAAGGTGAGAAAAGAACCCTTGATTTCTTTTGTGGGAAGCTTTAGTTCAATATAACTGAATTTTGGTAGACTGCAGATGTTAGAACAGAACTTTTCCTATCTTCTTGTGCTAGAAAAGAATTTAAAGTTCATGAATGCAAAGTTAGATAGATAGTATGCAAAAGCTCGAGGCTAGTGTGAACAAACTACACAATCCTGATATTCTTTTTCAAGGAATTAATAAGACCGGCAAGCTTCCTAACAAGTTTATTCATAATCAAATTATGCATCAAAATGTTAATACTTCTATTCATAACACAGAGCACACAACTCTTACACTCAAAAATATGATATTTATCTGCTTTTGCTGCAGAAGATAACAATATCAGATGTCAAGTGTTGGCAGTGATTCCAATTGACTTGCATAAGAGCGTTAGTTGAAACATCAAACAAAAGGTGGTCTCATGCCTCCTAATTCTTGCCTTCCCCAACTCTTTAACTTCATGCACTTCGCTTGCAGCTTTTGAGACTAGCATTGCAAGTGTTTTTTTGAGTACCTCCAATTGTTTGCTCGATCTATCGACCTTTTCCTGCAGAAATGCATCTAGTTCAGCAAAATCGGGGCTTCAAATGCATCTACTTTAAAAAAATTTTGTTATTGCCATATTTTCTATTGATTATAACTTATTGTGGAGATTGAGTCTGTATATGATATAACAAAAGAAAAAAGAACAGGGTTATTCACCACATCACATGGCAGTATTTTGTGGCCGTTTGTTGGCTAAAGTCAGTTTAGTGAGAGAACATTTCTGTGATGAAAGCATACTGTGGGTAAGACGCATTTGATATGTGTAATCAATGGGCAAGGGCATTCATCACAGACAGAAGCACCCAGTTTCAGGTCCGTTTCTCTCAAAGGTTACAATAGTACTCACTGGCATCGTCTTCAATTAACATAGCGTAGAGTGTGAGTTGATGGAGGTGATGGCGATCTTTATTGTTGGTGTTTACCGTGGAAGGCAATCATGGTTGACATAAAGATTGCACTACACAAGAACGTGAAAGTCAAATGTGCAAAATTTACCAGACACTGCATAGGAAGCATGGGTCGGCAGATCTAATATAAGAAAAGAGTATATGCTCAAGAAGCTGATGTTTCAAAGTGGGCCTTTCAAAAGTGCATGGAATGTTGAAGTCGAAGTCGCATTCTGCGTAGTGAAAGACGGCATCATCGCTCTTCAGGACATGCATCAGTGAGCCAGCCTTCCTAATACGGGAAGAAGTGGATGTGCCAGGGTGAACGGGGTGTTGCATAACTGAGGGCAATTCAGCACATGATTTAGAAAAGAGCAGTTCTGCTCCAGGCAGGCATGGGCTAAACCTTTGACATATTAATCACGAGCCTTGCTCGCACCATCCTTCATTCGACCCAGCTCCAGCGGCAGCGGATGATAGTGAATGGGAGATAGAAGAGGCAATCCAGACAAGCATAGACCCCACCTAGTAGGCTGCTCTATTCTCAGCTTTACACCCAGATTCTGGTTTCAAGCTTCACGTGGAAGGACACCAGTAGATGCTGATGGGTGAAATGGTTAAAAAAAAAAAAAAAACTGAGCCTTTCTCGCCCTCCAGATCTTGTGAACATAGAGTTATAGCCACGCAGTCCACGTCAAGGCTGAAATTGCATTCGCTGCAGGGGGAAACCAGATGGAAGACATTACATTGGAGGTCTACCTATTGATCGAAAGCAAGAAAGAGGGTTGATTATGGAGAGAGGGGCGTCGCTTCTCTGGGGTAGATTCGGTGCAGCTCTCGTGAACTAAGAATATGCACCGTGTAGCATCCATAGACCTTGCAGGCTTTGCATTTGATTATACTTTTCGTCCCAAATGGAGGGAGGTGAGCAGATGCTAACGAGCAAAATGCAGGATGGATTCTCAGAATCCTCATCAGGCTTAGTTGTGACTAGGCAGACGAAGCAGTATCCGGCCGTGCACTAATGCTCAATCGTCCGAATGGCAAGAAGGAAGCCTGCTCACACGCATGGCACCTCCGATGATCCTCCTCATCGTTGGCCGCTAGGCAGTCAAGTCGGGGCAGCGGGTGAGACTGGTGTCCTAGTGCAGACAGCATGCTAAATTCGGCATGACTCGTAAAAGAAGAAACGGCACGATTCACAGTGGTGAGCTGAGCTGCGCATTGGAGATCAGCACGCATGACATTCCAAGCAAGTACAGGCTTCTTCGCTCAGGTTTCGGAGATATCAATACATGATCACCAAAGCAAATTAGGAAATAAAAATGCGTTTTGTATGGAGTTACAGTTGTTTGATTGTTATCAACATGAAGTAAATGTGGTGAAATTAATTTTACCCCACTCCCGCATCATTTGATGTTGTGTTTCAGTGCTAATTTGTACAATTCTTTTTTATTTTTTTTTATGCTATAACGCAATGGTTAATGAAACTAAAGTAGCCCATGAAAAAGTTTCATATCTTGTTCATTTAAAGTCAGCTGCAATCCGACCAAAAAATAAAAATCAGCTGCAACTATCATTTAATTTTCCATAACCAATAAAACAAACTCCAAACATTGGTTAAGGTCATAAAGGTGCATCACCTTGGGCTAGTCCATACATATATTAGAATTTCTTATCCAACTTACTATGAATGCTACTTAAGACAATAGTGCGATGACTTTTTTATAAATTACTAAAGTAGATGCACATAACTTAATTGCTTATAAAACTAAATTCACCTTATATGTAAAAGTAAAGCTTACATTTGCTATTAAAATGCAATTCGTACAGCTAGTATGAGCCATATCTACTTTTTTTCTAGTTACCAATTTATCTATAAATGCACATGTTCTGCAGCAATCTTGAATTCCACATTATAATAAATAAAATAAAAAAAGAGTTACGTATACCATGATGCTTCGTAAGCAATGATGATAAGGTTCACCAAAGCAATAATTGTAATTAAACCTGTAATTTTCTGTTAAAATCTTTGAATAGAACTCAATTGTCCGCATTGGTTATCCTTGAAAAACAAAAATATAGATTGAAGTGGTTACAAACCCACTTCATATTATACAACCTAGGACTTCAACTAGCTAAACTGAATTTAGATCCACACGGAAAAAGTTGGCGTTCGTATAAACTATGAAAACTAAGACCCAGGAGAACATTTCTAGAAAGAACAAACAAAAGAGAGGTACTATTCCGAGTAATTCTAAGTAAACCTGTCCAAACAGTAGTACTACATTTGCAAAAAGGAAAATCAGAGCTGTGTGGGCTTATATCGATAGGTTCTTGGAAGCCATTCTATTCCAACCTAACTTGAACATTTCTAGAAAGAACAAACAAAACAGAGAGGTACTCTTCCAAGTAATTATAAGTAAATCTGTCCAAATGGTCGAATGAATTATATTTGAAAAAGGAAAACCAGAGCTGTGTAGGGCTTATATCTTAGGTTCTTGGAAGCCGTTCTATTCTAACTTAACTTTACTAGGAACTAGAACGGTCAGATTGTGAACCAAATTCAACTAGTACAATTCGTTTTGCTGCAACTGTCGCCTAAGTCATCCAGAATGCACAACCATCTGAATAAGGTACAGCAACAAAGTAATTCTTCAGGTTGGTAACAACTGGAAAGCAGGCAAAATCAGACAACCGGAAAATATTCTAAGGTCTAAACCAACAACATAATTAAAGGGTTCAAATGATATAGGTCACACAGTCTGTTGATCATGCAATCAGACTAGTTGGTATTCAAGCTTAAATCAAACAATGTCACTCTACAAGCGAGGCAAACGTCCCCAAGTTACATGAGCACCCATCTACTTCATTTGACTAATGGGAGGTGAATGTAGAACTGAAGGCTGCAGGTAGCTCAAACCAAACTATGTCGACTAGCTTTGAATAAATTACAATCAGTAATGTGAGTCCAGGTCAAAGCTACCAGCTAAATATTTTGGCGCACATCCAAAACTTCGTTCTCACCAGTAACAATTTCTCTTACTGACCTCATATCTAATACAAAGTTCCGCATCTGTCGCATCAGGCATGGCCGCAATCTACCGATAATTTCTTCCTCTTCCACGTCCACCCCAACCCCTTCCTCTTCCTCTCCCACCACCACGCCCACCCTGGGACAAACCTTCAAATGCTCTATTAACAAGCTGGTTTTGCATACCGCCCGCTCCACGTCCCTTTTTTGATGCCGCATTACCGGAACCATTCACAGCACTAGCGGGTCGTTTTCCTCTGCATAAATGATGATATCAATAAGATGATATGCGAGAAGAGACCCCATTGATCATCACAACAGAAGATAAAGCTAAGATATGCAAGTCATTCTCAACAATCTTTCTGCTCCTCCTGGACTTGTCACCAATGCTGTTAATTGGAACAATCAGTCAAATTTTGATAACCAAAATATGAAGACATTCACATCAATTTTCCATGAACAGATTCGACAGTGACCAACATAATTACAGCGATTTCCTAGTGTATATGTAGACCTGTCACTAACGAGGGAAGTAGCTAAAGTATCAGCAACTAGAATCGATATATAACCCACCACAAACAAATCCAATAACAAACTCGCTGAGGAATAAAAAAAACATAAGGATCAGTATTTCTCCTACCCAGTCCCCGTATTTGTTGCAGGTGCAGAAGCTTTGACTGCCTCTTTCCAGGGAGGCTGATGCTCTTGTCTCCAATAAATGAAGGTGTCTTTGAATGCAATGGCTAAATCAATAAACCACAATGAGTTAGTCCTCACATGTTAGTCCTCACATGTTAGTCCTCACATGCCATGAAGACAAAAACAGTCAGTAATAAGTTGACTTATTCACCTTAGTCATGGCAAGGATATTATTGCAGGTTCGCAGTCCAGATGTAGTGTTCTGCTTCTGAGTTTTCTGCATAAAGTACGTGGTGTCAGTTGCATGGAGCAGAACCATTTAACAATAAAAGATGCAAGCATTATGATGACAAACGGACAATGGTATTCTTCTCCTCATCGGTCTTGGCAGCTGACATTGCTTTATTGTGCCCAGCCATTCCCTGAGTTAGCTTTTTCATGGTGACCCTAGTTAACTCCTCAACAGTAGTTAATCTGCAGCAAAAAAGCAATGGAAAGATCAGGAGGCAAATTACACACTTCATAACACCAACTTACCCAAAACAAGTAAATTGCAATGAATATCAGAACTCCCGGATCAAATTATTCCCTCCGACTTATCATTCATGAGGAAATGAAAGGCAAGAGGAGAATAAAAAATGCTATGTGGCCATAGCAAAACTAATTGCAAGATAACAAGCTAACAAGGAACATGCAAGAGCAACTTGGCATAAATGTTGCAGTACTTTCAGCTAGTTTCAGGGAAAAGTCAATCCTTCAACTAATATAGAAGCTATCATAGAAGCTGTATAGCATCGCAATCTACCAAACATTGTTGAAAACGTAAAATCAATTAACCATACCCAATGCATGCGTGACATCCATTGGACAGGAAAGGAAAAGCAGCCTGGCATTAGAAGAAACCTAAGACTAAATTAAACTGGAGATGATAAGGAATCATTACCTCTCAGTGAAGTCTTTATAATGTTCTGAAGTCCTCCCCAAGCCTGTCAGATGGTTGGCCAGTCACTATCTTGTAACCACACAGACTATTGGTTGCATTTGGTGCCTATAATGCAACATTATCAGAATAAAACCTGCATATACTTTGGCTGTAAGTTGGCAAAGCAGGATGGGAAAGTCCAACTAACCTTGTGTGCCAAATGGTGAAATGCATACAACAAGCATTCCACATAAGTAAAATTCATTTCTTCTCCTGTCTTTCTTGAGGCATGTACTTCTGAAAGAAAAACATGAAAAGTAAGATCCAAGATATACACATAAAACCTATGTTACAAACAAAATGCCAGTGTTCTGTCTAGTCTATATTGCATCAAGATAACTAACTTATCCAATGCATTTTCAACATAAACTGGAAATTACAAAGACGGGAAGAAAAACATATTTCCACTGGAGCCTATGATGTTACATGTCTCTGATACCAAATGTCTGACACATCGTTCGAAGACCTAGGGAACGGGTGTTTAAATGAGAATTAATGATTAGACAGTGACTGGAGATGTTTTCTCTATTCAAGTAAGAGTTTAGTATTCATTTCCCCACAGTGACTGGTGTTAAGCTTAGGAATCTTTATTATATGAAGCCTAAAGAAAATATGATCGTTTGAAGACATTGTTCTCCATCAGTTCTCTTCAAGTTCTCAATCAAATTAGGCTCACTACTTTGAAACTCATCGACCTACATCAGTTTCTTAAAGCATAATATAAGTACCTTTAGAAGCTGAACAATTGAAGGAAGAGTTTGGCGTGAATCCTGTGGCATCGTGTAAGGCGAAATCTCAGCAAGAGCTTTGAGCAGATCTAGCTTTCGTTCCTCAGGAAGCTGCCAGGAAAAGCTCTGTCAAATATTACCTTCCAAATGGTTCCTTATTGTTACAAAGAGAAAACTAGGTTCAAGAGGCCCACACTTATGGGGGCCAATGATGTACTGTGTTTGTTTGGAGAAGGCTTATGCCTATTAGTTAGAAACATTGTTTTTTTTCAGAAATATAAAACATTTGAATGACTTAGTCAATCATGAAATGCCAAGATTTCAAAATTTTGAGTTGTACAATATAAGAATCCACACTGAGCCATAGTCGATCATGAAATATATGACCTCCAAGCCAAAAAACTAAGGCCGATGTTAAACATTTAGGAGAAAAAAAAAAACCCAAAAGGTTAACAAAATAAGGATGTGAAACCAAGTGCAAAGGAAAAGAACAAAACATGTTACAAGACTAGGTACACAAGTAAATCATGTGCAGCCGATCATCTTTATTTTCAAAGCCATGCAGGCAAGATCAACCAGATGTTAGTTAACCAATACCTCATCAAAAAGAGGCAGGACCTCCTTATTAAGATAATTGAAGAACTTGCTACTTGACGCACCCCTCTGTCATTGAAGTTCATTATAAGTTGGCATAATCTGATTAAATATGGACAGTACTCAAAACAACAACCAAAAGTACAAAGCTTACCACAAAAAAAGGAATGGCCATGAACAAACATGATATCAATCTGTCTATGTGGTCTGTATCTGAGACCTGCATTTTGAACATTGTAGATCATGCCATGAAATCACAATAAGAACAAACAGAGCCTTATCCTACTAAGCAAGATAAGGTTGTTATAAAGCATTAAAATTTAATGCATGAGAATAAACAATTTTGTCAGAAATTCAAAAATGTTAGGGATGGGTAGATAGCCATCAGGGTAGAGAATGAATAACCTCTTAATTTAACCTAATTCCATTAGTCAGAAGCTTCGGAGATCAGCCTTCAGCTATTTCTCATAATTAACACCCAAAAACAATATCTTTTACTTCCCTCAAATGAAATTTCATGAGTGCTCTCTTAGCCCACAACCGACTCCTCCAAGGGACGCTGGTGAGATGGACAAACCCCAATCTGCCACTCTTTTGCTGTACTATGATTTTTTCTATACACTCCAAAATGGCTACTGATTCTCCAGTGTCTATAGAGAAGAAATTCTCTTTGAAGTGATTCGGCAACCTCTTCCACCCCAACCTTTCTCTACTCATCCATAAATATGAAAATGTTAGGACACAATCATTTCTGAACACCCCCCCAACAAAAAAACAAAAAGAAAAAAAAAAGGACACAATCATGGACTTTACTAGTATAGTGAAAAATCTCGACTTTTTTGTTCTTATTGAGGAATGGATATGATCAAAATAAAAAGCACAATGGGCTCTAAAATCCATGCAGTCAACACCACAGAGTAAGGGCTTAGTAGTTATCTTTGTCACCTCTCTTACCATGACTGCCATGGTCTTTTTTAGTTGTTATCTAGAACAAATACGCATGTCCTTAACAAGAGTTCACATAGCTACTAGAAAATAAAAGAATGGAAAAGAACTTTCTCATTAAATATTCAGAAACAGATAAATTCACGAAATAAAGGTCTTAGGAACACAGAAAACAGCCGGATTAGATTGCTACAGAAGGTTATACATTCTGTTTCTTTTCCATTAAAAAATATCACCACATGGGTACTAGTCCTTTGCAGGCCCTTGTATGACCCCTAATATTTCCACTAGTGCACCCTTCCAACTAGCCACCCACCCCCTTTTTTGCTTTCTTTTTCTCCCAACCCTTTCCTCCCAATCCTTGGAAAAGGAGGGAAATTCCTAGGTTTTCTATTGATGTGAAATTGCATTATTCGGGCAGTTATTTATATCTATAAGCAATGTTTGAATGCTCAACCACATACACTTACTTTTTCGGCTCCTTAACAACTCAATATAATCTGACACTTAGACTTCATCAATTCTAAGAGGACAATAATAAGTCACCAATCTATTCAATGCATGCACATTCGGATTATTACTGATACCGATCTGAGATAGGGCACTTAGCAACATTTTACTTGATAGAAGTGACATAAATAGTGGATACATGGTCACCAGCGAGAAGCCATATCTCTAACCAAGAGTTTAGCTCATAAGGCATATTATAATCCTCCCATACACAGCCATAGGCCACTAAATTGTGTGCAAAGCATATCAGACTGATATGGCTAATCAGAATTTACTGATTGTAGCAGTTTTCATTCTGGTGTTTTTTCTCCCTTTTTAAGTCAATAGCAACCATCATAAGATGGATGAGTTGTTGCTCTCTAAGAAGGATTCAAGTACATGGAAAAACAACAAATGGAAAAACAAAAAAGCTATAATTGATGATAAAGAAGCAGACCATCTCCACTAAAGTTGCCAGTAACAGAACCATTAATAGAGAGTTATCTTTCTAACAAAGATACCACTCAAGAATTTGTTCATAATCAGGCACATACCGTGAATTGTGCATCTAAATCTGCCTGCGCTTCGATAAGCCCCACAAGTTCTTTCATGCGCTCCGGAGGTGCTTTGTCCCCAAATATAGTTAGGCTTTTCAGAAAGTCCATAAACATTCTAAATTCTGCTCCAGTTACATCTTCCAAACACTGAAATATGAGTCAGCCACATCAAATGAGACATGGCAATAAGAAAAGTCTGGGCTAATTCTATTAAGGCACATTCACTCAATTAAGAAATAAACATCAGTGAAGGGACTATAAAAATAAAAAAGAGCAGAAAAGCATACTTTTAATTAAATCCGTTATATGTCTTTCCATCTCCTCCTGAGGTTTCAAAAGTTCTGCCTTTATTGGGAACACCTGCAAATCCAGTCCATTAGTCCTAAATAACCTTTCAATAACACGAGAAGGTCCCAATGTATGGTGGAAGTGGACGTCAAAAACTGTCAAATTTTTTCTTTTTCAACAAGTCTTCCGACCTTATCTTTGATGTAGTTTAATATCTTCTCCCGAATCAAGTCATCTGCACTTGGTTCATCGACATTCGCAATGTGGCCAAACGAGGCTGACAAGGAGGCTGCACCAAGCAAAAGTTTGACAAAAAGCAGCACATGTCAAGCATTAGCTTACCTCTGCTAATCAATCAGATTCAAAATGTTCTCAAACGGGCAAGTCAAAACAGGCTCATGCTGCTCATCCTGCAAGAATGATCTTCATGAAAGAGAAAAGAAAACAAACAAGTCCACGAGTTTAAAATAGAGCATTTCCAATTGCTATCTATAAAAGAACACAAACATTTAATTCAATGTCAGAATGGCCCAAGTAAATTATAAGAAAACAGGAGCGAGGCCTATGCATATGATTACAAGCCCGACCACTAGTCCTGAGATGCTACCGAAGATCTCGATTCTCATGCACCAAATTTTGCACTCGAAACTGATAAGAATTAGCAGAAGACATGCAAGTACCGATTGAAACTATAAGGGAAATGTAGATCAGAATCCGATCCATGTTGTTTGTTCTTCATAACACGAGATGCTCACTCCTTTTCTTTCGTAAATGCAGGGTAGCAGGACACAAAATCATGGACTAACTATATACTTGGCTTGAGGTTCAAAAGGCACCTTCATGTTTGCAAAATCGAGGTTGACATAATCTATGACCGTTTTTATTTACTTCCCGAAACGAACGTATGTTCAGTATATATAATTATAACTCCCACCGTCATTAACTTTGATTATATACTGTATAAAATTCCAAATGGACGAACACTTAGTTTTTGGGAAAAGGTATATACTAATTATGATATTCTATAGTTTCTCCTACTGCAATAATAATACACTCCTCGACATCTGAGCAACATCCATATTACCATTAGATGGTCAAGTTTAACCGAAGTTCTCAAGTGACGGACAAGAAAGATTCGAGCAAGAAAAGCATCCTAATAGACAACAACCGTGCACAACTTAATCCTGGCAAAACATTATCCACTAACAAAGTCGCAAAATTCATACATAAGAAGTCAAACGTCGCTATGCCCTTCTAATACATTCATTAACCTCAGACAACACACGAATCTATGGAAAAACACCATCATCCTGAGGCTCAAGAGCATGGAATAGGAGACTTCAACATTGAGTTCAGGTATGTGGATTATCACCTTTCACATCCTGTCTCAACAATGACATGAGAGCCTCGTGCACCGCATCACGCTCGACAAAATCCTCTACAATATAAAACCAGAGACTTCAGCTTAGTTCGAGGTTTATCTATAAAAAAGCAGGTCTGTTGTTAACCACTGAGATCACTCAATGTACAAATAAGCAAATCAGAAAGAAATCTAGACTTACCAGCGGCGAGGAGTTGCACGAGAAGGTAAACAATCTTAGGAATGTACTCGGGCGTATCCTTGCAAAAAAGTGGAAGCCCCCGAATGGCTTGCACTCGGACCTGCACAACGTGCTAGTCATCAAACCTCATATCATCCCCAATACAGGAAAGGGCAGTCCATGTCCACACGACACAACAGAATCGTATTCCAGTCAGTTTAGCATGAATGAAACAGCATGACTTTGCCGACACAAAACTAGAAAATCCAAAAATTCGAGACTCCTCATAACAAACTGGACATTTATTTCCAGGCTCACTTAACTAATTGGAGGAAATAATTCCATTCGATATCAACATGTTTCCTCCTCTAACTCCCCTACACCCACCCCGACATCTTAGCAACCGAATGCCGCTCCACAACAGACTCCAGCAAAACGTAAGCACATCAACAATCGAGTCGACGCTTAAGTAGTCAAACCACCCACCCCGAGATCTTCTTCCTCGAGCAAATCCACGAGGCACTCGACAGCCGCGTCCCGCAGGTCGGGGAAGAACTTGAAGAACCTCGGAATCAGCTGTGGCGCCAGCTGCTTCGCCTTGATGCTCGACTTCGCGGGGTCGATGATCCCCTGATAGTCCTCCACATTATGCAAGAACCGACACAGACACACCCACACCAGACAAAAAAAAAAAAAAAAAAACCTTTGATCAATTACTTTGCAAATAGAGTGAATGACATGTTAAAACTCCAATTCAAGCGAGCTTACTTTCAAGAGAAAATTCTTGCGAATTACTAAGAGACCATAAAGCCAAAAGATGGTCAGAGAAAGGGTGAAATCCATTGCCAAATACAGCAATTTTGAAAACTGTTTCTATCAATGTGCAAAAGTTTAAAAATTTATCCCAATCAAATCATAAACCTATATTGAGTTTCCCGAATTCCTGCTCTGCAATACCCTAAAATTTCTTTGCAACATAATTTCATAGCTTAATAATCTCTAGAATCAATCTAGCAACATAGAATCCATACAAAACCTAATTTTACGATTTAATTATGAAAACGCCTTCAATTAGATAAATAAAAGTTTCGAAATCTTACCGATTGCCAAGAAATAGAATTAATCCAGTGCATGCAGCAAGAGCCCCTTTTGTCTCCTCCGTCTTTTTCTCAGTTTATCCGGACTCTGCTTTCCTTCTCTCTCTTCTTCTTTTTTTTTTCGTGTTCTTCTTGGCCAGACTCTGTTTTAATCTTTGCACTTTCTTAATTATTTTTTACATTTCTTCATTTTTTTCTGAATTCTCTCTCTCACCTTGTCCACGGCAAAAAACACCCATTATTTTCTTTCTTAATTATTTTTACATTTCTTCATTTTTCTGAATTCTCTCTCACCTTGTCCACGGCAAAAAACACCCATTATTTTCTTTCTTCTTCTTCTTCCCTATATAAACAAAAAAGCCGTGTTTTCGGCCTCTGTGCCTTCGTCTTTATCTTTCTTACCTAGGCTCTCCGTTCTTTTGCCTTTTTCGGTTTGCTGGTCTAGGTTTGTTGGGTCTCGTTCTGTGGCTTGTTTGAGCCGTGGCTGTCTAGTTTTTTCTTCTTGTTGCCCTTGTGGCCCTTTATTTTATTCGGCTCCCTTGCACTTTTCCGGTAGCTGTAGTTAGTTAAGAGTGTAAGTTTTTGGCGCCGATTTCTGTATACTTTGTCCAAAGCTAAATATACTCCCCCTGCGTCGTCTTCAACGGCGACATGAATTTTATCGTCATCATCTCTATCCTGGTGAATTTTGTCCAAGTGAAATGAGAGGGAAAGTTGACTTCGCCCTTCGAAGCTCATCAAATGGCCACCGGCATCGCCATCTGCACCCTACTCGTGCATTTCTTATTGCTGCAGGTCGCTAGTGGGGCACCCCCGCTAGACGGCCGCGCTCCTCCTTGTGATGGAAAATTATCGCACCTCCTCATCGACTTCACTGGTTCGATCTCGGTGGCTTCGCTCGCGTGGTTGCTATTCCACGACACTGCCCACTCTGTGCCCTGGTTATTGGTGCTGCTCCTGTTGCTTTCGGTGAGTTTGTTGCGCCGCCTCATTCAAAAATTTTGGCTGTGGCTTTACAGCGACAGCGACAGCGACATCATCCAAAAATTTTGGTTGTGGCTATGTCGCAAATACGTCGGCATGATCAACTGTCCGGCGGCGCAGTCTCTCGTGTTGCTTGGAGGAGGCCAGCCACGTTCGCAGCCCCGGGTCGGGGAGACGCCTTCCCAGCCGGAAGTCTGAAGGGCATAGTTGTTCGACCACTTTAAAACGAAAGAATAAGTACTTTAGGAAGCTAACCAATTTTGTTTAGGAGGCGCTTGGGGCTTCTTGCCACTATATCTGAGTCCATAAGAAAATCGCAAGCCTTTGGCATCGAATTATCTCCGGACCATAAGAAAGGAGAGCAGGGAACAAGTAAAAACCACCTATGTATCTTTCCTATTCCTAGCCATGAACAGATGGACCTTGTAGCGACTAGATCTGTTTAAGCTAAGCTAGCCCTCAAAAGAAATTCTGATCTATTGCTATCGAAGAGATTGAAGATACGTCAACAATTGTTATGGCAAGTAGAATGGTCTTTTGTAGTGGCCATATGAAGGGTACTAATTGTTCTTGAGGTTATAGCTTCTGACCTCTTTGAAAGCGTTGCTTGCAGATTTCCTTCTTTTTTTGGTGAATGTCTTTGTACCTTTCTGTTTGGCCAGTGGATCCATACATGTCATTTTACATTCTTTGTCGGTGTACTATGGTTTTGCTCATTTATCCATATGAACTGGGCAAATAGATGCCCTTGGCAACGTGGGCACAGCTACAATTTCAAAAGCTTTGATCTAATACTAACATCATTGAGTGATCCAAATCAAAATGAAAGATCTCAGCTTTTTCATCTCTGTTCCATATACACCATTACTGCGTTCTAGCTATTCCGACGATAATATAGTTGTAGTTTGTCATTGCAGAATGTGGGAATCATTACACCATAGTCTCTATTTGACCTCCCAGAGGTGACAACTAGATCTTTGCTGTGGCAAATGCGTTAACTCGCAATCTAAGACTATGTTGTCTCGCTGGCGGATTGGTTTTTGGCCAGGAGCTTGAATTGTTGCTTCAGTTGGACATTCAAGTTTCTGGGGCCAAGGTGAGAAAAGAATGCTGAAATGTAGATTTTCTTTCTCTGGCAGGCTTTAGCTCTAGATTACTGACTTCTGGTTGACTGTAGATGTTAGAACCGAACTTTTCCCACTCTTCATGTGCTGAAGAATTTACAGTTCATGTATGCAAAGCTAGATAGATAGTATGCAGATGCACGAGACAAGTCTGTATAAACTACACCCATCTGATGTTGGTATCTGAGGAAATAATTCGACCGGCAAGCTTCCTGCCAAGTTGATTCGCAATCAAATTATGCATCCCAGTGTCAACACTTCGTTTCATTACATAGAGCACTCAAGTCTGGCACTTAAAAAATATGATATCCGTCTGCTTTTACTGCAGAGAGCTACAATCTTGGATGTCGACTGTGGCAGTGAGTCCAATTGACTTGCATGGGAGCGTAAGTTCAACCATCAAACAGAAAGGAGATTCTTCTTGTCTTGGTAAGTGCCTCCCAAACTCCGCAACTAAATGCACTTACGTTTGCGGCTTTTGGAGACCAACATTGCCCGTCTTTTCTTGAGTACCTCCAATTGTGTGCTTCATTCTTTCCACTTTTTCCTACAGAAATGCAATATTTTCATCGAGTTCAGAGTAGCAGGTCTAGAGGTACTTACACTATTCCAGCAACCTGTTTTAAAAAATGTTTGGTATTGGAGCATTTTCTGTCGATTATTACTTATTATGGAGTATGAGTCTATATATATGATGTTAAAAAGGAACATGGCTGTTCACCACATCACATGGTATTGTCTCCATTTGTTGCCTAAAGTCTGTTTAGTAAGATAGCACTCGTGACGAGAGTGCACAGTGGGCAATACACATTTGATATGAGTTGTCAATGGATAGGGGCATTCGTTGCAGACATAGGCACCCAGATTCAGGTTCCTTATCTTCTCACAAAGGTCACAATAGTACTCACAGGTATCTTCTTTGACGAACGAAGCGTAAAGTGTGGGTTGATGAAAGTTAATGGCAATCTTTTACTGTAGCGGAAGGCAATCTGTGATCACTAAGATTGCACTGCACACAACCATAAAAGTCTAACCTGCAAATTTTACCAGAGACACTGCATAGGAAGCACAGTTCTGTAGACTAAAATAAGAAAGAGTGTATGCTCGTGTAGGTGATTTTTCAAAGTGGGCCTTCCAAAAGTGCATGAAATGTTGAAGTCGTAGTCAAATTTCATGCAGTGAAAGACAGAGCATCAACACTCTTCACGACGTATGTCAACAACGCTCCTTCCTAATATGAGAAGAGAAAGGATGTGTGGCGCGAACAGGTTGTTGCATAACTGAGGGCAATTCAGCACATGATTTATAGAGCAGAAAGGAGCAGCTCTGCTCCAGCCTGCGATAGGTTAAACATCTGACGGATTCATCACAAGCCTCGCATGGACCATCCTTCATATGACAGTTCCAGCAGCAGAGGATGATCGTGCAGGGAAGAAAGAAGATGCAATCAAGACAACCATGGACCTCGCCCGGTATGTTCTCTTCACAAGCTTTGCACCTGATTCTGCTTTCGAGTTTCATGTAGAAGACCAGTGAATGCGGATGGTCAAAACTGTAAAAAACCAAGTCCTTCTTGCCCTCTAGGTCTTGTGAACATAGAGTTAAAGCTGTGCAGTCCATAATGAGGCTGAATTTGCATTCACTGCAGTAGGAAATCATGGCAGGCGTTACATTTAGCTCCTCCAATTGATCGAAAGAAAAAGAGAGAGAGAGGGTGATCATGGAGAGACGGGTGTCGCATCTCTGGGGGAGATTCGGTGCAGCTTTCGTGGAGAAACAATATGCATGCATATAGCATCCATAGACCTCCCCCAAGATTGCTTGCTCGCAGGCTTTGCATTTGATTCTATTTTTCATCCCGAGATGATGGGATGTGAGCGGATGCTCATGAGCATTTGTTGGATGGCCACATTCTGAGAGTCCTCATTGAGAGGACAAGCAATCTTGGAAGGTTGTCATATATAAATGCCAAATATTGATTGAAATGCATATATCACTAGACTAGTGACGTCACGTATTTCCTTGTGACCAAGTTTGTTAGGAATATGGACGAGCCTTGATAAGCCATTCCCTCTTGGGTCCATCCATCGATCACGTCTTACTTCTACCATATTAGACTTAGCGTTCCTGACAATGAGTGACTAAGTTTGTCAGGACATAAAATGTTTGCTTAGCTTCAAGATGAGTATTTATAGATACCTCTTAGTGATTATAGAGTGCTCAAAACGAGCAATTTCTCAAGAACAGATCAGAGAAAGCATATAACCTCGGAGCATAATCACATATGTCATTATTTGAAGAGCTAAAGAGAAATATGCGATGTGATTTGAGGACTGAACCAATGATTTAGATGCAGATGGTAATAAATTCTTCTCTGGACTCTGAAGGTTAGCCATTTTGTATGAGACATGCAGGATTGCAGGTATCATAAAGCAAATCAAATTACGTTAGCAAAAAATTTAGTACCGTCATCTCCAATGAAAGCAAAATGTGTGATAAATGTTGTTGGCCATGGAAACTGGAAAGAGCAATAGATGATTCATCTTCAGTGAAAGCATGTGTCACAGACAACATTATCTTTCTCTTCTTGGTTGACTATTCTTCCTTGTCGGGCAATTGTCTCTATCTACTTCATCAATTGTGCATGCTATCCTTTAATTCATAGGAACTTCTCATCAGTTGCAGGGTTTGGTTGCCCAAAATCGACTTGGCTTCGCCAAAACTTCTCTTCTCTAGAAGCCTCGCTGGCTTGGCATCCCACTGACAGTAGGGTGGTCAACCTTGCCTCGGTTTTGTGACATGCTATCTTTCCCCTCTGCATTCCATAGTCAAGGGTGAGTCCCATGTGTCAGTTTGTGGATAGCGGTCTCACACACAAATCCCTACAGATTCCTGTATGTGGTCCAAATTATATCTATTTTAATTTTCATGCGGTTCGTTCATCATTTGATTTGACCTTGGAAGTTGGTTTTCTTCTTATTTATTTACAAGCCTAAATGCTTATTGTAAAAACGATTCCCAGGAGAGTATCATGATAATAAGTCAAATAATGAAGCTAAGTAGGTGATCGGCTCAATAACTTAAGATGGCAGCACTATCAAATGCTTCTGCTAATTCGGTGGCAGATACTTAAAATCATTACCATCAATGGAAGGGCAAATGTTATTGAAAAGACCAAAAGTACTTCGACTATTATTGCGACGAGTAGAATGGGGAGATGTTTCATTGGTTGTTTCAAGGTTACCTAAGATCCTACTAGACCAAAAGTTTTGGAAGTTTTTTCTTTAGTGAAGAGAGAAAAAGAGGTATGTTAATGAAAAATGGCACTTCTACTAGCATTGTCAGATAGCAGCACCTTATTATCACATTGCCACATGTCAGACGTTGTCATATGGTCGTTACTAGTTGCCAAAATAAAGTCAAAATTGTTCTTGAGGTTAAAGCTTCTGAATTCTTTGAAAATATCGCGAGCGTCACAGTTTTGCTTTTCTTTTTCCGGCAAATCTCTTCGTGACTTTCTGCTTGGCCAGGGGATCTATATGTGTTATTTTACAGACTATTTGCTATTATACAATGGTTTTGCTCATTTATCCATATGAACTAGGATAAATAGATGCCTTGGAGACAGGAGCACTGCTGCAATATCACAGCTTTCTTCTATCGTCAGAGAGTTAGCAGAATCAAAATGAACAATGTCAGTTTTTTCATCTCTATCCTGTATGCACGGGTAATGCTTACTAACTATTCTGATGATAGCATTTTTTGAGTATGTCGTTGCAGAACCACACAGTGGTTACATCATATAGTCAGCATTTTACCTCTGAGAGGTGACAACTAGATCTTTGTCACGGCAAATGCATCAACTTGCTTCAGCAAATAAGATTTATAAGGACAAACTTCTTTAGTGGTGTATACTGCATGTATCAAGAAGCTCTTGGATCTGAATAATGCAATGACTATGTTGTCTCCCTGGCTAAATTGGTTTTTGGCCAGGAGGATGAATTGTTGCTTCAGGGGGAGATGCAATTTAGGGCCAAGGTGCGAAAGGAACACTTGATTTCTTTTTTGGGAGGCTTTAGTTCAATATAACTGAATTTTGGTAGACTGCAGATTTTAGAACCAAACTTTTCCCATCTTCATGTCCTAGAAAAGAATTTACCATTAATGAATGCAAAGCTCGGTAGATAGTATCCAAAAGCTCGTGGCTAGTCTGCACGAACTACATAAACCTTATATTCATTTTCAAGGAATTAATGAGACCGGCAAGCTTCCTAACAAGTTTATTCATAATCAAATTATGCATCCCAATGTTAATACTCCTATTCATAACAAGAGCACACAGGTCTCACACTCAAAAATATGATATTTATCTGCTTTTGCTCAGAAGATGACAATATCAAATATCAAGTGTTGGCAGGGATTCCAATTGACTTGCGTAAGAGCGTAAGTTGAAACATCAATCGAAAAGGCGGTCTTCCGCCTCCCCAATTCTTTCCTTCTGGATAAGAGCCTCCCCAACTCTTCAACTACATGCACTTCGCTGGCAGCTTTTTGAGACCAGCATTCCAGGTCTTCTTTTGAGTACCTCCAATTGTGGGCTCATTCTGTCCACTTTTTCCTGCAGAAATGCATCTAGTTCAGCAAAATCCAGGCTTCAGGTACTTCCATTACTTTAAAAAAAAAAAAAAATTGGTATTGCCACATTTTCTGTTGATTGTAACTTATTGTGGAGATTGAGTCTGTATATGATCTAACAAAAGAAAAAAGAACAGGGCTATTCACCACATCACGTGGCAGCATCTCGTGGCCATATGTTGGCTAAAGTCAGTTGAGGGAGAGAGCATTTCTGTGGTGAAACCAAACCCTGGGTAAAACGCATTTGATATGAGTAAATCAATGGACAAGGGCATTCATCAGAGACGGAAGCACCCAGTTTCAGGTCCGTTTCTCTCAAAGGTTACAATAGTACTCACTGGCATCATCTTCAATGCACGTAGAGTAGAGTGTGAGTTGATGGAGGTGATGGCGATCTTTATTGTTGGTGTTAACCGCGGAAGGCAATCATTGTTGACATAAAGATTGCACTGCACAAGAACATGAAAGTCGAATGTGCAAAATTTACCAGACACCATAGGAAGCATGGGTCGGAAGCATGGATCGGTAGATCTAATATAAGAAAGAGTATATGCTCGAGGAGGTGATGTTTCAAAGTGAGCCTTTCAAAAGTGCATGGAATGTTGAAGTCGAAGTCGCATTCTGCGTAGCGAAGGACAGCATCGACGCTCTTCATGACATTTGTCAGTGAGCCTTCCTTTCTGATACGGGAAGAAGTGGATGCGCCAGGGGGAACAGGGTGTTGCATAACTGAGGGCGATTCAGCACATGATTTACGGAGCAGAAAAGAGCAGCTCTGCTCCAGGCAGGCATGGGCTAAACCTTTAACATATTAATCATGAGCCTTGCTCGCACCATCCTTCATTCGACCCAGCTCCAGCGGCAGCGGATGATAGTGAATTGGTGATAGAAGAGGCAATCCAGACGAGCATAGACCCCACCTAGTATGCTGCTCTATTATCAGCTTTACACCCAGATTCTGGTTTCAAGCTTCACGTGGAAGGACACCAGTAGATGCTGATGGGCGAAATGGTCAAAAAAAAAGAAAAAAGAAAAAAAGAGACTTTTCTCGCCCTCCAGATCTTGTGAACATAGAGTTATAGCCACGCGGCGGTCCATGTCAAGGCTGAAATTGCAATCGCTGCAGGGGGAAACCAGATGGCAGGCATTACATTGGAGGTCTACTGATTGATCGAAAGCAAGAAAAAGGGTTGATTATGGAGAGAGGGGCGTCGCTTCTCTGGGGTAGATTCGGTGCAGCTCTCGTGAACTAGGAACATGCGCCGTGTAGCATCCATAGACCTCCTCGCAGGCTTTGCATTTGATTCTACCTTTAGTCCCAAAATGGAGGGATGTGAGCAGATGCTAATGTGGAAAATGCAGGATGGATTCTCAGAATCCTCATCAGGCTTAGTTGTGACTAGGCAGACGAAGCAATGTCCGGCCGTGCACTAACACTCAACCGTCCGAATGGCAAGAAGGAAGCCTGCTCACACGCATGGCAACTCCGATGATCCTCCTCATCGTTGGCCGCTAGGCAGTCAAGTCGGGGCAGCGGGTGAGACTGGTGTATTAGTGCGGACAGCATGCTAAATTCGGCATGACTCAAGAAGAAACGACACGATTCACAGTGGTGAGCTGAGCTGCGCAATGGAGATCAGCACGCATGACATTCCAAGCAAGTACAGGCTTCTTCGCTCAGGTTTCGGAGATATCAATACATGATCACCAAGGCAAATTAGGAAATAAAAATGAGTTTTGTATGTAGTTATAGTTGTTGAGTGTTATCAACACGAAGTAAACGTGGTGAAATTAATTTTACCCCACTCCCGCATCATTTGATGTTGTGTTTCAGTACTAATTTGTACGATTTTTTTTTTTTTTTTTTATGCTTTAATGCAATGGTTAATGAAACTAAAGTAGCCAAGGAAAAGTTTCATATCTTGCTCATTTTAAGTCAGCTGCAGTCCGACCAAAAAATAAAAATCAGCTGCAACTATAATTTAATTTTCCATAAATTAACCAATAAATAAAACTCCAAACATTGGTATAAGGCCATAAAGGTTCGTCACCTTGAGCTACTCTATACATTTATTAGAAATTCTCATCCGACTTACTATGAATGCTACTTAAGACAATATTGCGATGACTTTTTATAAATTACTAAAGTGGATGTAACTTGACATAACTTAATAGTTTATAAAACTAAAGTCACCTTATATGTAAAAGTAACGCTTACATTTGTTATTAAAATACAATTCGTACAACTAGTATGAGCCATATCTACTTTTTTCTAGTTATCAATTCATCTATAAATGCATATGTTCTGTAGCAATCTTGAATTCCACATTATTAAAAAAAGAGTTACGTATACTATGATGCTTCAGAAGCGATGATGACAAGGTTCACCAAAGCAATAATTGTAATTAAACCTGAATTTCTGTTAAAATCTTTGAATAGAACTCAATTTCATTTGTAAAAACTACATAATTATCCGCATTGGTTATCCTTGAAAAACAAAATATATATTGAAGTGGTTACAAACCCACTTCATATTGTACAACCTAGGACTTCAACTAGTTAAACTGAATTTAGATCCACAGGAAAAAAGTTGGCGTTGGTAAAACTATGAAGACCAAGACTCAGGAGAACATTTCTAGAAAGAACAAATAAAAGAGAGAGGTACTATTCCGAGTAATTGTAAGTAAACCTATCCAAATAATAGAATGAAATACATTTGGAAAAAGGAAAATCAAAGTTGTGTAGGGCTTATATCGATAGGTTCTTGGAAGCCGTTCTGTTCTAACTAACTTGAACATTTCTAGAAAGAACAAACAAAACAGAGAGCTACTCTTCCAAGTAATTATAAGTAGACCTGTCCAAATGGTAGAATGAACTACATTTGAAAAAAGGAAAACCAGAGCTGTGTAGGGCTTATATCGTAGGTTCTTGGAAGCCGTTCTATTCTAACTTTACTTTACTAGGAACTAGAACAGTCATATTGTGAACCAAATTCAACTGGTACAATTCGTTTTGCTGCAACTATTAGATAAGAGCGCGTTTGTTAATGTTTCCGTTCCGGGAACAATTTTTGAATTGTAATAGTTTTCTATTTCTATTCCCGAGAAAAATTATGAGCATAAGAACGAGTTTAGTAATGTAAAAACTTTATATTTCAGGAATAAAAATGTGTTTGATAAACTTATATAATTTTGTTGTTTCTTTTAATTTTTATTATATTTTTCCTTTTTTTTTCTTCTTTCCTTTTTCTTTTTTCTTTTTCTTTTCCTTCTCTCTCCTTTGTGGCCGGTCGCCAGCCATGGCAGTGGCCGGCGATGGCTGGGCGAGGTCCGGCGAGCTGGCCTGGTGGCCTCGGTGGCCAAGCGAGGCTTGACCTCACTCAGGCTATGTGAGGTCAGCCTTGCCTAGGTTGGGTGAGCTCGAGCTGGCCCAAATCTCGACGAGGCCGAGCTTGCCGAGCTCGCGGGCCACCGCTAGGCAACGCCAACCTAGCGTTTAAGAATTAGCAATGAAATACAACATCAAATAATGCGGGAGTGAGGTACATCTCATTTCACCCCATTTGCTTCGCGTTGATATCACTCAGCAACTATAACTCCATTCACAACGCCTTTTTGCTTCTTAATTTGCCTCGGTGATCATGCATCGAATCTCCAGAACCTGAGTGGAAGGTCGTACTTGCTTGGAATGTCTCGCGTGCTGGTCCCCGATCTGCAGCTCATCCCTACTGCTGTGAATCGTGTCGAATCTTCTTTCACGAGTCATGTGCCGAATTTAGCATGCTGTCCCCCAAGAGCACCCGTTTCACGTGCTGCCCCCTGCTTGAACACCTAATAGGCGAACGATGAGGAGGATCGTCATAGTTGCCATGCGTGTGAGCAGGCTTCCTTCTTGCCATTCGGATGGTCAAGTGTTACCGCACAGCCCGATATTGCTTTGCCTGCCCAGTCATAACGCTAAGCCTGATGAGGATTCTGAGGATGTGACCATCCGACATTTTGCTCATTAGCATCCGCTCAGATCCCATCATCTCGTGACGAAAAGTAGAGTCAAATGCGAAGCCTGTGAGGAGGTTTATCGATGCTACACTTGTGTATTCTTTCTCCATGAGAGCTGCGCCGAATCTCCCCGCAGAGATGCAATGCCCGTCTCTCCATGATCACCCCCTCTCTTGCTTTCGATCAATCGGTAGACCTCCAATGTGATGCCTGCCATATGGTTTCCCGCTGCAGCGAATGCAATTTCAGTCTTGACATGGACCGCGCAGCTATAACTCTTTACCATTTCACCCATCGGCATCTGCTCACAACGTTTCAGAGTGGGCCTTTGAAAAGTGCATTGAATATAAAATAAAAAAGGACACGTGGAATATACACATGAAAATTACCTTTAAAACAGGTCAAATTATGGCCACCGTCCAAAATTATCTTTTTTTTTTTTTTTTAAAAAAGAGAGAACATGGGAGGCCCTTGCCATCGCTGCCCCACCATTGTCGGAAAGGGCCGACAACTGTGGGGCAAGGGTCTCGCCTGCTGTCGACCAAGGTTGTGCGACCTTGGCCAAGGCCCGATGACCTTTGCAAACCATCGCCCCACTGTTGCTAACCCTTTCTGACGATGGTGGGGCAATAGTGACGAGAGCTGTGAAGACCCTCGCTAATTTGCTGCCCCTATTCTCTCTCTCTTTTAGGTTTTTAATTTAATTTAATTAATATTTATATTAAAAATCATATTAGGGGCAAAATGACGTCGTTTAGAGACAAGCATTGAGACATGCCAACGAGCCATGTAGACTAGTTTTATTATTGAAATAATGCCACATTGAAAATCTGATGAGCCTCGTTAGAATTGTCACTTAAGTATACCTTTTGAAAGTTTTAGCACTAAAATATCCATCCATGCTAAATTTTGATACTTGGATGTACTTTTGCCCAACATTAATCACGGAGATAAATCTTTTGGGTTATTACGCATTGATGCAAACTATGCTAGGGGCGATAATAGGTCACTAAGGGAAAAAAAATGTTGGCCAAATCAAGGCCTCTTTAATGGGAAAAATATTAGAAAAGTTTTAAATATATTACATTTGTATCAATCAATCTTAAACCTTTTAATTGTGATAATTTAGTCATAAACTTTTGACATATTGCTAATTCAATCTTTCGGACTAATTTTGATCGAAAATTATTGACATAGACATTGACTATCCAATGTGGCAAACCCGAGATAACATAAAATATTTCAATAATATTCTAGTATTTTTCATTTTTTATTGTTTTTCATTTCTTTATTTTTTTTCCCTTTCTTCTTCTTTTTGCCAATAATCAGCCGATGGCCTCACTTGGGTGAGGGTCTTTATCGCCCACCATAGGCGAGGCTCGACTAGGCAAGAGTGATCCCTAGCAAGGCTGCCTTGAACTAAGGGAGGGACCTCGCCCTCTCCCTCGCCCTCGTCAAGGGGGAGGCCAGCCTGCTTGGCCATTGTCTATGTATGGCAAAAGGAAGAAGAAAGGAAAAAAAAATTAGAAAAAATCGAAAAGTATTAAATAATTATTAGAAAATTTTTCACAACTATCCAAAGAAGCAAGATCCACCAAACTTAACTAGAATGACTAAATTGACATAATGATAAGGTTTAGGATTAAATTTGCACAAATACAATAGGCTTATGGCTTCTTCTTCTTTTTGACACTTTTCTCCCCTTCTAATATAACCAAATAAAATATAAATCGGACAGTTCAAGGCGTTCGTCCACTCCATGGCGTGGTGAGGGTTAAGAATAGGGACATCATTTGATATTTGTTTTTTCATGGAAAGTGGCACGGACATCAATCTGATACTCTTCCTTTTGAACCTTTGGTTGACATCGATCCGATACTCTTTCTTTTGAACCTTTGGTTGCTTCCGAACCATCGGTTCAAAGAGTATCGGACAGCAAGCTTCCGAACCATTGGTTCAAAAGGAGTATCAGACTGCGAAAGGGTTTCCAAAGGTTCAAAAGAAAGAGTATCAAATTGATGTCCGGGGTGGATCACCAGGGGAATAGAAAGTATAAATGACGTCCCTGTCTTTTCATCCCTCACCACGCCAAGGATCTTACCTCTATCGTCTCTATCCTGGTCAACATCATCCAAGTGGATTACCAGGGGAAGTCGATTTCACCCTTCGAAACCCACCCAGTTGCCACCCGCATCGCCATCTGCAGCCTGCTCCTACATTTCTTTTTCGGGCATGTCGCTAATTGGGCACCACTATCCAGCGGCCGTGCTCCTTCTTGTGATGGAGCAGTGCACCTCCTCTTCCACTTCACGGTCGACATCGGTGTTTTCGCTCGCGTGGTTGCTGCTCCACGACTGCTTCACTCCGTCCTCTGGTTTGTGCTGTTCATTCTGTTGCTTTTTGTGAATCGTTGCGTGGCCCCATTCAAAAACTTTGTCTGTGGTTTTACCACAAACTCGTTCTCATGATTATCCATGGGGCGTGGTCTCGTGTATGGCGTGGTGGAAGAGCGTGGCCACTTTTGCCGCACGCGATCGTGGATCTGCATTTCAGGTGGGAAATCTGAGTGCCCTAAACGTTCTGCTATTCCTTGCTTGGAAAAACTAGTTAGACCACTTTAAAACAAGTGATTAGTACTTCAGGAAACTGTGCTAGTTTTGTAGAAGAGGCGCTTGGGGCTTTCTTCTCTTTATCTGAAGCTAAAAGGAGTCCCCAAGAGTTTGCATCAAATTATCTCCCGACGATAATAAGAAAAGAGAACAGGGAACGGGTATAAAACCACCTGTGTCTTTCCAAGTCCTAGCCTTGAATGGTCATGCACCTTGGAGCAACTAAATCTGATTAAGATAGGCTAAGCCCTCAAAAGAAATTGTAATCTTTTGTTATCGAAGAGATAACCTCAACAATTATTACTACGAGAAGATTGGTTAATTCTAGTAGCTATATTAAGTAATGTTATTTTTGACGTCGAAGCTTCTAATCTTTTTGTAAAACATTGCGAGTGTTACAGAATTCCTTCTTCTTTTTGGTGAATTTCTTGGGAATATTACCCAAAAAAATCTTAATTTTTTTAACAATTTGCTAATTTTATTTTTCCATCTGGCTACATGAATGTACAATTAGCACCTGCTGGTGCCGTTCTGCGCGGCCAGACCAGCCGGAAGCCCGTGCTGACGTGGTCTTCGAAGATCAAAACGGCAGCATTTTTCACAATTAAAAAAAAAAAGAAAAAAAAGAAATCGTCACTGTGCTCTTGTCTTGCCCAAATCCTCGAACGCTGCCCCAGTCCAAAGAACTCTAACCTGAAATCAACTGAGATCTCGTTCAATCTCAAATCAAATCGAACGATTCTTGCTTAAGCCCGGATCGTTATTTTCCACATTTAAGAGAAACCGCAGATGTTTGTTTTACTGAACAACCTCAACTCAAACCGCGAATTACAGTGGAAGCTGCTTTATAGCTTGGACTTGAAACGGCTCTAAACATGATTTGTATTAAAGAATCATTCGCAATGGAAGCCTTGCTGCCGATGTAAATTGTGTTTTGACGACTTGTTCATTAGTTGGGGACAAATGGTTGTTTCACTCTCACTTGTAATATCGCTTGGTTGAAGTGGTCTGCTAGCCGTCTGTTAAAATGCCCAATCGAACTTTTGTAAAAATTTGCCCTCTGGATCTAGATATCTTCTGAACGTACATCACGTATCCAAATCATAATGAACGCTTTTGATTCATTCATTTACTCTCGTTTTATGATATTTGAATCCGGAAGTGAGAACAACCTAAGGATGTTTGTTTCTCTGTTTAATGTGCTATGTTTTGTGGCCTTATATGGTGGTTTCCGCTCGGAGAGATGGTCTGGAATCTTTGATACGCGTGGTGATTTTCTGGTGAACTTCACGCTGGTACCACCCCGACTTCTTTTATGTTCATGCACCGTGTGTTGTGTTGACATATGACCTGTTGTGTTGTGTTGAATGGTTGGAAATCTGTCGTGGTGGAAGGTGGTGGTGACTGGTGACTCTGGCGGTGGATTGATAATGAGCGTAAGTGAACGATAGTGATGCTTGGTTTTAAAGGTTTAGAAGTGTAAATCATAGATGATACTCTAGTTATTTTACTTTGACAAGTGCCCAAGGTTTACCGTAGAGAAGTGTTGGCTGGGTCCACCTTCATGTGGGCCCAGCTAGCATTAAAAAATAAAAACAAGAGAGAGAGAGAGAAGTTGAAAAGAAAATGGTGCCTTCGTGCGTGTGTGCGCGTGTGCCCAAAGTGAGGAGAGAGAAAGAAAAAAAGAAAAGGAGTGTTGCTTTGTGCAGACTAGAAGAGAGAGAAAATAAAAAGTAGAAAAAGAGAGACCCACCGAGAGAAAGCGCATGAAGGAGAGAGCACCAAATTTTTTGTGATCCAGTTTTAAAGGCCAAATATTGACGGAATCAGTTCAAATTTGAGTATGTTGTTCATAAGACCGAAGGTTACGAATTGATGGTTTTCATTCGTCGAGAACCACTTCCGAATTCTCCAGTTATGGTTAGAATTTTCTTATTACGAATTTATTTATTCATTTACAATGAAATGAGGTTATAATGTTGATGTGTCTTTAATGTGTGACTAAAGAAGAATACTTTATGTATCCGGCTATTTTTGGTGATTAGTGAATGTTTTTGGCAATCTGTGGTTTTTTCCCGCATCGAATTTTATAAATTAAATCTTTAGTGTCATTATTTGTTTTGTCTACTTATCAGCATATTATGAGGTTATATATTGCTGGTTGTTACTGGGAGTTAAAAGAATTTCAGTTGATTTAGTTTCGGAGGAGAAATTGATCCTGGATTACGTTTCGCTCATGGTGAATTATTGTACCTGAGTTCTCCCCAACAAGGAGTCACGTTTTGGGAAAGGGTGTAGGAGTGGATGAATTTTTTATTTTTTCTTTTTTTGCCTTAATTGCTTTCTCTTTTTTTAGTGTTGGAACTTGCTTCACCGTGTTATGAGTGAGTAGATGCTCCCAACAATCACTAAGGAAAATACTTGAAGTGTGCACTTTCTTATTGTGAATGCATTTGAATTCTCTTATAGCATATGTTCCCATTGGAAGCGCTCCTACTGGAAGCATTCATCTGATAGCATCTATTCGTCTATTCATCGGTTTTGCTTGCTGTCTTGCCTTTTGGAAGTGTCCCTCTGGATTCTCTTTAATCTTATGCTATCCTCACTTTTTCCCTTGTAGATGGTAAAATCACAAAAAGGAAATTCCAGCATGCCCAATGGGCAAGGAGTTTGTCCAAAATTCACCGGAGCAATGTTGAACAAGAGCCAATGTCGACCCATAATGACGATGATGGTTGTTTGATGGACACTAAAGTCAAATCTCTCAAGGCACAACTAAAACATGTGAAACAAGATTCGGCAAACCTGGAAGTGTTGATATTTATAGTAATAATTCATTCGAAGTTTGCCATAGTGTGTTATATTGAACATGTTTTGTATTCATCGACATGTTTTTACATGTATGTACACTGTTTGTGGCATAAATGAAGTGAAGGCTTTTTGCAATCTAAAAAGCACATATGTTTGTGCAATGTTCTTTATGATGTTGGGGTTTTTAATAGTTCAAAGGGTTATAGCCTTGTTTAAAAAAAGGTTTCTACAACCTCAATGGAAAGTATGGAATTGGGGATTTAATTAAGTCAATTCTTTTCTGCACCTCTCATAGCTTTGTTGTTGATGCTGAAGAGAAAAAATCTCATTCAAGATTGTTCTTCTTTTTCGCCCATGAAATCTGATATACAAATGTATTCTTAATAGCTCGAATGTGGAAGATACACAAGGAAGAATTATGTAAAATCTAGAGCAATCTTTACTGATGGTAAATTGTATTTCTTGTCCTCGAGCAATCCGTCCCGAAAAACAACACTATATTTGTGCTAACAGTATATTGATCCCCCAACAAAAAGAAAGCAACTAAGTTTGTTGCTGATGACAATATATTAGTGCTGACAGTATATCGATCCTTCAACCCAATGAGCCTTCATCGAGCCAAAAAAAGAAAAACAAACCCACAACACTACTTCACTGAACCAACCTATCATCGACAAACAACATGGGCGATGATGCCACTTCATTGAACTTATCAGCGACAAACAAAAACACAGCCACAACACTACTTCCTATTACTTTTTCTTGTACGTTGGAGTTGCTTCCTCTCCATATTTTTCTTCTTTCTTGATGGGCCTATTGCTTTAACTAGAAGTTCAACTGCAGCTGGTTGTGATATTGATTCAACCTGTATTTGTATATCAACTCTTTGTCTCTTGTCTTGTCTGGCACTTGTCCTCTTAATTGACATTATAAGATTTCATTGGTTAACAAAAAAGGACATTCTTTGTAGCTTTCAGTTTGGCCAGCGGATGGATATGTGTCATTTTACATTCTTTGCTGGTGTATTATGGTTTTGCTCATTTATCCATATGAACTGGGATAATAGATGCCTTGGATACATGAGCACAGCTGCAATTTCAAAAGCTTTGTTCTATCACTGAGTGATCCAAATCAAAGTGAAAGTTGTCAGCCTTTGCATCTCTATCCCCTATACACCAATGATAATATAGTTTTAGTTTGTCTTTGCGGAATGAGAGTTGTTACATCACATAGTCTTCATTTTACCTCTGAGAGGTGACAACTAGATCTTTACTGTGGCAAATGTGTCAACTTGCAATGTAAGACTAAGTTGTCTCACTGGCTGATTGGTTTTAGGCCAGGAGCTTGAATTGTTGCTTCAGTCGGACATTCAAGTAGCTGGGGCCAAGGTGAGAAAAGAATGCTGAAAAGTAGATTTTTCGTCAGCAGGCTTTAGTTCAATTTAACTGAATTTTGGTTGACTGTAGATTTTAGAACCGAACTTTTCCCATCTTCATGTGCTAAAGAATTTACAGTTTATGTATGCAAAGCTAGACAGATAGTATGCTGATGCTCGAGACAAGTCTGTACAAACAACACATATCTGTTGTGCTTATATGTGGAAGTAATTAGACCAGCAAACTTCCTGACAGGTTGATTGATCATCAAATTATGCATCCCATATTTTACTACTCTGATTCATAACATGGAGCACACAAGTCTTGCACTTCAGAAATATGTTTTTTTCTGCTTTTACTGCAGAGAACGACAATCTTGGATGTCAACTGTAGCTCTGAGTTTAATTGACTTGCATAAGAACGCAAGTTGAAACATCAAACAGAAACGTGTCCTCCTGACTCCCAAATTCTTTTCATCTTGCTAAGTGCCTCCCCAACTCTGCAACTACATGCACGTTACTTGCGGCTTTTCGAGACCAGCATTTCATGTCTTTTCTTGAGTACCTGCAACTATGTACTCATTCTTTCCATTTTCTTTTTCTGCAGATTTGCAATTTTTTTCATCTAGTTCAGCAATAGCAGGGTCTTCAGGTACTTCCACTATTCCAGCAACCTGTAGTAGAAATGTTTGCTATTAGTGCATTTTGTTTTAATTATTACTGATTGCGGACGATGAGTCTATATATATGATGTTAAAAAGGAATATGGCTATTCACCACATTACATGGCAGCATCTTGTCTCAATTTGTTGGCAATAAGTCTGTTTAGTAAGAGAGCACTTCTGTGATGAAAGTGCACCGTGGGTAAAACTCATTTGATATTAGTTATCAATGGGCGAGGGTAAGCACCCAGATTCAGGTTATCTTCTCTTGAAGGTCACAATAGACTCACTGGTATCATCTTCGATGAACGAAGCATAAAGTGTGAGTTGATGGAAGTTAATGGCAATCTTTAGTGTAGTTGAAGGCAATCTGTGATGATTAAGGTTGCAATGCACACAACCGTAAAAGTCAAACCTGCAAAATTTACTACAGACACTGCATAGGAAGCACAGTTCGGAAGATCTAAATTAAGAAAGAGTACATGCTCGTGCAGGTGATGTTTCAAAGTGGGCCTTTCAAAAGTGCATGGAATGTTGAAGTCATAGTCACTGTCCATGAAGCGAAAGACAGAGCGTCAACACTCTTCACGGCATATGTCAACAGCGCTCCTTCCTGATGCAAGAAAAAAAAGGACGTGCGGGGTGAACAGTTTGTTGCATGAGTGAGGGCGATTCAGCACATGATTTATGGAGCAAAAAAGAGCAGCCCTGGTTCAGCCAGCGATAGATGCACGCACTACGAGCCTTGCACGCGCCATCCTTCATATGACGGTTCCAGCAGCAGAGGATGACCGGGCAGAGGAGAAAGAAGAGGCCATCAAGCCAACCATGGACCTCACCTGGTATGTTCTTTTCACAAGCTTTGCACCTGATTCTGCTTTCGAGCTTCGTGATGAAGACCAGTGGATGCTGATTGTCGAAGTGGTAGAAAACCGAGTCCTTGCCATCCAGGTCTTGCGAACATCGAGTTAATGCTGTGTCCATGTCAAGGCTGAATTTTGTAATCGCTACAGTAGGAGACCATGGTAAGCATTAGAGAGTGTCAAAATGGGTCCATCACCCATTTTTTGACTCATATTCTGAGAAGTGGGTCATACAATTTATTCAAACTTTTAAGGGCCAGGCCTAAATGGATTTAAAAAGACTTAAAGTTTGGCGCGACGACAAAATTTGGGGCCTCGACGGTGGCGTTGTGGGACTGGGACAGAGGTGAGACTGTATCGACTGAGTTGGACATGCAACGAGGTAGAGTACTCATCTTCCTGCTCTCAACACAGTAACTGGTTGATGGTCAGGCCTCCAATCAATGTGAACAACACCACCTTGTTTCTCTCCTGTCCTTGTGCTTCTAGATCTACTCCGCTTCTCTGCACGCTTTGCACTTCTAGATCTTCCTTCACTTCTCAGTCTCTCTGTATTGTGTTAAGAGAGAGCCTTGAAGTCGAACTATTATTGAGAATTAAAGAGGTAGCTCGTTCATTTGAGACCCAATTTGTCTCAAGCCTCAATTCTAAGCCCAATAAAAAATACCGATGGGCTGTTCCTTGTTATCGATATGGCCGAAATTACCCCAAAAAGAAAAATATATATGTCAGCAAAGCGAGTTGGGTTGGGTTGGGTTACGTTGGGTTGGATCTAGTGGAGGTTGAATATGGGTTTGGAAGCGCACTGGTTGATGAGAGCAAGGATATAGCTTGTCATCGAGTAAGATTCGTCATCCTTCACCTCGTAAAAATATCAAAAAATGGCGATCCACGTAGAAAATTAAAAAGAGTAAAGCAAATATAGGAAAACAAAAATTAGTTATACGTATATGCATTGTAGATAATGGCTACTAATGAGCTTTAAATGAGTGGATATGAATTTTCATAGATTTAGTTAAATATAGACGTGTTTTAATAATTTAGGTACAGGTCAAGTTTGGGTCACTGGATTTATACTGCATATAAATGAGTCAAAACAGATTAAATGGGTCGATTTGAATCGAACCATTTTTTGACTCCTGACCTACCTATTTGACAGCCCTAGTAAGCATTACATTTAGCTCCGCCAATTAATCAAAAGTGAGAGAGAGAGGGTGATCATGGAGAGACGGGTGTTCCATCTCTATGGCAGACTCGATGCAGCTTTTGTGGAGAAAGAATATGCACGCATGGCATCCATAGACTTGCCCCATGATCGCTTGTTCGTAGGCTGTGCAACTCTTGAGCATTTGTTGGATGGTCACACTCTGGGAGTCCTCATCGAGACTTAGTTGTGACAAGGCAGATGAAGCTATATAGGGCTGTGCAACAATCGACGTGTCCAAATGACGAGAAAATTTTCATATATAAAAGCGAAATATTGATTGGAATATACATTACTAGACTGGTGAGGACACATATTTTCTTGGGTCATGACAAGTTTGTTAGCCATCGCCTAAGACCCACCACTGGTGAAAGGAAACAAAAGCAAAAAAAAACAAAAAAAGCAGAAAAAGGAAAAAAAAAAGAAAAAAAAAAGGATGAAAAATTCAAAAAAAAAATTAAAATGTTGTCAACATTAGCGCCAGTACACCACAGGACGACTAGTTGGGACTAGTGTTTTCCAATCAAAATTGACTAAAAAGATTATTTGATAAATTGTCTTAAGTTTGAGGACTAAATAAGTAAAATTGAAAGGTTTAGATTTTTTTTTTGGCCTATAAAGTTTAGGGTTGAATTAGTAAAAGTGTAATAAATTTAAATTTTTTTGATATTTTTCCTTAAAAATAATGGAGGAAAGTATCATTCGGAAATAATTTGTAACGACAATGACCTAGTTAATGTAATTTATTTGTAACAAGACTTTTAGTCATCAGATGTTTCCACTTATGCCCTTCTCGTTCCTTCCCTTTTTCACTAATTTCTCATCGGTCAATCAGTCGTTGTCCCTTTCACATGCCCTTTTCCATATCTCTCTCCTCTTTAAAAGTTTCCACAAATATTCCTCCTTAGTAACTTTTTTTTTCCTCTTTCTCAAAAAGATGACATTTGTATATTCCTTATGCTAAAATTCAAATACATTATACTAATCAGGGTCTGACCCTCATTTGAACCGGGTCACATACCTTTTTTGGGAAGAAAGAAGAAGGAGATAGAATTCTTTTTTTTTTTTTATGTCATATTTATTCTCTCCCACTAGACCTCTCTTCAACAACTTCTCAGTTTCCTTTAGTCTCCTTTATTGACCAGACAAAACCAGACCAAACCCCCTCTCTCTCTCTCTCTCTCTCTCTCTCTCTCTCTCTCTCATACATATATATATATATAGACGCAAGCACTGGGTAATTTCCATGACAACGATTCCATCTCTCTCTCTCTGAGTAAGTTTCCAAGAGGCTTCGATGTTAACATTGCAATGGGACCATGGGGAGTCACGTGATGACCCTTACCATATGGATATATGTGGGACCATAGTGAAAGTTGGGACAAAAAAAGTTCAAGATAGAACTGAAATTGTAAAGTTGGAATTTTTTTTAGGGAATTAACCCATAAAAATTCATGATTCCATCAACAGTCCAAGATATCTCAAATCGAAGAAAATGCGATCTCTTGTCAAGATGGAAACCTATTTTTGTAATATTTCACCAAAAAAGGAAATGTTCAACTGTTTTGAAAGTATTTTGACAGGATTTAGTACATCCAACAATTACAAAAAAAGGTGCGTTCGTGCTTTAAATATGTTGCACTATAGATGGGTATTTAAAGAAAGGGATGAGCAGCTATTATTGCAGTATAAAATAGATAAGATTATATTGAAATGGAGAAACAATAACTATATATTATTGGATTTTTTTATTTTGTTGATTTTGTGAATAAGACCTGTCATTGACATTTGTCATCCCCAACTCTATAAAAATAGGGAAAAAGATAGCCTTAAACATAAACCAACGTAAACATGTTATCAAAATATGTCTTCATCTATATGTATTTCCAAACTCAATTAAACCCCTTGTCCAAAAAAAGAAAAGACAACTCAATTAAACCCCACAAATATCATTTTAGACATATACGAGTATCTAAACTCACATCAAAATCCAACTATAAAATTTTCTTGCCGATAAATCTCACATCCTACCTTAGTTGAAGAATTTGAAAAAGATTTGATATAGATAATGTGAGCAACCACAATTCAGTGACTAACACAAATCTCTTCTAAGCAAATGGGCATCCGTCATGCATATTATAAAGTACTACCATAGACTCATTTATCCAAATCCAATATATAATGTATAGTAAAATCCAAATATGAGCGATATCACTTCAACTCGGTTTTATACTGATTGGAAATATTCATTCAAATTTCAAATACCAAAAGGGTAGTATACACTCCATCCGGCTTTATGCGATAAATTTGTTTTAAATTGTACTTTTTTTTTTAACAAAATCATATCATGCAATGCCTTTCTTAACATATAATATATTACTTTTAAAACATGAGTTTTTACAAATTTATAGAATATCACAACTTACCCTTAACCAAAATCCAAATCGAAAGTTACACCAATCAAAAAGTTTCAAAATCCTATTGAAGGCGATGCCATATTCAAACTTACGTGTCAACTAACCTTGACTAAAACTTCAGTAGGTGATGCCATATTCTTAAGTCAAATCGTTCACTTGACAAAAGAGCTCTTAATAACTGCCTTGCAAATAGAGTCAACCTCATTTTAGAACTCTAATTCAAGCGAGCTTACTTTCAACAAAAAGCTCTTTCGAATTATTAAGAGACCATAAAGCCAAAAGATGGCCCGAGAAGGGCAAAGTCCATTGCTAAACACAGTAATTGGGAAATTGTTTCTAACAGCATGCAAAATTTTAAAAATTTATCATGACCAAACCATAAACCTAAATCAACTTTCATGAAGTCTTGCTATGCAACACCCTAATTTTTTTTTACAACATAATTTCACAACTTGAAAACCTCTAAAATCAACCCAGCAACGTAGAATCCATACAAAACCTAATTTATAGATTAACTACAAAAACCCCGTTCCATTAGATAAATAAAAGTTTCGAATCCTTACCAATTGCCATGAAACAAATATAATCAGGCTTGACCAAGCCTCTCAAATGTGCATGCATTGAGAGTCCCCTTTGACTTGAGAAAATATTGGGTATACTAGGGAGGCTAACTCAACAAATCACCAATCCATTCATTGGGTGATACATGTAGTGTTAGGCTTATCTTCCATTATTTTTTCCCTTTGACTTGAGAAATTATTCCCTCCGACTTATCATTCATGAGGAAATGAAAGGCATGAGGAGAATCAGAAATGCAACGTGGTCATAGCAAAACCAATCGCATAATGACAAGTTAACAGGGAACATGCAAGAGCAATTTAGCATAAATATTGCGGTACTTTCAGCTAGTTTCGGGAAACGAAACACATTACAGAGAACATGAAGCATCCCAGAACGTCTCCTTCTCTTTTGTTCTCTACACTGCATAATTTGAATAATGATAATTTATGGCTTAATTATGAAAATTCCTGCACTTAGATAAATAAAAGTTGTTGCTACCAAATAGAATTAATCCGTCTTGTCGAGTTCTCCCAAGCGTGCATGGAGTGAAAGCCCCTTTTGTTTCTCTCTCTCTCTTTTCTCCGTTTCTTTCCTTCTTTTCTTTTCTTTTTTTTTGTTTTTCTTGGCCAGGCTCCATTTTCTCTCCTTTCTGCTCTTGTAATTTCCCTTGCAATGAAGCAAGACTAAAGAAAGGGCTAAAACGAACCACTTAGGCTTCGGCTTAGGCTTCGGCTTAGGCTTCGGCTTAATGTTTTGCTCTTATTTATTATTTTTTGCAAGCCCATTTCTTGCAACTTCATTCATGAAGATAAATATTTTAGGTTATTATGTACTGATGGATCCTATGCGAAGTGAGGATAAGGTCACTCGAAATTAAAGTTGGACATATCACTTTTTAAAGAAAAATCATAAATCTATTATATTTGCGTCAATTTGAATTAGTGTCAATTCAATCTTTTCGACTAATTTTGATTAGAAATTATTGATATGGACATTAGTTGTCCTACATGGCACATCTAGCCCTAATATGGATAAATTTTTTTATAGTAATTTAATTTAATTAATTTATTATTATTATTTTTCTTTGTTTCTTTATTCTTCCTTGGCCATTGCCGAGTGGGTTGGCCTCACCTAGGTGAGGGTCACCATTGCCCACCACAGGCTAGGCTAGGCCAAGCGAGAGTGATCCTAGGCAAGGCCGCCTTGGCTTGGGCGAGGCCTTACGAGTGTTAGCCTTGCCTAGGCCAGATTTGGTGAGGCCACCTCACTCAGCTATTGCCTATGATTAGCAAAAGGAGGAAGAAAGGAAAAGAAAAAAAAAATAGAGAAAATTAAAAATATATATTAATCAAAATATAAAAATATATATTATTATGAAAAGTTTTCCATGGCCGTCCATATCAATATCTAGTCAAAATTAATCAGAATGATTAAATTGATACAATTATAAGATTTAAAATTAGATTAATATAAATGCGATGGGCTTATGACTTTTTTTCTCTTGTCAAAATAACCGAATAAAAAATAAATCAGAAAGTTTAAGGCCTTCGTCCTCTCTATAGTGTGGTGAGGAGTGAGGCTAGGGACATCATTCGATATTTATTTTTTCATGGAAAGTGGCATGGACATCAATTTAATAATCTTTCTTTTGACATCAATCTAATACTCTTTATTTTTTAAGTCCATTCTAATCAAGGACATCCAAATGCCCTTTTTCCAAGTAAGTTCCCTTTTAAAAATTTTAAGGATGCAACAGGTATCTTCCTTTAAAAAATGTTAAAGATATCCTTAACATTTTTAAGGAAGTCATGATTCAGGGACATCCTTTTCCAACTTTAAATCTTTTCATCTTTGATGTTTACATTTTTTAAGGGAGTCATGATTTGGGGACATCCTTTTCCGATTTTAAATCTTTTCGATCGTCTGTGTTTACGACATGTCCCTTTTCCGATTTTATATCTTTTCGATCGTCTGTGTTTACGAAATCGAAAAGATTTAAAATCGGAAAAGGATGTCCCCAAATCATGACTCCCTTGCACGTAGATGGAAAGTATAAATAATGTCCCCGTCTTTGCCCCTCCTCACGGCGCCATGGATCTCCCCTCCATTGTCACTGTCCTGGTCAACTTCATCCAGGTGCAATACCAGGGGAAGTCAATTTCACCTTTTGAGACCCACCCCGTCGCCACCCGCGTCGCCATCTGCAGCCTCCTCCTGCATTTCTTTTTCGGGCGTGTAGCTAATCGGGCACCACCTTCTCGCGGCCGTGCTCCATCTTGCGATGGAGCAGCACGCCTCCTCTTCCACTTCACCGGTTTGACATCGGTGTTTTCGCTCGCGTGGTTGCTGCTCCACGACTCCTTCCACTCCCTCCTCTGGTTCGTGCTGTTCCTGTTACTTTCCGTGCGTCTGTTATGGGGCCTCATCCAAAAACTTTGGCCGTGGTTTTACCGCAAACTCGTTCTCATGATTATCCGTGCGGCGCGCTCCCGTGTATGGCATGGTGGAAGAGCGCAGCCACATTTGCCATGCTCAGTTGTGGATCTGCGTTTCATGCTGGAAGTCTGAGTGCCGTAGTTGTTCGACTGACTGCTCCCTGCTTGGAAGAAGTAATTTTAATTATGTGATCACTTCAAATCAAATGATTAGTACTTTAGGAAGCTAAGCAAGTTTTGTGTAAGAGGCACTTGGGGCTTTCTTCTCTTTATCTGAAGCCATAGCCATGAGGAATCCCCAAGCCTTCGGCGTCAAATTATCTCCCGATCATAATAAAGGAGAGCAGGGAACAAGTAAAAACCACCTATGTATCTTTCCTGTTCCTAGCCATGAATGGTGATGCACCTTGCAGTGACTAGAAATTGGGATCTGTTGTTATCGAAGAGATTGAAGATGACCTCAACAATTGTTACGACGAGTAGAATGGTCGTTTCTAGCAGCCATATAAGGGGTAGTAATTGTTCTTGAGGTTAAAGCTCCTGACCTCTTTGTTGAGTGTTGCAGATTTCCTTCTTTTTTCTCGTGACTCTCTTTGTAGCTTTCTGTTTGGCCAGTGGATTGGTATGTGTCATTTTACATTCTTTGCTCGTGTACTATGTTCTTGTTCATTTATCCATGGGATAAATTGATGCCTTGGTGACACGAGCACAGCTACAATTTCAAAAGCTTTGATCTAGCACTAACATCATTGAGTGATCCAAATCAAAATGAAAGATGTCAGCTTTTTCCATCTCTCTCGCATATACACCATTAATGCTTACTAGCTATTCCAATGATAATATAGTTGTAGTCTGTCATTGCAGAATGTGGGAGTCGTTACATCATGTAGTCTTCATTTTACCTCTGAGAGGCGACAGCTAGATCTTTGCTGTGGCAAATGCGTTAACTTGCAATCAAAGAATGCTGAGATGTTGATTTTTTTCTGTAGGCTTTAGTTCAAGGTTACTGAATTTTGGCAGACTGGAGATGTTAGAATCGAACTCTTCCCATCTTCATGTGCTGTAGAATTTACAGTTCATGTATGCAAAGCTAGATAGATAGTATGCAGATGCTCGAGAAAATTCTGTACAAACTACACTCATCTGATGTTCATATTTGTGGAAATAATTAGACCAGCTAGCTTCCTGACAAGTTGATTCATAATCAAATTAGGCATCCCAACGTTGATTCTTTGACAAATGACAGAGCACAAAAGCCTTGCACTTCAAAAATATGACATTTGTCTGTTTTTACTGCAGAGAACAACAATCTTGGATGTCGACTGTAGCAGTGAGTCCAATTGACTTGCATAAAAACGTAAGTTGAAACATCAAACAGAAGGGTGTTCTCGTGACTCTCGAATTCTTTCCGTCTTGGTAAGGGCATCCCCAACTCTGCAACTAAATGCACTTCGCTTGCGGCTTTCGGAGACCAGCATTACACGTCTTTTCTTGAGTACCTCCAATTATGTGCCCACTTTTTCCTGCAGAATTTCAACTTTTTCATCTTGTTCAGGCTGTTCAGCAAAAGCAGGTCTTCAGGTACTTGCACTATTCTAGCAACTTGTATTAAACACTGTTTGGTATTAGCGCATTTTCTGCTGATTATTACTTATTGTGGAGATGATTCTATATATCTATGATGTTAAAAAGGAGCATGGCTATTCACCACATCACATGGCAGCATCTTGCATTCATTTTGGCTAAAGGCTGTTAAGCAAGAGAGCACTACTGCGATACAAGCGCACCATGGTAAAATGCATTTGATATGAGTAATCAATGGGCAAGGGCATTCATCAGTCAAAAGCACCCAGATTTGTGTCCCTTATAATATTACAAAGGGCACAATAGTACTGCTCACTGGTATTATCTTCAATGAACAAAGCATAAAGTGTGAGTTGATGGAATTTAATGGCAATCTTTTGCTGTAGTGGAAGGCAATCTGTGATGATTAAGATTGCATTGCACACAACTGCAAAAGCCGAAGCTGCACAATTTACCACAGACACTTCATAGCAGCATGGTTAGGTAGATTTAAAATAAGAAAGAGTATATGCTTGCAGAGGTGATGTTTCGAAGTGGGCCTTTTTAAAGTGCATGGAGTGTTGAAGTTGTCACTTCCATGCAGTGAAAGACGGAGCATCCATGCTCTTCATGAAATATGTAAACAGTGCTCCTGATACGAGAAGAAAAAGGATATGCAGGGTGAGCAGGTCGTTGCATCTGAGGGCAATTCAGCACATAACTTATGGAGCAGAGAAGAGCATCTCTGCTCTGCATGGCAATAGGCTAAACATTTGACACATTCAACACAAGCCTTGCACGCACCATCCTTCATATGGCAGTTCCAGCGGCAGAGAATGATAGTGCAGTGGAGAAAGAAGAGGCAATCAAGACAACCATAGACCTCACCTATATGTTCCATTCACAAGCTTCACACCGGATTTTGCAGTCAAGCTGTGTGTTGAAGACCAGTGGATGCTGATGGTCGAAATGGTAAAAAAACCAAGTCCTTTGTGCCTCCAGAAGGACAACTAGCTATTCTGATGATAATATTGTTTGAGTTTGTCGTTGCAGAATGACAGATTGGTTACATCATATAGTCAGCACTTTACCTTCGAGAGGTGAGAACTAGATCTTTGTTCCGGCGAATGCATCAACTTGCTTCAGCAAATAAGATTTATAAAGACAGCGACTTCTTTTGTGATGTATCCTGTTTGTATCCAGAAGCTCTTGGATCTGAATAATGCAATCTAAGACTATGTTGTCTCATTGGTTGATTGGTTTTTGTCCAGGAGCTAGAATTGTTGCTTCAGTCAGAGATTCAAGTTGCCAGGGCCAAGGTGAGAAAAGAATGCTGAAATATAGATTTCTTTTTTGGGAGGCTTTAGTCCAATGTAACCGAATTTTGGTATACTGCAGATGTTAGAATGGAACTTTTCCCATCTTCATGTGCTGGAAAAGAATTTACAGTTCATGAATGCAAAGCCATATTGATAGTATGCTAAAGCTTGAGTCTAGTCTGTACAAACTACACCTGTCTGATATTCATTTTTCGAGGAAATAATAAGACCGGCAAGCTTCCTGACGAGTTGATTCATAATCAACTTATGCATCCCAATTTTAGTGCCTTAATTCATAACATGAAGCAAAAAAGTCACACTCAAAAATAGGATATTTATCTGCTTTTGATGCAGAGAATAACAATATGGGATGTCGAGTGTTAGCAGTGATTCTGATTGACTTGCTTGAGAACGTAAGTTGAACCATCAAACAGGAAGGTTGTCTCCTGCTGCCCCAATTCTTTTCTTCTGGATAAGTGCCCCCCCAATTCTGCAACTACATGCACTTTGCTTGCATCTTTTGAGACCAGCATTGCCCGTTTTTTTTTTTTTTTTTCAGTACCCTCAGTTGTGTGCTCACTCTCTGCTTTTCCTGCAGAATTGCAATTTTTTCATCTAGTTCAGCAATAGCAAGGTCTTCAGGTACTTCCATTCCTTTAAAAAACATTTGGTATTACCATATTTTCTGTTGATTATAACTTATTGTGGAGAATGAGTCTATAGATGATGTTAAAGAAAGAAAAAAGAACAGGGCTATTCACCACATCACAAGGCAGCATCTTGTATCTCTTTGTTGGCTAGTTGTCAGTTTAGTGAGAAAGCACTTCTGTGATGAAAGCATACCGTAATTAAAATGCATTCGATATGAGTAATCAATGCACGGGCATTCATCGCAGCTGGAAGCACCTAGATTCAGGTCTTTTTTCTCTCAAAGGTCACAATAGTACTCACCGGCATGATCTTTGATGGACGAAGTGTAAAGTGTGAGTTGATGGAGGTGATGGTGATCTTTTATTGTTGGTGGTAATTGTGGAAGGCAATCATGATTGACATTAAGACTGCACTGCACGAGAACGTGAAAGTTGAAAGTGCAAAATTTACCAGACAATGCATAGGAAGCGTGGGTCAGTAGATCTAATATAAGAAAGAGCATATGCTCTTGGAGGTGATGTTTCAAAGTGGGCCTATTAAAAGTGCGTGGAATGTTGAAGTCAAAGTTGCATTTTACGCAGAGAAGGACAGCGTCAATGCTCTTCACGACATGCGTTAGTGAGCGTTCCTTCCTGATATGGGAAGAAGTGGCTGTGCCAGGGCGAACGGGGTGTTGCATAACTGAGGGCAATTCAGCACATGATTTATGGAGCAGATGAGAGCAGAACTGCTCCATCGGCAGTGGATGATCGTGAATTGGAGAAAGAAGAGGCAATCCAGGCAACCATAGACGTCACCTAGTATGCTTTGCACTCGATTCTGGTTTCAAGCTTCACGTGGAGGGACGCCAGTAGATGCTGATGGGCGAAATGGCAAAAAAACTGCACCTTTCTTGCCCTCCAGGTCTTGTGAACCTAGACTATAGCCGCACAGTCCATGTCAAGGCTGAAATTGCACTCGCTGCAGTGGGAAACTATATGGCAGGCATTACATTGGAGGTCTACCAATTGACCGAAAGCAAGAGAGATGGTGATCATGGAGAGACGGGCATTGCATCTCTGGGGGGCGATTTGGCGCAGCTCTCATGGAGAAAGGATACGCACGTGTACCATCGAAAGACCTCCTCGCAGGCTTCGCATTTGATTCTACTTTTCGTCTCTGAGATGATGGGATGTGAGCAGATGCTAATGAGCAGAACGTTGGATGGTCGCATTCGCAGATTCCTCATCAGGCTTAGAGTTGTGACTAGGTAGACGAAGCAATATCGGCCGTGCAGCAACGCTTAACCATCCGAACAGCAAGAAGGAAGCCTGCTCACACGCATGGCAACTCCGACAATCCTCCGCATCATCGCCTACTGGGCGGTCAAGTCGGGGCAGCAGGTGAAACGGGAGTCCTAGGGCGGACAGCATGCCAAATTCAGTGCAACTGGTGAAAGAAAAATTGACACGATTCACGGCAGTGGGCTGAGCTGCTGAGTGAAGACCAGCGCGCGAGACATTCCAAGGAACTACAACTTCCACTTAGGTTCCGGAGACTCGATGCATGATCGTCAAGGCAAACTAGGAGATAAAAAAGCGTTTTGTATGGAGTTATTGAGTGATGTCAACACGAAGTAAATGAGGTGACATGAATTGTACCCTACTCTCGTATTATTTGATGTATTTCAGTGTTCATTTCTACATTTTTATTTTATTTTATTTATGCTTCAACGCAATAGTTAATAAAACTAAAGTGGCCCATGAAAAGTTTTATGTCTTGTTCATTTAAAGTAAGCTGCAATTATATGAGGTCTTAAAAGTGCATTCACCTTGGGCTAGTCTATACATTCATCAGAGTTCTTATCCAACTTACTCTAAAAGTAACTCACGTAAGACAATTTTGTGATAACAGTTTTGTCATAATTGTTTAAAAACCAAATTCACCTATTTTTAATTTTACGAGTTATTTTTTTTTAATTTATTAGTTGATTGCATTTTTTTTTTTTGGTCAATCTTACTATAATCCTATTCTAACACTCACTCTCAGACTTTTGCCCTGCCTCCTTGCAGGTGTGGGAGTCGAAACCCACTCTTAAAATGAAATTGTCCCCACCTCAATCATCTCCTAAGAAGGTGGGGATTTGAACCCCCACTTTCCCTTTTCAAGTAGGAAGGGTGGCGCGAACCCAGTCGTACCAGTAGTATGAGCCGAATTTACTTTTTTCTAGTTGTCAATTTCTCTATAAATGCACATGTTCTGCAACACCCTTGATCTGTAAAGTAATGTGTACATTTGCCATTAAATGCAATTCGTACAAGTAGTATGAGCCGAATCTACTTTTTTCCAGTTGTCAATTTCTTTATAAATGCACATGTTCTGCAACACCCTTGATCCATAAGCTATGTCGATATGGCTCATTGAAGCAGCAATTGTAATTAAACTTGTAATTTTATTTTAAATCTTTGAATAGAACTAGATTTTATTTTCAAAAACTAAATAATTATCTGCATTGGTTATTTTTTTTAAAAAAAAAAATAAAGATTGAAGTTGTTACAGACTCAGTTCACATATACAACCTACAACTTCAACTAATTAAACTGAATTTAGATCCACAAATAAAAAGTTGGCATTTTTATAAACTATGAAGACTAAGACCAAGGAGAACATTTCTAGAAAGAGCAAAACAAAATAGAGAGGTGCTCTTCCGAGTAATTACAAGTAAACCTATCCAAATTATAAAATGAACTACATTTGGATGAAATAAAGATTATGATATGATGCATGCACATTTTCATCTATGGTGATCATCTGCTGCTTTGGCTAAAACTTTGAATTTATTATACTAATCAAAGTAATGGTTGGTCCAACCTTGATTTTAAACCGGGTCACATCCTTTTTCTGAGGCACAAAAAGAAAGAAGACAAGATGCTCTCTTCTTTGTCATATTTGTTGTCTCCTACTGTGGTGTTTACGTTTTCAATCTGCTTTATTGACTCTCTCTCTCTCCTCTCTCAGAGAGTTACCAAACGGTCTTAGGGAAACCTTCGTTGTTCACATTGCAATGGTTGGACAATGCGGCGTTACATGATGATCGTGTGGCCGCTCATGGGTAGAAATGGGGCCTTCATGAAACTTGGGAACTTTTTTAAAACAAAAAACCAATTCGAGTAGAATTGTGATTAAAATTAAAATTTGAGATTTTTTTAGGAAATTAGCAAAATTCATACTTCCATCAACAATCCGAGGTGTCTTAAACCGAAGAAAATGCAATCTTTTGTAAGATAAAAACCTATTTTTGCAATATTTCACCAAGAAAAAATGCCCGCTGCTCCAAAAGTATTTTAGTAGGATTTTGCATATCCAACAATTATAGAATAAGTGAGTTCGTGCATAAAACATCGTGACAAGAGAATGCTCATGTTGTGATATATTATTTGCATAATAATTGGGTAATTATAGAAAGGGAGGAGTGGCCATTATTGGAGTATGGAATTGGTAAGATTATAATAATATAGAGAAACAATAATGATATATTGATACACGTTTTCATTTTGTTGACTTTCTGAATAAGATATGTCATCTATCTATTGTCACACCCCAACTCTATAGAATAAGGAAAACGACACTACCATGGTCTTGCCCAAAGGATGCGGCTTCAAATTATCAAAACATATATTCATCTATATACTTGATAAATAGTGAGTTTGTTACAAAATCAAAAGCTTTGAAATTCATTAAAAAGAAAAAGAAAAGTGTAAGCATATCTCGAAACTCAATTAAACCCCACAAATATCATCCCAAACATATACAAATATATAAACTCACATCCAAATCCAACTGTAAATTTTTTTTCGTTGATAATGCTCACATCCTACTTTAGCTGTCCTGAAAAAGATTTAGAATGAATAGTGTGAGTAACCATAGCTTAGTGACTAATCCAAATCTCTCCTAAGCAAATCAAGCATTTGCTATGATAAAGCAATAACAAAAATTCATTTATCCAAATCCAATATATTATGTACAATAGGATCAAAATATGAGTAATATCACTATAATGCAACTTTATACTAATCAATTATATTCATTCAAATTTCAAATACCAAAAGGGTAGTAAACGCACTATCCAATTTTATGTAACAAATATGTTTTAAACATTACTTTTTTCATTTAAAAAAAAATCATATTGTGCAAAGCTTTTAAGAACATATAATATATCAAATTCCAATCACTTTCAAGACATGAGCCTATAAATTTGTAGAGGATAACAACCACCCGGTTAGTGGAACTTTACGAGACACTTGGGCTTTAACGAGACACTTGGGCTTGGGTTTGGGCTTGGGCTTTGCTCTTATTTATTATTTTTTGCCAGCCCGGTTAGTGAAACTTTACTCGTGCACATGAATCTTACGTATTGATGTAACTATGCGGACACACCGCCGAGAAAAGCGGAAGGAGAATTCAATCAGCACCGAACAAAGTCTTTTTTTTTTTTCTAACACAAGAAAAAATAAATAGGAAAGTTCACAGGCCCTTCCTCCTCTCCAGTGGCGGGGTGAAGGCAGGGACATTGTTTTGGAGAGTGGCATTATTATTTTAAGGTGAAGGCAGGGCCTTCGTTCGTGGTTCTTTTATAGAACCTTCTAGTTTCATTCTAGTTTCATTACAATAACTTCCATAAAAGAACCATGAATGATGTCCGTATCTTCACCCCACCCGGCGCCATGAGTTTTACCTCCATCGTCTCTACCTGATCAACTTCATCTAAGTGAAATTCCAGGGGAAGTTGATTTCGCCCTTCGAAACTCACCCTGTTGCCACCGGTGTTGCCATCTGCAGCCTGCTCCTGCATTTCTTGTTGCTGCGTCTCGCCGATGGAGCATCGCACCTCCTCATCCACTTCACTGGTTCGATATCGGTGGCTTCGCTCGCGTGGTTACTGCTCCACGATTCCTCCCACTCCGTCCCCTTTTTGTTCGTGCTGCTCCTGTTGCTTTCCGTGAGTCTCTTGCGCAGCCTCATTCAAAAACTTTGTATGTGGCTTTACCGCAGACTCGTTCTCAGGATTATCCATGCGGCGCACACCCGTGTATGGCATGGTGGAAGAGTGCAGCCACATTCCCCACGCCCGGGCGTGGATCTGCCTTTATCGCTGGAGTTCCAAGCGCCCTAGTTGTTCGACTGACTGTTCCCTGCTTGGAAACTCTAATTTTAATCGTATGACTACTTTAAATCAAAAATGATTAGTACTTAAGGAACCTAAGCTGGTTTTTATAAGATGCACTTGGGGCTTTCTTCTCTTTATCTGAAGCCAAATCCATAAGGAATCCCCAAGCCTTCGGCGTCAAATTTTCTCCCGATCATAAGAAAGGAGAGTAGGAAACAAGTAAAAACCACCTATGTATCTTTCCTATTCCTAGCCATGAACGGTGATGGACCTTGTAGTGAGTAGATCTATTTAAGATAAGCTAAGTCCTCAAAAGAAATTGGGATCTAATGTTATCAAAGAGATTGAAGATGACCTCAACAATTGTTACGATGAGTAGAATGGTCTTGTAGGCATATGAGGTGTAGTAATTGTTCTTGAGGTTATAGCTTCTGACCTCTTTGAAAGCATTGCTGAATGTTGCAGATTTCCTTCTTTTTTTCTAGTGAATCTCTTTGTAGCTTTCTGTTTGGCCAGTGGATGGATTTGTGTCATTTTACATTCTTTGCTGGTGTGCTATGGTTTTGCTCATTTATCCATATGAACTGGGATAAATTGATGCCTTGGAGACACAAGCACAGCTAAAATTTCAAAAGCTTTGATCTAACACTAACATCATTGAGTGATCCAAATCAAAATGAAAGATGCCAGCTTTTTCCATCTCTCTCCCATATACACCATTACTGCTTACTAGCTATTCAGATGATAATATGATTGTAGTTTGTCATTGCAGAAAGTGGGAGTGGTTACATCATATAATCTTTATTTTATCTCTTGAGATGTGACAACTAGATCTTTGCTGCGGCAAATGCGTTAACTTGCAATTTAAGACTACGCCGTCTCGCTGGCTCATTGATATTCAAGTTGCTGGGACCAAGTTGAGAAAAGAATACTGAAATGTAGATTATTTTTCAGGAGGCTTTATTTCAAGATAATTGAATTTTGGTTGACAACAGATGTTAGAACCGAAATTTTCCCACCCTGCATGTGCTAAGAATTTACAGTTCATGTATGCAAAGCTAGATAGATAGTATGCAGATGCTTGAGACAAGTCTGTACAAATTACACACATCTGACGTTTGTATTTGAGGAAATTAGACCGCCAAGCTTCCTGACTAGTTGATTCATAATCAAATTATGCATCCCAATGTTAATACGTTGATATATGACAGACCACCCAAGTCTTGCACTTCAAAAATATGATATTTATCTGCTTTTTCTGCAGAGAACAATGATCTTGGATGTCGACTGTAGCAGTGAGTCCAATTGACTTGCATAAGAACGTGACTTGAAACATCAAACAGAAAGGTAGGTTCTCCTGACTCATGAATTTTTTTCTTCTTGGTAAGTGCCTCCCCAACACTACAGCTGCATGCACTTCACTTGCAGCTTTTAGAGACCAGCATTGCACATCTTTTCTTGAGTACCTCCAATTTTCAGCAATAGCAGGGTCTTCAGGTACTTCCACTATTCCAGCAATCTGTATTAAACACTGTTTGGTATAAGCGCATTTTCTGTTGATTATTACTTATTGTGGAGATGAGTCTATATATATATGATATTAAAAAGGAACGTGGCAATTCACCACATCACATGGCAGCATCTTGTATTCAATTTTGGCTAAAGTATGTTTAGCAAGAGAGCAGTACTGCAATACAAGCGCACCGTGATAAAATGCATTGGATATGAGTAATCAATGGGTGACGGCATTCATCGCAGTCATAAGCACCCACATTTGTGTCCCTTATCTTCTTGCAAAGGGCACAATAGTACCACTCACTGGTATCATCTTTGATGAACGAAACGTGAAGTGTGAATTGATGGAAGTTAATGACTATCTTTTACTGTAGTGGAAGGCAATCTGTGCACACAACTGCAATAGCCAAAGCTGCAAAATTTACCAGACATTGCATATTAGCATGGTTAGGTAGATTTAAAACAAGAAAGAGTATATGATTGTGAAGGTGATGTTTCAAAGTGGGCCTTTCAAAAGTGCATGGAGTGTTGAAGTCATTGTCACTTCCATGCAGTGAAAGACAGAGCGTCGACACTCTTCATGACATATGTCAACATTGCTCCTCCTGATACCAGAAGAAAAAGGATGTGCAGGGTGAGCAGATCAGAGATTCAAGTTGTTGCTAGAATTGTTGCTTCACTCAGAGATTAAAGTTGCTGGGGCCAAGGTGAGAAAAGAACACTGAAATATAGCTTCCCAATATAACCGAATTTGGTAAACTGCAGATGTTAGAACCGAACTTCTCCCATCTTTATGTGCTGGAAAAGATTTTACAGTTCATGAATGCAAAGTCATATATATAATATGCAAAAGCTTGAGACTAGTCTGTACAAACTACACACATCTGATTCATTTTTTGAGAAATAATAAGACCGGCAAGCTTCCTGGCAAGTTGATTCATAATCAAATTATGCATCCCTATGTTAGTAATCCAACTCATAACATAGGGTAAACAAGTCTTACATTCAAAGTTATGATATTTATCTGCTTTTGCTGCAGAAGATAACAATATCAGATGTCAAGTGTTAGCAGTGATTCCATTGACTTGCATAAGAGCATAAGTTGAAACATCAAACAGAAAGGTGGTCTCCTGCCTCCCCATTTCTTTTCTTCTGGATAAGTGTGCCTCCCCAAATCTGCAAGTACATGCACTTCGTTTGCAGCTTTTTGAGACCAGCACTGCATGTCTGTTTTTTTAGTATTGTTCAATTGTGGGCTCGCTCTGTCCTTTTTTTCCTGCAGAATTGCAATTTTTCCATCTAGTTCAGCAATAGCCGGGGGTATTCAGGTACTTCCATTACTTTAAAAAATTTTGGTATTACCATATTTTCTGTTAATTATAACTTATTGTGGAGGGAGTTTATATATGATGTTAAAAAAAGAAAAAGGAACCGGGCTATTCACCACATCACGTAGCTGCATTGTGTATCTGTTTGTTGGCTAAAGTCAGAGCACTTCTGTGATGAAAGCATACCGTGGGTAAAACACATTCAATATGAGTAATCAATGCACAAGGGCATTCATCACAGATGGAAGCACCCACATTCAGGTCTTTTTCTCTCAAAGGTTACAGTAGTACTTACCGTCATCGTCTTCAATGAACGTAGCGTAGAGTGTGAGTTGACAGAGGTGATGGCGATCTTTCATTGTTGGTGGTAACCGTGGAAAGCAATCATGATAGACATTAAGATTGCAGTGCACAAGAACGTGAAAGTCAAATGTGCAAAATTTGCCAGACACTGCATAGGAAGCACAGGTCAGTAGATTTTTGTGGAGGTGACGTTTCAAAGTGGGCCTTTCAGAAGTGCATGGGATGTTGGAGTCTAACTCACATTCTGCACAGCGAAAGAAAGCTTCAACGCTCTTCACGACATGCATCAGTGAGCTTTCCTTCCTGATATGGGGAGAAGTGGATGTGCAGGGTGAATGGGTTGTTGCATAACCGAGGGCAATTCAGCACATGATTTATGGAGCAGAAAAGAGCAGCACTGCTCGAGGCAGTAATGGGCTAAACCTATTGACATATTCATGACAAGCCTTGAGTGCACCATCCTTCCTATGACCCAGCTCCAGCGGCGGCAGATGATTGTGAATTGGAGAAAGAAAAGGCAATCCAGACAAGCATAGAACTCACCTAGCATGTTCCATCAAGCTTCGCACTAATTTCTGTTTCATCCTTCTTGTGGAAGGACACCAGTAAATGCTGATGGGCGAAATGGTAAAAAAAACAAGCCTTTCTCACCCTTCAGATCTTGTGAACGTGAGTTATAGCTGCGCAGTCCATGTCAAGGCTGAAATTGCATTAGCTTCAGCAGGAAACCATATCGCAGGCATTACATTGGAGGTCTACAGATTGATTGAAAGCAAGAGAGATGGTGATCATTGAAAGACAGGCATTGCTTATTTGGTGTAGATTTGGCACAGCTCTTGTGAATTAAGAATATGCACTGTGTAGCATCCATAGACCTCCTTGCAGGCTTTGCATTCGATTCTACTTTTCATCCCAAGATGCTAATGAGCAAAATGTTGGATGGTCACATACTCAGAATCTTCATCAGGCTTAGTTGTGACTAGGCAGACAGCAATATTGGACCGTGCTGTAATGCTCAACAATCCGAATGGCAAGAAGGAAAGCCTCGTCACATGCATGGCAACCATGACGATCCTCCTTCTCATCTGCCTACTAGGCATTCAAGCGGGGGCAGCAGGTGAAACGGGTGTTCTCGGGTGAAGAGCATGCTAAATTCAGCTTGACTAGTGAAAGAAGATTCGACACGATTCCCAGCAGTAGGGCTGAGCTGCGGATCGGAGACCAGCATGCGAGACATTCCAAGCAAGTGCAGCCTTCTTTGCGATTCAACAATACATGATCAGCAAGGCAATGGAGTTATAGTTGCTGAGTGACATCAACAAGAAGCAAATGGGGTGAAATGAATCGTAACCCAACCACCGTATTATTTGGTGTTGTATTTCAGTGCTAATTTGTACAATTTTTATTTTTATTTTTTATTTTTATTTTTATTAATCTATGCATTAATGCAATGGTTAATAAAACTAAGATGAAATCGCATCAAGAGCTTTGAGCAGATCTAGCCTTCGTTCTTGAGGAAGCTCCCAGGAAATTGTTGCATAACTGAGGGCAACTCAGTCAATAACTTTCGGTCAAAATTAGTCCGAAAGATTGAATTAGCACTAGGTCAAGAGTTTAAGATTAAATTGTTAGAATTATAAGGTTTAAGATTAGATCGACACAAATGTAATAAATTTAAAACTTTTATGACATTTTTCCCATTAAAAAAGTCCTTAATCTGGCCAACTGTTTTTGGGGTCATCCTGGGCACGTTTCTCATATGTTTTGATTGTGTTATTTGATAGTTCGAGTTACGCTATTAGGAATACATTTCTTTCGGTGAGCATTACATTTATCTCCTCTAATTGCTTGAAAGCAAGAGAGAGAGAGGGTGATCATGGAGAGATGGGCGTTGCATCTCTGTGGGGGATTCGGCGCAACTTTTGTGAAGAAAGAATATGCGAGCATGGTCTCCATGGAATTTGGTGTTGTTAAATTTTGGTATCGAGTTAATGACTTTATAAAACGTGTTACAACACGTGATTTATGGAGTCATCTAATCGTACTCAAAGTTTGTAAACACAAAGTCCCGGTGGCCGAAGAATGCAAACCCGATTAATGGGACGATTATCTTGAGAGACTCAATCGTGAGATTGCCCTTATGAATTGCACTTGATCCCCGGCGGGCTCTATACTCTCTCAAGTCGTAATCGGCTTTAAAGCGCTATTAGCCAGTAGAAGGGGGAGGAAGGCCTAGGCAACATCAAGTCGAGTGAGAGAATAATCTTATGAACTTTTTCCTCTTTTCGGTCGTCAAAAGGGCTTTTAATCTTCATTCAAACCATCAAGCCATGTCCTGTGAATCGAGCTACGCATTGTCAAAAGCCTAAAATCTGCTGCACTAATTTCTCTGTTGAAGACTGGAATCCATGGTAGCACCCCCTCCTTGGGAAGCTAATTCCAATCAGTGGTCATTAAATCCGGATCGAAGTGTCAAACGTCCAATCGGGTCCTCTCTTTTCCGCAGATCCTTCCCCGCGTGTGCGTGATCATGGTCGTCTGCTGGCTCTTCCCACCATGTCAAACAGCTTCTGTGTGGTGAGAAACAAGTGAACTTTCCTCGTTGTGGGAGCCTCTCTCTCTCTCTCTCTCTCCCTCTCTTCGTCTTCGGCTTCAAGGCATGGAAAGCGATCGGGTGTTAGAAGGTGGATTCCGTGTTGTTAAAAACTTGACTTCTCCGGCGGTTGAAACGAGTGAGCTTTTCTTTCTCGTTTTGTTCTTCTTGGCCAGACTGTGTTCTCTCTTTCTTTCTGCTCTTGTAATTTCCCTTGCAATGAAGCAAGACTAAAGAAAGGGCTAAAACGAGACAATCGGGCTTGGACTTGGACTTGGGCTTGGGCTTAATGTTTTGCTCTCATTTATTATTTTTTGCTAGCCCTTTTATTGCAACTTTAATCATGGAGATAAATCTTGTAGGCTATTGGTGCTGATGGATACTATGCGGATTGCGGAGCGAGGATAAGGTCGCGGGGAAAAAGTAGGACAAATCAAGGACTTTTTTAATGAGAAAAATGTTGGAAAATTCCTAAATCTATTATATTAGTGTCAATCTAATACTAAACATTTTAATTGTGTAAATTTAGTCTTAAACTTTTTTACCTAATACCAATTTAGTTATTTCAACTAATTTTGACTAGAAATTAACGATATGAATGTTGACTGTCTTACATGGCATTGTCAATGCCGACATGGCAATTTCTAATTATATTTTAATATTTTTCAATTTTATATTATTCTCTCTTTTTTTCTCCTTTCTTCTTCCTTTTACCGGTGATCGACCACCGGCCATAGCCAAATGAGCTAGCATATCCTAGGCAAGGGTTGCCATTTCCCGCCATGAGTGAGGCCTAACCTAGCCGGGCTAGGGAGGGCAAGCCCCAATGAGGCCTTGCAAGGGTCGGCCTAGGCCAAATTTGGGAGGCCAATCCACCTAGCCATCACCTATGGACGATAGTCGGTTATTGACAAAAGTAAGAAGAAAGGAAAAAAAGAGAAAAATGTTAGAAAAATAATAATAATAAATCAAAAATATTAAAATATTATTAAAAATTGTTAATAGCCATCCACATTAGTAATATCATGCCAAAACTAACTAAGAGGACTGAATTGATACAATTATAAAGTTCAAGACTAAATTAGCAATATTGTAATAAAAAATAAGCAATGAAAAAAATAAAATTTAGGAATTTACTTTTTTTCCTTTTATATATAACCAAATACAAAATGAATTGGACATTTCAAGGCTTTCGTCCACTCCATGGCGTGGTGAGGGGTGAAGGTAAGGACATCATTTGATATTTGTTTTTTCATGGAAAGTGGCACAAGACATCACTTTTTTTTTTCTTTTTTGGTTTCTTTGGGTTTGGGCACGGGACATCAATTTGAATACTTTTTCTTTTGGATGCTTTCGGATTCATAGTCATCAGATTTTCACTCATGACCTTCCCCGTTCCTTCCCCTTTACTCACCCTCATCCCCTGCTGTGCTTGCACGTGGCCTTCCCCCATTTCTCTCTCTTCTTTAAAAGTTTTCACAAATATTCCTTCCCTATACCTTGTTTCTTCTATTTTCTCAAAAAGATGATATTTACGATTTAATTTGGATGAAATAAAGATTATGATGCACACCTAATTTTTCATCTGCGATTTATCATCTTCATTCCATTAATTTGTACGTTTCTTTTGCTAAAATTTTGAATTTGGTAAAATTTTAAATTTATTATACAAATCAAAGTCCTATCCTAATTTGAACTGGTTCAAGTCCTTTTTTTCGAGGCAAAAGAATAAGAATTTCTCTTTTTATCATATTTATTCTCTTCTGCTATGCGTGTGCATGGACACATAAGCCACTCTTTAAAAACTTCCTGAGTCCCCATTATTGACTACACCTCTCTCTCTCTCATCAATCTCATTTATTGAATCAGACAAAGCCAAATACTCTCTCTCTCTCTCTCTCTCTCTCTCTCTCAGAGAGTTTCCCAAGGGTCTTAGGGGAGGCTTCAATGCGACCACAACAATGGTTGGACCATGTGGTATCAAAGGATCCTATGTCTAGGTGCGCGCGTATGAGATCTTAATTAAAGTTGCAAATCTTTTTAAAAGAAAATCAAGGCAGAATTATATTGAAATTAAAGTTGGGCATCTTTTCAGGAAATTAGCCCATAAAAAGTCATGCTTCCATCAACAATAGAGGGCGTCTTAAACCTATTTTCGCAATATTTCATCAAAAAGATATCCAGCTACTTCAAAAGTATTTTAGGAGGATTTAATATCTGCAACAATCATAGAAATAGATGATTTCGTGCTTAAAACATGGCAAGAAACAAATGTTCATGTCGCAATATATATTGCGAACTATGCTAGGGGTGAGGATAGGTCGAGGGGGGGATGTTGGCCAGATCAAGGCCTCTTTAATGAGGAAAATGTCGCAATATATATTATAAAAAATAATAATATAATAAAATATTATTAAAAATTTCAATGTCCATCCATATCATTAATATCATGCCAAAACTAATTAAGAGGACTAAATCGATATAATTATAAAGTTCATGACTAAATTAGCATCAATGTAATAAATAAAAAATAAATAAATAAAGTTTAGGACATTACTTTTTTTCCTTTTATATATAACCAAATTAAAAATAAATCAGATATTTCAAGGCTTTCGTCCACTCCATGGCGTGGTGAAGGGGTGAGGGTAAGGACATCATTTGATATTTGATTTTTCATGGAAAGTATCACAGGACATCAGTTTTTTTTTTTTTTTTTTCTTTGGGTTTGGGCACGGGACATCAATTTGAGTACTTTTTTTCTTTTGGATGCTTTCGGATTCAATCTGATTTGAGTACTCATCCTTTTCATTTTGAGTACTCACGTCTGCGTGGTGAGGAATGAAAAGACGGGGACTTCCATTTTATTCTCTTTCTTTTCGGGTCCGACCCTGCTCCAACCTCCCACCACCCAAAATGCAGATCCTCTTTCTTTTCGGGTCCAAACCTGCTTCAACCTCAGGGTCGGGTCCGACCCTGCTTCAACCTCGGACCACCCAAAATGTAGCGTATTCAAATTGACCCAAAAGAAAAGAGTATAAAATGACAGTCCCAGTCTTTCCATCCCTCTCCTCGCCATACGCCATGGATCTTACCTCCATCGTCTCTATCCTTGTCAGCTTCATCCAAGTGGATTACCAGGGGAAGTCGATTTCACCCTTTGCAACCCATCCTGTCGCCACCTGTGTTGCCATAGCCCCCTCCTGCATTTCTCTTTGGGGCATGTCGCTAGTCAGGCACCATCGCCTTGCGGGCGTGCTCCTCCTTGTGATGGAGCAACGCACCTCCTCTTCCACTTCACTGGTTTGACATCGGTGTTTTCGCTCGCATGGTTGCTCCTCCATGACTCCTTTCACTCCCTCCTCTGGTTCGTGCCGTTCCTGTTGCTTTCCGTGCGTTTGTTGCACGGCCCCATTCAAAAACTTTGGCTGTGGTTTTACCGCAAACTTGTTCTCATGATTATCCGTGCGGTGTGCTCCCGTTTCAGTAGAAACAAATCCCTCATTCTGTAGGCCAATTCAGTTTACTCGTCTGATCCTATAAATATGTCACAAAAATTCACAGCAAAATACATCACTTATGATGTTAGATTATGTAAAGGATACCATTGTAGAAACATTCTAGAAATACAATTTAGATTAATTGGAGAAAGCTCTACCAGATACAGGCCTGAGTTGAAAAATTGCTGGGAGCAGGTAGGAAGTTTTCAACTTAACAGAGCCATGTTCACTTTACAATCAATTGAGTTGGCTAAGCGAAATAAAAATTGTTCAACTTTATTTGCGGGAGTACCCGATACATTTTTAAAAACACCATATGACAATATTTACACGTTTTTTAAGGTTTTAAGAAATGAGTAAAGCAAAAAGGGGAGAGAATGTCACCCCAAACACGCCTAAGATTCACATAACGCAGGATGCCCCCAAAAGTCATTTATCTGACCCACAGAATGAAGTGAGAACTAAGTTAAAGCAAAGCTTACTGTGACATAAATTGGTAGATGACTAATGTAGGTATACCAAGAATGTGTCAAAATGGGTACACTAAATTATGTGACATGAATTAAATTGGTGATGACAGGAGTAGATTCAAATCACAAGATGGTGACTTATTCATATATCCAATGTTAACATCATTTAGTATGACGGTAATTGTATAACTTTAGTAATCTAGAATTATTCTTGACGACAATGGAACACCAGTAAATTTTCTAGAAAGGATCGGGCCCTATTTCCTTTCTACTGAAGTTAAGGTACACGATAAAAACAGATCATAGGAATTTAAAAGCTTGTCATAGCTTGTCTAGGCATATAAGAAGCACTGTCCAAAGTAAAGCGCTAAAAAAGTTCGATTCCTTTTACCAAACCCAAGCCGGAAGACATATTAATTGTAAGCGTGCACTGCAAATTCTTCATAGAACTCCATATAAAAAAAGCTTCAACAACAAATGAAATATATCATCTTGCATTGACATAGAAGTAGATTGAATTCGTGCAATCACCAGTTCCTTATACAGCATTATTGGAGTGTCAGCTTTCAGCTTCATGCAATTTTGAGTCAATTTTCCAACATGTATAAAATCAGGGTCCGTTTGCTCCCATGAAAACTTGTTAGTGAAAACTGGAAAGTACTACCAGCAAACACATCAGGTACCATGTTTTGGTTTTTCTTATTCCTAGAAGCTTGTCAATGCGACAGGAAACTGCATTACCTGAACATTACTGGGCTTAAGTATATGTCGTTATGTAATAAAACACTTGCAGCTTTCTTATATGGTACTATAGTTAAGATGGTTTTCAAACTTATCAATTGATGAAGTTGCGTAAAGAGGTGTGATCTGTAATAGCCAAGACAAATAATTTGTTCATACCGCAAGCGGAACAACGTTGATGTAATAGTCAACCAAGGTCGCTGCCATCCACCTGCAATGTAGCGGGCAAAAATTTATCAGTAATCCACGTTTTGCATAGGCATGTTCTAGTTAAGAAAGATTTTGCAAGATCAAGTGATCAATAATTCGAGCTGTGACCAAAATATGCAAGAACTAAATACTAGCCCAGACCAAACATCTAGAAGTCATTCTCTCAAGGATTAAAACCCAAAATATTTGTCTCTCAAGGACCACCTGGGTAGGATCATCTCAAACTACACAAATTCTGGGCAAGGCAAAAAAGGGGAATTTGATCATCTCAGACAATTTGTCAGCTGAAGAGTTTCACATGTTCATTTCTCTCTCCCACGCGCATCAAGGAGAGACGACAGAAAAATAAGGCTCTTCATTCAATATGCTTTTGGGTTTAGTAGAGGAGCAATACAGATGTATCTATAAACTTAAACATTAACATTGCACCGAATTCTACTAAGTGGAATCCAAAAAAAAAAAAAAAAAAACGAACCTTCGGACATACAGGAGTTGCCAATGGGGTGCCTATCAGTGGGGCTTGGGAAGGCGACGGCGAGAGGCGACGGCGTTGGTGGCGTCCGCGTTCAGGAGCAGGGGGCGCTTCGCAGAGGAAAGAGAGAGAGAGAGCGCGAGCAAAGCGACCTTCGTTCGCGGAGAGGGAGGCCAAAACGCGAGTATGGGTTCGTCGGCGTCGGGGTTGGCCAGCAATGGCGCTCCGCAAAGGAAAGAGGGAGAGAGTAGAGCAGAGGTCGCGAGAGGGAGGCGAAAGGGCGTCGGCGACGGCGTAGGGGCGTCGGGTTCGGCGTCGGCGTCAGAGTCAGGGGCGATGGAGGCAACCTGTGGAGGCAGAGGCGGAGGTGGAGGGGCGTCGGCAGCGTCGGCGTCAGGGTGGGGGGAGATGGAAGCAACTAGCTGAGGAGAGAGAGCAGAGGAGGGGAAGAGCAAATGGAAGCACACCTGCCTTTTTTGTTCTCCCCGCACTGGAACGGAGAACGGGGAGAGAGAAAGGAGAGAGAGGACGAATCGACAGGACAGCAGTTCGTGCAGAGGAGAGAGAGAGAGTCAAAGTGGTGGGCCCCAGGTCTACATGAGAGAGAGCAGAGGAGAGCGCGTGCAAATTTTGAACCTCTGACGCCATTTACACGTGGAGCTACGTGTCGACTTCTGAATAGTCTTACCCTTCACTTACGTGGAGTTGAATAGTCTTACCCTTCGCTTGGAGCATAAAACCCAGCCAATATTTTCTCTCCATATACCTTGTTTTTTTCTATTTTCTCGAAAATATGATATTTATGATTCAATTTGGATGAAATAAAGATTACGATGCACATGTATTTTTCATCTATGATTTATCATTTTTATTCCACTAATTTGTATGCTTTTTTTACCAAAATTTTGAATTTGCTAAAATTTTGAATTTATTATACTAATCAAGGACTTACCCTAATTTGAACTGGTTCAAGTCTTTTTTTCGAGGAAAACATATTTATTCTCTTCTACTAGGCTTTTCGTATGCATGGACACATAAACCACTCTTCAAAAACTTCCTGTGTCCCCATTATTGACTACACCCCGCCCCCCTCCTCTCTCTCTCTCTCTCTCTCACTATCTTTTCAATCTCATTTATTGAATTAGACAAAGCCACATAATCAAACTCTCTCTCTCTCTCTCTCTCTGAGAGTTTCCCAAGGGTCTTAGGGGAGGCTTCGATGCGATCGGCGACCGTAACAATGGTTGGACCATGTGACATCAAATGATGATCTTATCCAAGTGCGTGCGTATGAGATCTAAATTAAAGTTGCGAATTTTTTTAAAAGAAAATCAAGGCAGAATGAGATTAAAATTAAAGTTGGGCATCTTTTCCGGAAATTAGCCCATAAAAAAGTCATTCTTCCATTGACAATCCAAGGCATCTTAAACCTATTTTTGCAATATTTCATTGAAAAGATATCCAACGGCTTCGAAAGTATTTTAGGAGGATTTAATATATGCAACAATCATAGATATAGATGAGTTCATGCTTAAAACATGGCAACCAACAAATATCCATGTTGCAATATATATTGCGAACTATGCTAGGGGTGAGGATAGGTCATGGGAGAAAGATGTTGGCCATATCAAGGCCTCTTTAATGGGAAAAAATGTCGGAAATTTTTTAAATAAATTGCATTTGTGTTAATCTAATCTCAAACCTTTGAATAATAACAATTTGATCATAAATTTTTGCTTATTCAATCATTCAAACTAATTTTAACTAAAAATTACTGATATAAATACAGATTATTCAACGTAACTCGGCCGGGCAAGTTGGCCTCACTTGGGTGAGAATCATTGGCCCAACCAAGTGAGAGCGATTCTCGATGATGACGCCTTGGCCTGGGCGAGGAGAGCCCTCGCCCTTGCCTAGGCTTGAATGGCAAAAGGAAGAAGAAAAAAATTGTAAAAAATCAAAAAATTATTAAATTATCATTATAAACTTTTTTGTACAATTGTCCACATAAGCAATATTCAGATAAAATTAATTAGAATTACTAAATTGACACAATTATAAGGTTTAGGCTAAATTTGGATAAATGCAATAGGTTTATGATTTTTTTTTTACTTTTCTTCCTTTTGAATATAACCAAATAAAAAATAAATCGGACAGTTCAAGACCTTCGTTCACTTCACTTTTGGCGCCGTAAGGGGTGAGGGTACGGACATCATTTGATATTTGTTTTTTCATGAAAAGTGGCACAGGACATAATTTCGCAGGACATTGTTTTTATTTTGGGTGCTGCAGGGCGTGGTGAGGGTTGAAAAGACGGGGACTGTCATTTTATTTATACTCTATACTTTGGATGTTGCAAAACATTTATACTCTGATCGACCCAAAAGAAAAAGTAAAAAGTACATTGTTGAACTTTGGATGTTGCGAAACATTTTATACTCTAAATCACCCAAAAGAAAGAGTGGGTGATTTAGAGTATAAAATGTTTGAGAAAGAGATGTCTCTTTCTTTTGGGTGATTTAGATTATAAAATGTACGAGAAAGAGGTGTCTCTTTCTTTTGGCATCTCTTTCTTTTGGGTGATTTAGATTATAAAATGTACGAGAAAGAGATGTCTCTTTCTTTTGAGTGATTTAGAGTATAAAATGTTCGAGAAAGAGATGTCTCTTTCTTTTGGGTGATTTATATTATAAAATGTTTCGCAACATCCAGTATAAAATGACGTCCCCGTCTTTTCATCCCTCACGACGCCATGGACCTTAGCTCCATCGTCTCAATCCTGGTCAACATCATCCAAGTGGAATACCAGGGAGGTCGATTTCACCCTTGGAAACCCACCCCGTCGCCATCTGCAGCCTCCTCCTGCATTTCTCTTTGGGGCGTGTCGCTAATCGGACACCACCGCCTCGCGGCCCTGCTCTTTCTTTTGATGGAGCAGCGCGCCTCCTCTTCCACTTCACCGGTTTGACATCGGTGTTTTCGCTCGCGTGGTTGCTGCTCCACGACTCCTTCTACTCCGTCCTCTGGTTCATGCTGTTCCTGTTGCTTTCCGTGCGTCTGCTGCGGGGCCTCATTCAAAAACTTTGTCTGTGGTTTTACCGCAAACTCATTCTCATGATTATCCATGCGGCGTGGTCTCGTGTATGGCGTGGTGGAAGAGCGCGGCCACATTTTCTGCGCCCAGCCATGGGTCTGCATTTCAATCCGGAAGTCTGAGGGACGTAGTTGTTAGTCTGTTCCCTGCTTGGATTCAGTAAATTTAATTCTATCACCACTTTAAAACAAATTATTAGTACTCTAGGAAGCTAAGCTAGTTTTGTATAAGAGGCAACTCAAGGCTTTGTTCTCTTTATGGGAAGCCTTAAGGAGTCCCCAAGACTTCGGCATCAAATTATCTCCCGGACCATAAGAAAGGAGAGTAGGGGACAAGTAAAGATCACCTACGTATCGTTCCTATTCCTAGCCACGAACGGCGATGGACCTTGTAGCAGCTAGATCCAATTAAGATAGGCTAAGCCCTCAAAAGATATTGGGATCTATTGTTATCGAAGGGATGGAAGATACCTCAACAATTGTTACGAAGAGAAGAATGGCCGTATCTAGTAGCATATAAAGGGTAGATATTGTTCTTGAGGTTAAAGCTTCTGACCTCTTTGAAAACATCATTAGAGTGTTGCAGATTTCCTTCTTTTTTCTCGTGAATCTCTTTGTAGCTTTCTGTTTGGCCAGTGGGTGGATATGTGTCGTTTTACATTCTTTGCTGGTGTACTATGTTCTTGTTCATTTATCCATGGGATAAATTGATGCCTTGGTGACGCGAGCACAGCTACAATTTCAAAAGCTTTGATCTAACACTAACATAATTGAAAGATCCAAATCAAAATGAAAGATGTCAGCTTTTTCCATCTCTCTTGCATATACACCGTTACTGTTTACTAGCTATTCCGATGATAATATAGTTGTAGTTTGTCATTGCAGAACGTGAGAGTCGTTACATCATGTAGTCTTCATTTTACCTCTGAGAGGCGACAGCTAGAACTTTGCTGTGGCAAATGCGTTAACTTGCAATCAAAGACTATGTTGTCTCCCTAGCGATTAACATTCAAGCATTGAGGACAAGGTAAGAAAAGAATGCTGAAATGTCGATTTTTTTTATGTAGGCTTTAGTTCAAGATTACTAAATTTGCAGATCTGTAGATGTTAGAACCGAACTTTTCCCATCTTCATGTGCTGTAGAATTTACAGTTCATGTATGCAAAGCTAGATAGATAGTATGCAGATGCTCGAGACAATTCTGTACAAACTACACTCATCGATGTTCATATTTGCGGAAATAATTAGACCAGCTAGCTTCCTGACAAGTTGATTCATAATCAAATTAGGCATCCCAATGTTAACACTTTGATAAATGGCGGAGCACAAAAGCCTTGCACTTCAAAAATATGATATTTGTCTGTTTTTACTGCAGAGAACAACAATCTTGGATGTCGACTGTTGCATAAAAACGTAAGTTGAAACATCAAACAGAAGGGTGTTCTCCTGATTCCCGAATCCTTTTCATCTTGGTAAGGGCATCCCCAACTCTGCAACTAAATGAACTTTGATTGCGGCTTTCGGAGACCAGCATTACATGTCTTTTCTTGAGTATCTCCAATTATGTGCCCACTTTTTCCTGCAGAATTTCAACTTTTTCATCTAGTTCAGGCTGTTCAGCAATTACAGGGTCTTCAGGTACTTGCACTATTCTAGCAACTTGTATTAAACAATGTTGGTATTAGTGCATTTTCTGCTGATTATTACTTATTGTGGAGATGAGTCTATATATATGATGTTAAAGAGGAGTTCATCACATCACATGGCAGCATCTTGTATCCAGTTTTGGCTAAAGGCTGTTTAGCAAGAGAGCACTACTGTGATACAAGCGCACCACGGTAAAACGCATTTGATATGAGTAATCAATGGGCAAGGGCATTCATCAGTCATAAGTACCCAGATTTGTGTCCCTTATAATATTACAAAGGGCACAATAGTACTGCTCACTGGTATCATCTTCGATGAACAAAGCATAAGGTGTGAGTTGATGGAATTTAATGGCAATCTTTTACTGAAGGCAATCTGTGATGATTAAGATTGCATTGCACACGACTGCAAAAGCCGAAGCTGCACAATTTACCACAGACACTTCATAGTAGCATGGTTAGGTAGATTTAAAATAAGAAAGAGTATATGCTTGCAGAGGTGATGTTTCGAAGTGGGCCTTTTAAAAGTGCATGGAGTGTTGAAGTCGTCACTTCCGTGCAGTGAAAGACAGCACCCATGCTCTTCACGACATATGTCAACAGTGCTCCTGATACAAGAAGAAAAAGGATGTGCAGGGTGAGCAGGTCGTTGCATCTGAGGGCAATTCAGCACATAATTTATGGAGCAGAGAAGAGCATCTCTGCTCTGCATGGCATAGGCTAAACATTTGACACATTCAACACAAGCCTTGCACGCACCATCCTTCATATGCCAGTTCCAGCGGCAGAGAATGATAGTGCAGTGGAGAAAGAAGAGGCAATCAAGACAACCATAGACCTCACCTATATGTTCCATTCACAAGCTTCACACCGATTTTGCAGTCAAGCTGTGTGTGGAAGACCAGTGGATGCTGATGGTTGAAATGTAAAAAATCAAGTCCTTTGTAACTCCAGAAGGACAAGTAGCTATTCTGATGATAACATTGTTTGAGTTTGTCGTTGCAGAATGACAGATTGGTTACATCATATAGTCAGCACTTTACCTTTGAGAGGTGAGAACTAGATCTTTGTTCTGGCGAATGCATCAACTTGCTTCAGCAAATTGGATTTATAAAGACAGTGACTTCTTTTGTGATGTATCCTGTTTGTATCCAGAAGCTCTTGGATCTGAATAATGCAATCTAAGACTATGTTGTCTCACTGGCTGATTGGTTTTCGTCCAGGAGCTAGAATTGTTCCTTCAGTCAGAGATTCAAGTTGCCAGGGCCAAGGCGAGAAAAGAACGCTGAAATATAGATTTCTTTTTTGGGAGGCTTTAGTCCAATAAAACCGAATTTTGGTATACTGCAGATGTTAGAACGGAACTTTTCCCATCTTCATATGCTGGGAAAGAATTTACAGTTCATGAATGCAAAGCCATATTGCTAGTATGCAAAGGCTTGAGTCTAGTCTGTACAAATTACACCTGTCTAAAATTCATTTTTCGAGGAAATAATAAGACCAGCTAGCTTCCTGACGAGTTGATTCATAATCAACTTATGCAATCCAATTTTAGTGCATCAATTCGTAACATGAAGCAAACAAGTCTCACACTCAAAAATATGATATTTATTTGCTTTTGATGCAGAGAATAACAATATCGGATGTCAGTGTTAGCAGTGATTCTTACTGACTTGCTTGAGAACGTAAGTTGAACCATCAAACAGGAAGGCTGTCTCCTGCCTCCCCAGTTCTTTTCTTCTGGATAAGTGCCTCCCCAACTCTGCAACTACATGCACTTTACTTGCACCTTTTTGAGACCAGCATTGCCCGTTATTTTTTTTTTCAGTACCCTCAGTTGTGTGCTCACTCTCTCTGCTTTTCCTGCAGAATTGCAATTTTTTCATCTAGTTCAGAAATAGCAAGGTCTTCAGGTACTTCCATTACTTTAAAAAAACATTTGGTATTACCATATTTTCTGTTGATTATAACTTATTGTGGAGAATGAGTCTATATATGATGTTAAAGAAAGGAAAAAGAACAGGGCTATTCACCACATCACAAGGCAGCATCTTGTATCTCTTTGTTAGCTAATTGTCAGTTTTGTGAGAAAGCACTTCTGTGATGAAAGCATACCGTGGGTAAAACGCATTCGATATGAGTCATCAATGCACAGGGGCATTAATGGCAGCTGGGAGCACCTAGATTCAGGTCTTTTTTCTCTCGAAGGTCACAATAGTACTCACTGGCATGATCTTCCATGGACGAAGTGTAAAGTGTGAGTTGATGGAGGGGATGGTGATCCTTTATTGTTGGTGGTAATTGTGGAAGGCAATCGTGATTGACATTAAGACTGCACTGCACAAGAACGTGAAAGTTGAAAGTGCAAAATTTACCAGGCAATGCATAGGAAGTGCACATCAGTAGATCTAATATAAGAAAGAGCATATGCTCGTGGAGGTGATGTTTGAAAGTGGGCCTCTTAAAAGTGCATGGAATGTTGAAGTCCAAGCCGCATTTTGCACAGAGAAAGACAGCGTCTATGCTCTTCACGACATGCATCAGTGAGCAGTCCTTCCTGATACGGGAAGAAGTGGCTGTGCCAGGGTGAACGGGTTGTTGCATAACTGAGGGCAATTCAGCACATGATTTATGGAGCAGATGAGAGCAGCACTGCTCCAGCGGCAGTGGATGATCGTGAATTTGAGAAAGAAGAGGCAATCCACATAACCATAGACCTCACCTAGTATGCTTTGCACTCGATTCTGGTTTCAAGCTTCACGTTGTGGGACACCAGTAGATTCTGATGGGCGAAATGGCCAAAAAACTGAGCCCTTCTTGCCCTCCAGGTCTTGTTTCTTTAGACTAATAGCCGCACAGTCCATGTCAAGGCTGAAATTGCATTTGCTGCGGCGGGAAACTATATGGCAGGCATCGCATTGGAGGTCTACCAATTGATCGAAAGCAAGAGAGATGGTGATCATGGAGACGGGCATTACATCTCTGGGGAGAGATTTGGCGCAGCTCTCATGGAGAAAGAATACACACGTGTACCATCGATAGACCTCCTCGCAGGCTTCGCATTTGATTCTACTTTTCGTCTCTGAGATGATGGGATGTGAGCAGATGCTAATGAGCAAAATGTTGGATGGTCGCATTCTCAGATTCCTCATCAGGCTTAGAGTTGTGACTAGGTAGACGAAGCAATAGGAAGCCTGCTCACACGCATGGCAACTCCGACAATCCTCCGCATCATCGCCTACTGGGTGGTCAAGTCGGGGCAGCGGCTGAAACGGGGGTCCTAGGGCGGACAGCATGCCAAATTCAGTGCAACTGGTGAAATAAAAATTGACACAGATTCACGGCAGTGGGCTGAGCCGCGGAGCGAAGACCAGCACGCGAGACATTCCAAGCAACTACAACTTCCGCTTAGGTTCCGGAGACTCAATGCATGATCGCCAAGGCAAATTAGGAGATAAAAAAGCGTTTTGAATGGAGTTATAGTTGAGTGATGTCAACACGAAGTAAATGAGGTGACATGAGTTGTACCCTACTCCCGTATTATTTGATGTTGTATTTCAGTGTTCATCTGTACATTTTTATTATTTTATTTATGCTTCAACGCAATAGTTAATAAAACTAAAGTGGCCCATGAAAAGTTTTATATCTTGTTCATTTAAAGTCAGCTGCAATTATCTGAGGTCTTAAAAGTGCAGTCACCTTGGGCTAGTCTATACATTCATCAGAGAGTTCTTATCCAACTTACGCTAAAAGTAATTTACGTAAGACAATTTTGCAATAACAGTTTTGTCGTAATTGTTTAAAAAACCAAATTCACCTATTTTTAATTTTACGAGTTATTTTTTTAATTTATTAGTCAATTGCATTTACATGTAAAAGTAATGTTTACATTTGCCATTAAATACAATTCATACAAATAGTATGAGCCGAATCTACCTTTTTTTAGTTATCAATTTCTCTATAAATGCACATGTCCTGCAGCACCTTTGATTTGTAAGCTATGTCGATTTGGCTCATTAAAGCAGCAATTGTAATTAAACTTGTAATTTTCTTTTAAATCTTTGAATAGAACTTGATTTTATTTTCAAAAACTAAATAATTATCTGTATTGGTTATTTAAAAAAAAATACAGATTGAAGTTGTTACAAACCCAATTCACATAGACAACCTACAACTTCAACTAATTAAATTGAATTTAGATCCACGGATAAAAAGTTGGCATTTGTATAAACTATGAAGACTAAGACCAAGGAGAACATATCTAGAAAGAGCAAAACAAAATAGAGAGGTGCTCTTCCAAGTAATTATAAGTAAACCTATCCAAATGATAAAATGAACTACATTTTGATGAAATAAAGATTATGATGCATATACATTTTTCATCTACGGTGATCATCTGCTCCTTTTGCTAAAACTTTGAATTTATTACACTAATCAAAGTAACGGTTGGTCCTTTTTATGAGGCAAAAAAGAAAGAAGACAAGATGCTCTCTTTTTTGTCATATTTATTCTCTCCTACTAGGGTGTTTACGTGTATAAATAAACCTCTTTCCAATATCTTTTATTGACTCTTGCCACTTTTCAATCTCCTTTATTCTCTCTCTCTCTCTCTCTCTCTCTCTCTCTCTCTCATAGAGAGTTACCAAAGGGTCTTAGGGGAACCTTCAGTGTTCACATTGCAATGGTTGGATTATGCCGTGTTACATGATGATTGTATGGCCACACATGGGTAGAAATGGGGCCTTCATGAAACTTGGGAACTTTTTTCAAACAAAAAACCAGTTCGAGTAGAATCGTGATTAAAGTTAAAATTTGAGATTTTCTTAGGAAATTAGCAAAATTCATACTCCCATCAACAATCCAAGGTGTCTTGAACCGAAGAAAATGCAATCTTTTGTAAGATAAAAACCTATTTTTGCAATATTTCACCACAAAAAAGTCCTTGCTGCTTTAAAAGTATTTTAGTAGGATTTCATATATCCAACAATTATAGAAATAGGTGAGTTCGTGCATAAAACATGGCAACATGAGGATGCTCATGTGTGTAATTATAGAAAGGGAGGGGGCGCTATTATTTCAGTATAGAAAAAAAATAATGATATATTGATGTATGTTTTCTTTTTATTGACTTTGTGAATAAGATTTCCTTTATCTATTGTCACACCCCGATCTATAAAATAAGGAAAAACGACACCACCATGGTCTTGCCCAAATGATGCAACTTGATAAATAGTGAGTTGGTTACGAAATCAAGAGTTTTGAAATTTAATTTTTTTGGGAGAAGTATACTATCAGTGTCATAAGTTGTGTACGGCGCTCACTTTGGTGCCAAAAGTTTCCGTTAGATCACTTAAGTGCCAAATCGGAAGAAAAATGATCACTTTGGTGCCATCGGCAAAAGATTCTGGCCAAAATGATTACGTTGCTTTTTTTAAAAAAATAAAAATCTACAAGGCCTTTAAATGACGTTGTTTTCGGTCCTCCTTAAGAAAACGATGTCGTTTTGCTGTCCTACATGGAGGGCCTCACAAAACGACGTCGTTTAACTCATTTGGAGATTTTTTTTTATTATTTGGGATTGAAATTAGGGTTTTCCAACCTTGCTCGCTTGGCCGTCGTCGCTCAGCCTCCGCCGTCGCTGGGCCGTCGTCGCTCGCTCAGCTGCCATTGCTCTGTGCTGTTGGACGCCTTCAATGTCACACGAGGGAGCACCAGCCCCAGTCGCCGGAGCCTAGGTACTGGAAGACGCAGGCCAGGCACTCGTCGAGGAGATTGGAGATGGAGAGGGAGACATCAATGGGGCGCACTCGTCGGCGGCCTCCCGAGCATCGACTAGATCACGGCCTTCGACTTGGCCGCCGAGTGCCTGTCGTCGGGGTTAGGGTTGGGATCCAAGTTAGAGCCGCGGCTGCCAAGTGGCCATCGTCGGGGTCGGGGTCGAAGCCACGGCCGCCGAGTGGCCATCGTCAGGGTTGAGGTCAGGGTCGGAGATGCGGCCACCGAGTGGCCATTGTTGTGGTCGGGGTCGGAGTTGCGGCCGCCGAGTGGCCATCGTTGAGGTCGGGGTCGGGGTTGGAGCTGCGGCCGCCGAGCGCGAGGGCCATCGAGGACGGCGACTAGCTGGAGATTTAGGGTTTTTAATTGGGGGAGACACCAAACGGCGTCGTTTTGGTGTTGGATGCTGACTGTACTCTTCGGTGAGCCACATCAGCTTAAAAAATTAATAAAAAAGTGCCACGTCGGATTTCCGGCTAACTGGATTGGAGTTGGCACCAAAGTGAGCGTTTTTCAAATTTTTTGGCACTTAAGTGATCCGACAAAAACTTTTGGCATCAAAGTGAGCGTTGTACACAACTTATGGCACTAATAGTGTACTTATTCCATTTTTGTTTTTAAAAAAGTGTGAGTGTATCTCCAAACTCAATTAAACTCCACAAATATCATCCTAGACATATACGAGTATCTAAACTCACGTCCAAATCCAAATGCAAAAAATTTCTCGCCAATAATGCTCACGTCCTATTTTAGCTTACCTGAAAAAGATTTGGAATGAATAGTGTGAGTAACCACAGCTTAGTGACTAATCTAAATCTCTTCTAAGTAGATCAAGCATGTGCTGTGATAAAACAATAACAAAGATTCATCTATCCAAATACAATATATAATGTACAATAAAATAAAAATATGAGGAATATCACCTTAACGCAACTTTATACTAATCAATTATATTCATTCAAAATTCAAATACCAAAAGGGTGGTACAGGCTCCATTCGCTTTTATGCAACAAATATGTCTTAAACATTACTTTTTCATTTAAAAAAAATCATATGGTGCAATGCTTTTCACAACTTATAATATATCAATTCCCAATCACTTTCAAGACACGAGCTTACAAACTTGTAGAGGATAACAACCACCCCTAAATAAAATCCAAATTGAAATTTGTCCTGCTTAAAATGTTTCAAAGTCATATCAAAGATTAACTAAATGTCAAACTTATATGTGAGCTAACCTCAACTAAAACTTTAGTAGGCGATACCATATTCTTGAGTCAAATCGTCAAAAGATCTTCGAACAATTACTTTGCAAAGAGAGTCGACCTCATCTTAAAACTCCAATTCAAGCGAGCTTACTTTTAGTAGAAAATTCTTTTGAATTACTAGGAGACCATAAAGCCAAAAGATGATTGGAGAAGGGCAAAATCCATTGCCAATACAGTAATTCGAAAACTATTTTAGCAGCATGCAAAATTTTAAAAATTTATCCCAATCAAATCGCAAACCTAAATTGACTTTTCTGAAGTCCTAGTTTGCACTACCCTAAAATTTCTTTACAACATAATTTCATAGCTTTAAAACCTCTAAAATCAACCTAGCAACATAGAATCCATACCAAACCTAATTTATAGTTTAATTACGAAAGCTCCTTCAATTAGATAAATAAAAGTTTCAAATCCTTACCAATTGCTAAGAAACAGAATTAATCCGGTGCATAAAGCAAGAGCTCCCTTTGTCTCCTCTGTCTTTTCTCGGTTTCTCCAGACTCTGCTTTCCTTCTCTTTTTTTTTTTTTTCCTTCGTATTCTTCTTGGCTAGACTGTTTTGAATTTTTTTCTCTTTTTGCTCCAGTAATTCCCTTACCACCGCATCAACTGAAGCAAGACCAAAGAAAGGGCTTTAAGGAGACACTTGGGCTTGGGCTTCGTGTTTTGCTCTTGCTTATTATTTTTGCCAGCCCGGTTACTGGAACTTTATCCTTGCCCATGAATGATGAATCTTCCAGCTTATTACGTATTGATATCAGTATGCGGACACACCGCCGAGAAAAGAGAAAGGAGAATTCAATCAGCACCGAACAAAGTCTTTTTCTAACACAAGATAAAGTAAGGAAAAATGTCATAAATAGCCCTGAACTTTCATCTAATGTTCAATTTCATCCATGAGATTTCAATTTGCTCAATTTGGTTCCTAAACTTTCATCTAATGTTCAATTTCATCCATGCTTTCGATTTGCTTCATTTGGTTGTTGAACTTTCATCTAATGTTCTATCTATTCCCTAACTATTTGAAAATTGACCAATTTCTTTTTTAAATATTAAACTGTTTTTTTATAAATAAAAAAAATTTCCAAACTGGGTTTTTTTTTTGGTAAAAAAAAATACCACATTTATGCAAATTAATAAATGTCAATATTTCTTTCATTTCTCCATATTAAAAACAAATGGAAAAGGGGATAGTATTAATAAACAAGGTAAATCTTGCATTTGATTTTTTTTTTTGTATATGCAAATTACTTGAATAATGTACAAAAGCCCATCAATTGATTTTTCCCTTTTTAGTGAAGTCTAAAAAAAAATCGATTTGATGGGTTTTTGTACATTATTCAAGTAATTTGCATATACAAAAAAAAATCAAAATGCAAGATTCACCTTTGTTTATTATTACTATTCCGTTTTTCATTTGTTTTTAATATGGAGAAAGGAAAAAAATATTGACCTTTATTACTTTACATAAATGTGATATTTTTCAATAAAAAAAAAACCCAATTTGGTATTTTTTATTTATTAAAAAAATAATTTGGTATTAAAAAAAGGGAAATTGGTTAATTTTCAAATAATTAGAGACTAGATGGAACATTAGATGAGATTCGACCAAATGAAGCGAATCGAGTTCTCAATGATTTAAATTGAATATTAAATGAAAGTTCAGAATTTAATGAGCAAATCAAAACTCGAAATGAAATTGAACATTAGATGAAAGTTCAGAAATCATTTGTGACATTTTCCCATAAAGTAAATAGGAAAGTTCGAAATCCTTTGTTACCAAAAAATAATTTCGTTACCAAAAAAAGTTCGAAGTCCTCCAATCCAGTGGTGGGGGTGAAGGTGCGCAGGTGTAAGGGGACAATTGGAGAGGGGGTGAAGAGGGTGGGGACAAAGGACAAAGGTTTCGTCCCCTTTTTGCTTCACATTTTTTCCTTTGTCCTTCGTCCCCTTTTTGCTACAAATTTTTTCCTGGAAAAAATTTGTAGCAAAAGGAGACAACCTCGTCCCCTTTTTTGCTACACATTTTTTCCTGGAAAAAATTTGTAGCAAAAAGGAGACGAAACCTTTGTCCTTTGTCCCCACCCCTTCTCTTCCATCGCCTTACACCTGCGCATTGACCTTCATACTATAAAAGAGGCATGAAAGAACGGCGATGTCGCTACCTTCAGCTCACCGGTCGCCATGGATTTTTTCTCCATCATCTCTATCCTGATCAACTTCATCCAAGTGAAATTCCAGGGGAAGTTGATCTCGCCCTTCGAAACTCACTCCCTTGCCACCGGCGTTGCCATCTGCAGCCTGCTCCTGCATTTCTTGTTGCTGCGTCTCGCCGATGGAGCATCACACCTCCTCATCGACTTCACTGGTTTGATATCGGTGGCTTCACTTGCGTGGTTGCTGCTCCACGACTTCTTCCACTCTGTCTTGTTGGTGCTGCTCCTGTTGCTTTCCGTGACTTTGTTGCGCGACCTCTTTCAAAAACTTTGGCTGTGGCTTTACAGCGACCTCATTCAAAACCTTAGGCTGTGGCTATACGGCGAATTCGTCCTCATGATCAACTGTGCGGCGCGGTCTCCTGTATGGCGTGTTGGAAGAGTGCAGCCACATTCGCAGCCCCCTTTCCGGCCGCAAGTCTGAGTGCCATAGTTGTTCTGTTCCCTGCTTGGATAAAGTAATCTAACCACTTTAAAACGAATGAATAAGTACTTTAGGAAAGCTAGCTAGTTTTGTTTAGGAGGCACTTGGGGCAACTAAATCAGATTAAGATAGGCTAAGCCCTCAAAGGAAATTGTGATCTATTTTTATTGAAGAGATCGAAGACGACCTCAACAATTGTTACCAAGAGAAGAATAGTCGTTTCTATAGGCATATAAGGGGTAGTAATTGTTCTTGAGGTTAAAGCTCTGACCTCTTTCAAAGCATTGCTGAGTGTTGCAGATTTCCTTCTTTTTTTGGTGAATCTCTTTGTACCTTTCTGCTTGGCCAGTGGATCCATGTGTCATTTTACATTCTTTGCTGGTGTACTATGGTTTTGCTCATTTATCCATATGAACTGGGACAAATAGATGCCTTGGCAACGTGGGCACAGCTACAATTTCAAAAGCTTTGATCTAACACTAACATCATTGAGTGATCCAAACCAAAATGAAAGATGTCAGCTTATTCCTCTCTGTTCCATATACACCATTACTGCTTACTAGCTATTCCGATGATAATATAGTTGTAGTTTGTCATTGCAGAATGTGGGAATCGTTACATCATAGTCTCTATTTGACCTCCAAGAGGTGACAACTAGATCTTTGCTGTGGCAAATGCGTTAACTTGCAATCTAAGACTACGTTGTCTCGCTGGCAGATTGGTTTTTGGCCAGGAGCTTGAATTGTTGCTTCAGTTGGACATTCAAGTTTCTGGGGCCAAGGTGAGAAAAGAATGCTGAAATGTAGATTTTTTTTTTGGCTGGCTTTCGCTCAAGATTACTGAATTCTGGTTGACTGTAGATGTTAGAACCGAACTTTTCCCAATCTTCATGTGCTAAAGAATTTACACTTCATGTATGCAAAGCTAGATAGGTAGTATGCAGATGCACGAGACAAGTCTCGTATAAACTACACCCATCTGATGTTGGTATCTCGAGGAAATAATTAGACCGGCAAGCTTCCTGCCAAGTTGATTCACAATCAAATTATGCATTCCAGTGTCAACACTTCATTTCATTACATAGAGCACTCAAGTCCGGCACTTAAATAATATGATATTCGTCTGTTTTTACTGCAGAGAGCTACAACCTTGGATGTCGGCGTGGCAGTGAGTCCAATTGACTTGCATGGGAGCGTAAGTTGAAACGTCAAACAGAAAGGAAATTCTTTTTGTCTTGGTAAGTGCCTCCCAAACTCTGCAACTAAATGTACTTACATTTGCGGCTTTTGGAGACCAACATTGCTTGTCTTTTCTTGAGTACCTCCAATTGTGTGCTCATTCTTTCCACTTTTTCCTACAGAAATGCAATATTTTCATGGAGTTCAGAGTAGCAGGTCTTCAGGTACTTACACTATTCCAGCAACCTGTATTAAGAAAATGTTTGGTATTGGAGCATTTTCTCTTGATTAATTCTTATTGTGGAGGTTGAGTCTATATATATGATGTTAAAAGCGAACATGGCTATTCACCACCTCACATGGTATTGTATCCATTTGTTGCCTAAAGTCTGTTTAGTAAGATAGCACTTGTGATGAAAGACCAGTTAATGCTGATGGTCAAAATTGTAAAAAGCGAAGTCCTTCTTGCCCTCCAGGTATTCCGAATATGTTAAAGCTGTGCAGTCCATGTTGAGGCTGAATTTGCATTCATTGCAGTAGGAAACCATGGCAGACGTTACATTTAGCTCCTCCAATTGATCGAAAGCGAGAGGGTGATCATGGGGAGACGGGTGTTGCATCTCTGGGGGAGATTCAGTGCAGCTTTTGTGGAGAAAGAATATGCATGCATAGCATCCATAGACCTCACCCAAGATTGCTTGCTCGCAGGCTTTGCATTTGATTCTATTTTTCATCCCGAGATGATGGGATGTGAGCGGATGCTCATCAGCATTTGTTGGATGGCCACATTCTGAGAATCCTCATTGGGAGGACAAGCAATATTGGGCCGTGCAGTAAGAATTGACGGATCCGACTGGCAAGAGAAGGTTTTCATATATAAATGCAAAATATTGATTGAAATATATATATATATATATATATATCACTAGACTGGTGAGGTCACGTATTTCCTTGTGACCAAGTTTGTTAGGAATATGGACGAGCCTTGATAAGCCATTCCCTCTTGTGTCCATCCATCGATCACAACTTACTTCTACCATATTAGGCTTAGTGTTCCAGACAATGAGTGACTAAGTTTGTTAGGAAATAAAATGATAGTGCAGCTTCAAGATGAGTATCTGTAGATACCTTTTATTGATTTAGAGTGCATAAAATGAGCAATTTCTCAAGAACAGATCAGAGAAAGCATATAACCTTGGAGCATAATCATGTCATTACTTGACGAGCTAAACAGAAATGTGGGATGTGATTTGAGCACTAAACCGATGATTTAGATGCAGATGGTAATAAATTATTTTCTCTGGACTCTGAAGGTTAGCCATTTTGTATGAGATGTGCAGGATCGCAGTTATCATAAAGCAAATCAAATTATGTTGGCAAAAAATTTGGTACCATCATCTCCAATGAAAGCAAAATGTGTGATAAATGTTGTGGGCCATGGATAATGGAAAGAGCAATAGATGATTTATCTTCAGTGAAAGCATATGTCACAGACAATGGTATCTTTCTCTTCTCGGTTAACCATTCTTCCTTCTCAGGCAATTGTTTCTATCTACTTCATCAATTATGTATGCTACCCTTTAATCCATAGGAACTTCTCATCAGTTGCTTGGCTTCACCAAAACTCCTCTTCTCTAGAAGCCTGGCTGGCAAGGCGTCCCACTGGCAGTATGTTGCTCAACCTCGCCTTGCTTTTGTGACATGCTGTCTGGCCCCTCTGCATTACATAGTCAAGGGTGAGTTCCATGTGTCAGTTTGTGGATCGCGGTCTCACACACAAATCCCTACAGATTCCTGTAGGAGGTCCAAATTATATCTATTTTAATTTTCATGTGGGTTCATTCATCATTTGATTTGACCTTGGAAGTTGATTTTCTTCTTATTTATTTACAAGCCTAAATGCTTACTGTGAAAAGCGATTCCCAGGAGAGTATCATGATGCTAAGTCAAATAATGAAGCTAAGTAGGTGATCGACTGGATAACTTAAGATGGCAGGACTGTCGAATGCTTCTGCTAATTTGGTGGCAGATACTTAAAATTGTTACCTTCAATGAAAGGGCAAATGCTATTGAAAAGACCAAAAATACGTCAACAATTATTGCGATGAGAAGAATGGGGAGATGTTTCATCGTTTGTTTCAAGGTTACTTAAGATCCTGCTAGACCAAAAGATTTGGAAGTTTTTTCTTTACTGAAGAGAGAAAAAGAGGGATATTCATGAAAAATGGCACTTTTACTAGCATTTTCAGATACCAGCACCTTATTATCACATTGCCACATGTCAAACGTTGTCATATGGTCGTTACTAGTTGCCAAAATAAAGTCAAAATTGTTCTTGGGGTTAAAGCTTCTGAATTCTTTGAAAATATTGCGTGCGTCACAGTTTTGCTTTTTCTGGCAAATCTCTTGGTGACTTTCTGTTTGGCCAGTGGATCTATATGTGTTATTTTACAGACTCTTTGCTGTTATACAATGGTTTTGCTTATTTATCCATAAGAACTAGGATAAATAGATGCCTTGGAGATGGGAGCACCGCTGCAATACCAGAGCTTTCTTCTATCATCGTAGAGTTAGCAGAATCAAAATGAACAATGTCAGTTTTTTCATCTCTGTCTTGTATGCACAGGTAATGCTTACTAACTGTTCTGATGATAACAATTTTTAAGTACGTCATTGCAGAACGACACGGTGATTGCATCATATAGTCAGCATTTTACCTCCAAGAGGTGACAACTAGATCCTTCTCGCGGCAAATGCAACAACTTGCTTCAGCAAATAAGATTTATAAAGACAAACTTCTTCTGTGGTGTATCCTGCATGTATCCAGAAGCTCTTGGATCTGAATAATGCAATGACTATGTTCTCTCCCTGGCTAATTTGGTTTTCAGGCAGGAGCATGAATTGTTGCTTCAGTTGGAGATTCAAGTTGCTGGGGCCAAGGTGAGAAAAGAACGCTTGATTTCTTTTGTGGGAAGCTTTAGTTCAATATAACTGAATTTTGGTAGACTGCAGATGTTAGAACAGAACTTTTCCTATCTTCTTGTGCTAGAAAAGAATTTAAAGTTCATGAATGCAAAGTTAGATAGTATGCAAAAGCTCGAGGCTAGTGTGAACAAACTACACAATCCTGATATTCTTTTTCAAGGAATTAATAAGACCGGTAAGCTTCCTAACAAGTTTATTCATAATCAAATTATGCATCACAATGTTAATACTCCTATTCATAACACAGAGCACACAACTCTTACACTCAAAAATATGATATTTATCTGCTTTTGCTGCAGAAGATAACAATATCAGATGTCAAGTGTTGGCAGTGATTCCAATTGACTTGCATAAGAGCGTTAGTTGAAACATCAAACAAAAAGGTGGTCTCCTGCCTCCCTAATTCTTGCCTTCCCCAACTCTTTAACTTCATGCACTTCGCTTGCAGCTTTTGAGACTAGCATTGCAAGTGTTTTTTTGAGTACCTCCAATTGTGTGCTCGATCTATCGACCTTTTCCTGCAGAAATGCATCTAGTTCAGCAAAATCAGGGCTTCAGGTGCTTCCATTACTTTAATTTTTTTTTGTTATTGCCATATTTTCTGTTGATTATAACTTATTGTGGAGATTGAGTCTGTATATGATATAACAAAAGAAAAAAGAACAGGGTTATTCACCACATCACATGGCAGTATCTTGTGGCCGTTTGTTGGCTAAAGTCAGTTTAGTGAGAGAACATTTCTGTGATGAAAGCATACTGTGGGTAAGACGCATTTGATATGTGTAATCAATGGGCAAGGGCATTCATCACAGACGGAAGCACCCAGTTTCAGGTCCGTTTCTCTCAAAGGCTACAATAGTACTCACTGGCATCATCTTCAATTAACGTAGGTAGAGTGTGAGTTGATGGAGGTGATGGCGATCTTTATTGTTGGTGTTAACCGTGGAAGGCAATCATGGTTGACATAAAGATTGCACTACACAAGAACGTGAAAGTCGAATGTGCAAAATTTACCAGACACTGCATAGGAAGCACGGGTCGGCAGATCTAATATAAGAAAGAGTGTATGCTCAAGAAGCTGATGCTTCAAAGTGGGCCTTTCAAAAGTGCATGGAATGTTGAAGTCGAAGTCGCATTCTGCATAGTGAAAGACGGCATCAACGCTCTTCAGGACATGTGTCAGTGAGCCTCCCTTCCTGATACGGGAAGAAGTGGATGTGCCAGGGTGAACGGTGTGTTGCATAAATGAGGGCAATTCAGCACATGATTTACGGAGCAGAAAAGAGCACCTCTGCTCCAGGCAGGCATGGGCTAAACCTTTAACATACTAATCACGGGCCTTGCTCACACCATCCTTCATTCGACCCAGCTCCAGCGGCGGCGGATGATCGTGAATTGGAGATAGAAGAGGCAATCCCGAGAAGCATAGACCCCACCTAGTATGCTGCTCTATTCTCAGCTTTACACCCAGATTCTGGTTTCAAGCTTCACGTGGAAATACACCAGTAGATGCTGATGGACAAAATGAAAAAAAAAAAAAAAAAAAAAACTGAGCCTTTCTCGCCCTCCAGATCTTGTGAACATAGAGTTATAGCCAGGCAGTCCACGTCAAGGCTGAAATTGCATTCGCTGCAGGGGGAAACCAGAAGGCAGACATTACATTGGAGGTTTACCGATTGATCGAAAACAAGAAAAAGGGTTGATTATGGAGAGGGGTGTCGCTTCTCTGGGGTAGATTCGGTGCAGCTCTCATGAACTAAGAATATGCGCCGTGTAGCATCCATAGACCTCCTCGCAGGCTTTGCATTTGATTCTACTTTTCGTCCCAAATTGCAGGGATGTGAGCAGATGCTAATGAGCAAAATGCAGGATGGATTCTCAGAATCCTCATCAGGCTTAGCTGTGACTAAGCAGACGAAGCAATATCCGGCCGTGCACTAACACTCAATCGCGTCCGAATGGCAAGAAGGAAGCCTGCTCACACATGGCAACTCCGATGATCCTCATCGTTGGCAGCTAGGCAGTCGAGTCGGGGCAGCAGGTGAGACGGGTGTCCTAGTGCGGACAGCATGCTAAATTCGGCATGACTCGTAAAAGAAGAAACGACACGACACAGTGGTGAGCTGAGCTGCGGATTGGAGATCAGCACGCATGACATTCCAAGCAAGTACAGGCTTCTTCGCTCAGGTTTTGGAGATATCAATACATGATCACCAAGGCAAATTAGGAAATAAAAATGAGTTTTGTATGGAGTTATAGTTGTTAAGAGTGTTATCAACACGAAGTATATGTGGTGAAATTAATTTTACCCTACTCCCGCATCATTTGATGTTGCGTTTCAGTGCTAATTTGTACAATTCTTTTTTATTTTTTTATGCTATAATGCAATGGTTAATGAAACTAAAGTAGCCCATGAAAAAGTTTCATATCTTGTTCATTTAAAGTCAGCTGCAGTCCGACCAAAAAATAAAAATAAGCTGCAACTATAATTTAATTTTCCATAAATTAACCAATAAATAAAACTCCAAACATTGGTTAAGGTCATAAAGGTGCATCACCTTGGGCTAGTCCATACATATATTAGAAATTCTTATCCAACTTACTATGAATGCTACTTACTTAAGACAATAGTGCGATGACTTTTTATAAATTACTAAAGTAGAAGTACATAACTTAATAGCTTATAAAACTAAATTCACCTTATATGTAAAAGTAACGCTTACATTGCCTATTAAAATGCAATTCGTACAACTAGTATGAGCCATATCTACTCTTTTTTTTTTTTTTATAGTTACCAATTTATCTATAAATGCACATGTTCTGCACCAATCTTGAATTCCACATTATTAAAAAAAGAGTTACGTATACCATGATGCTTCGTCAGCAATGATGATAAGGTTCACCAAAGCAATAATTGTAATTAAACCTGTAATTTTCTGTTAAAATCTTTGAATAGAACTCAATTGTCCGCATTGGTTATCCTTGAAAAACAAAATATAGATTGAAGTGGTTACAAACCCATTTCATATTATACAACCTAGGACTTCAACTAGCTAAACTGAATTTAGATCCACACGGAAAAAGTTAGCCTTCGTATAAACTCTGAAAACCAAGACCCAGGAGAACAGTTCTAGAAAGAACAAACAAAAGAGAGAGGTACCATTCCAAGTAATTCTAAGTAAACCTGTCCAAACGGTAGTACTACATTTGCAAAAAGGAAAATCAGAGCTGTGTAGGGCTTATATCGATAGGTTCTTGGAAGCCGTTCTATTCCAACCTAACTAGAACATTTCTAGAAAGAACAAACAAAACAGAGGTACTCTTCCAAGTAATTATAAGTAAATCTGTCCAAATGGTCGAATGAATTATATTTGAAAAAGGAAAACCAGAGCTGTGTAGGGCTTATATCTTAGGTTCTTGGAAGCCGTTCTATTCTAACTTAACTTAAATAGGAACTAGAACGGTCAGATTGTGAACCAAATTCAACTAGTACTATTCGTTTTGCTGCAACTGTCGCCTAAGTCATCCAAAATGCACAACCATCTGAATAAGGTACAGCAACAAAGTAATTCTTCAGGTTGGTAACAACTGGAAAGCAGGCAAAATCAGACAACCGGAAAATATTCTAAGGTCTAAACCAACAACATAATTAAAGGGTTCAAATGAAATAGGTCACACAGTCTGTTGATCATGCAATCAGACTAGTCTGTATTCAAGCTTAAATCAAACAATGTCACTCTACAAGCGAGGCAAATGTCCCCCAAGTTACATGAGCACCCATCTACTTCGTTTGACTAATGGGAGGTGAATGTAGAACTGAAGGCTGCAGGTAGCTCAAACCAAACTATGTCGACTAGCTTTGAATAAATTACAATCAGTAATGTGCGTCCAGGTCAAAGCTACCAGCTAAATATTTTGGCGCACATCCAAAACTTTGTTCTCACCAGTAACAATTTCTCTTACTGACCTCATATCTAATACAAAGTTCCGCATCTGTCGCATCAGGCATGGCCGCAATCTATCGATAATTTCTTCCTCTTCCACGTCCACCCCAACCCCTTCCTCTTCCTCTCCCACCGCCACGCCCACCCTGGGACAAACCTTCAAATGCTCTATTAACAAGCTGGTTTTGCATACCGCCAGCTCCACGTCCCTTTTTTGATGCTGCATTACCAGAACCATTCACAGCACTAGCGGGTCGTTTTCCTCTGCATAAATGATGATATCAATAAGATGATATGCAAGAAGAGACCCCATTGATCATCACAACAGAAGATAAAGCTAAGATATGCAAGTCATTCTCAACAATCTTTCTGCTCCTCCTGGACTTGTCACCAATGCTGTTAGTTGGAACAATCAGTCAAATTTTGATAACAAAAATATGAAGACATCCACATCAATTTTCCATGAACAGATTTGACAGTGACCAACATAATTACAGTGATTTCCTAGTGTAGATGTAGACCTGTCACTAACGAGGGAAGGAGCTAAAGTATCAGCAACTAGAATCGATATATAACCCACCACAAACAAATCCAATAACAAACTCACTGAGGAATAAAAAAAACATAAGGATCAGTATTTCTCCTACCCAGTCCCCGTATTTGTTGCAGGTGCAGAAGCTTTGACTGCCTCTTTCCAGGAGAGGCTGATGCTCTTGTCTCCAATAAATGAAGGTGTCTTTGAATGCAATGGCTAAATCAATAAACCACAATGAGTTAGTCCTCACATGTTAGTCCTCACATGCCATGAAGACAAAAACAGTCAGTAATAAGTTGACTTATTCACCTTAGTCATGGCAAGGATATTATTGCAGGTTCGCAGTCCAGATGTAGTGTTCTGCTTCTGAGTTTTCTGCATAAAGTACGTGGTGTCAGTTGCATGGAGCAGAACCATTTAACAATAAAAGATGCAAGCATTATGATGACAAACGGACAATGGTATTCTTCTCCTCATCGGTCTTGGCAGCTGACATTGCTTTATTGTGCCCAGCCATTCCCTGAGTTAGCTTTTTCATGGTGGCCCTAGTTAACTCCTCAACAGTAGTTAATCTGCAGCAAAAAAGCAATGGAAAGATCAGGAGGCAAATTACACACTTCATAACACCAACTTACCCAAAACAAGTAAATTGCAATGAATATCAGAACTCCTGGATCAAATTATTCCCTCCGACTTATCATTCATGAGGAAATGAAAGGCAAGAGGAGAATCAAAAATGCCATGTGGCCATAGCAAAACTAATTGCAAGATAACAAGCTAACAAGGAACATGCAAGAGCAACTTGGCATAAATGTTGCAGTACTTTCAGCTAGTTTCAGGGAAAAGTCAATCCTTCAACTAATATAGAAGCTATCATAGAAGCTGTATAGCATCGCAATCTACCAAACATTGTTGAAAACATAAAATCAATTAACCATACCCAATGCATGCGTGACATCCATTGGACAGGAAAGGAAAAACAGCCTGTCATTAGAAGAAACCTAAAACTAAATTAAACTGGAGATGATAAGGAATCATTACCTCTCAGTGAAGTCTTTATAATGTTCTGAGAAGTCCTCCCCAAGCCTGTCAGATGGTTGGCCAGTCACTATCTTGTAACCACACAGACTATTGGTTGCATTTGGTGCCTATAATGCGACATTATCAGAATAAAACCTGCATATACTTTGGCTGTAAGTTGGCAAAGCAGGATGGGAAAGTCCAACTAACCTTGTGTGCCAAATGGTGAAATGCATACAACAAGCATTCCACATAAGTAAAATTCATTTCTTCTCCTGTCTTTCTTCGAGGCATGTACTTCTGAAAGAAAAACATGAAAAGTAAGATCCAAGATATACACATAAAACCTATGTTACAAACAAAATGCCAGTGTTCTGTCTAGTCTATATTGCATCAAGATAACTAACGTATCCAATGCATTTTCAACATAAACTGGAAATTACAAAGACGGGAAGAAATACATATTTCCACTGGAGCCTATGATGTTACATGTCTCTGATACCAAATGTCTGACACATCGTTCGAAGACCTAGGGAACGGGTGTTTAAATGAGAATTAATGATTAGACAGTGACTGGAGATGTTTTCTCTATTCAAGTAAGAGTTTAGTATTCATTTCCCCACAGTGACTGGTGTTAAGCTTAGGAATCTTTATTATATGAAGCCTAAAGAAAATATGATCGTTTGAAGACATTGTTCTCCATCAGTTCTCTTCAAGTTCTCAATCAAATTAGGCTCACTACTTTGAAACTCATCGACCTACATCAGTTTCTTAAAGCATAATATAAGTACCTTTAGAAGCTGAACAATTGAAGGAAGAGTTTGGCGTGAATCCTGTGGCATCGTGTAAGGTGAAATCTCAGCAAGAGCTTTGAGCAGATCTAGCTTTCGTTCCTCAGGAAGCTGCCAGGAAAAGCTCTGTCAAATGTTACCTTCCAAATGGTTCCTTATTGTTACAAAGAGAAAACTAGGTCCAAGAGGCCCACACTTATGGGGGCCAATGATGTACTGTGTGTTTGTTTGGAGAAGGCTCATGCCTATTAGTTAGAAACATTGTTTTTTTTTTCAGAAATATTAAACATTTGAATGACTTAGTCGATCATGAAATGCCAAGATTTCAAAAATTTGAGTTGTACAATATAAGAATCCACACTGAGCCATAGTCGATCATGAAATATATGACCTCCAAGCCAAAAAAACTAAGGCTGATGTTAAACATTTAGGAAAAAAAAAAAAAAAAACCAAAAGGTTAACAAAATAAGGATGTGAAATCAAGTGCAAAGGAAAAGAACAAAACATGTTACAAGACTAGGTACACAAGTAAATCATGTGCAGCCGATCATCTTTATTTTCAAAGCCATGCAGGCAAGATCAACCAGATGTTAGTTAACCAATACCTCATCAAAAAGAGGCAGGACCTCCTTATTAAGATAATTGAAGAACTTGCTACTTGACGCACCCCTCTGTCATTGAAGTTCATTATAAGTTGACATAATCTGATTAAATATGGACAGTACTCAAAAAAACAACCAAAAGTACAAAGCTTACCACAAAAAAAGGAATGGCCATGAACAAACATGATATCAATCTGTCTATGTGGTCTGTATCTGAGACCTGCATTTTGAACATTGTAGATCATGCCATGAAATCACAATAAGAACAAACAGAGCCTTATCCTACTAAGCAAGATAAGGTTGTTATAAAGCATTAAAATTTAATGCATGAGAATAAACAATTTTGTCAGAAATTCAAAAATGTTAGGGATGGGTAGATAGCCATCAGGGTAGAGAATGAATAACCTCTTAATTTAACCTAATTCCATTAGTCAGAAACTTCGGAGATCAGCCTTCAGCTATTTCTCATAATTAACACCCAAAAACAATATCTTTTACTTCCCTCAAATGAAATTTCATGAGTGCTCTCTTAGCCCACAACCAACTCCTCCAAGGGACGCTGGTGAGATGGACAAACCCCAATCTGCCACTCTTTTGCTGTACTATGATTTTTTCTATACACTCCAAATGGCTACTGATTCTCCAGTGTCTATAGAGAAGAAATTCTCTTTGAAGTGATTCGGCAACCTCTTCCACCCCAACCTTTCTCTACTCATCCATAAATATGAGAATGTTAGGACACAATCATTTCTGAACACCCCCCCCAAAAAAAAAAAAAAAAAAAAAAAAAAAGGACACAATCATGGACTTTACTAGTATAGTGAAAAATCTCGACTTTTTGTTCTTATTGAGGAATGGATATAGATCAAAATAAAAAGCAAAATGGGCTCTAAAATCCATGCAGTCAACACCACAGAGTAAGGGCTTAGTAGTTATCTTTGTCACCTCTCTTACCACGACTGCCATGGTCTTTTTTAGTTGTTATCTAGAACAAATACGCATGTCCTTAACAAGAGGTCACGTAGCTACTAGAAAATAAAAGAATGGAAAAGAACTATCTCATTAAATATTCAGAAACAGATAAATTCACGAAATAAAGGTCTTAGGAACACAGAAAACAGCCGGATTAGACTGCTACAGAAGGTTATACATTCTGTTTCTTTTCCATTAAAAAAATATCACCACATGGGTACTAGTCCTTTGCAGGCCCTTGTATCACCCCTAATATTTCCACTAGTGCACCCTTCCAACTAGCCACCCACCCCCCCTTTTTTTTCTTTCTTTTTTCTCCCAACCCTTTCTTCCCAATCCTTGGAAAAGGAGGGAAATTCCCTGGGTTTTTCTATTGATGTGAAATTGCATTATTCGGGCAGTTATTTATATCTATAAGCAATGTTTGAATGCTCAACCACATACACTTACTTTTTCGGCTCCTTAACAACTCAATATAATCTGACACTTAGACTTCATCAATTCTAAGAGGACAATAATAAGTCACCAATCTATTCAATGAATGCACATTCGGATTATTACTGATACCGATCTGAGATAGGGCACTTAGCAACATTTTACTTGATAGAAGTGACCTAAATAGTGGATACATGGTCACCAGCGAGAAGCCATATCTCTAACCAAGAGTTTAGCTCATAAGGCATATTATAATCCTCCCATACGCAGCCATAGGCCACTAAATTGTGTGCAAAGCATATCAGACTGATATGGCTAATCAGAATTTACTGATTGTAGCAGTTTTCATTCTGGAGTTTTTTCTCCCTTTTTAAGTCAATAGCAACCATCATAAGATGGATGAGTTGTTGCTCTCAAAGAAGGATTCAAGTACATGGAAAAACAACAAATGGAAAAACAAAAAAGCTATAATTGATGATAAAGAAGCAGACCATCTCCACTAAAGTTGCCAGTAACAGAACCATTAATAGAGAGTTATCTTTCTAACAAAGATACCACTCAAGAATTTGTTCGTAATCAGGCACATACCGTGAATTGTGCATCTAAATCTGCCTGTGCTTCGATAAGCCCCACAAGTTCTTTCATGCGCTCCGGAGGTGCTTTGTCCCCAAATATAGTTAGACTTTTCAGAAAGTCCATAAACATTCTAAATTCTGCTCCAGTTACATCTTCCAAACACTGAAATATGAGTCAGCCACATCAAATGAGACATGGCAATAAGAAAAGTCTGGGCTAATTCTATTAAGGCACATTCACTCAATTAAGAAATAAACATCAGTGAAGGGACTATAAAAATAAAAAAGAGCAGAAAAGCATACTTTTTTAATTAAATCCGTTATATGTCTTTCCATCTCCTCCTGAGGTTTCAAAAGTTCTGCCTTTATTGGGAACACCTGCAAATCCAGTCCATTAGTCCTAAATAACCTTTCGATAACACGAGAATGTCCCAATGTATGGTGGAAGTGGACATCAAAAACTGTCAAATTTTATCTTTTTCAACAAGCCTTCCAACCTTATCTTTCATGTAGTTTAATATCTTCTCCCGAATCAAGTCATCTGCACTTGGTTCATCGACATTCGCAATGCGGCCAAACAAGGCTGACAAGGAGGCTGCACCAAGCAAAAAGTTTGACAAAAAGCACTGCATGTCAAGCATTAGATTATCTCCGCTAATCAATCAGATTCAAAATGTTCTCAAATAAACAAGTCAAAACAGGTTCATGCTGCTCATCCTGCGAGAATGATCTTCATGAAAGAGAAAAGAAAACAAACAAGTACACGAGTTTAAAATATAGCATTTCCAATTGCTATCTATAAAAAAACACAAACATTTAATTCAATGTCAGAATGGCCCAAGTAAATTATAAGAAAACAGAAGCAAGGTCTATGCATATGATTACAAGCCTGACCACTAGTCTGAGATGCTACCGAAGATCTCAATTCTCATGCACCAAAATTTTGCACTTGAAACTGATAAGAATCAGCAGAAGACATGCAAGTACTGATTGAAACTATAAGGGAAAGGTAGATCAGAATTTGATCCATTTTGTTTGTTCTTCATAACATGAGATGCTCACTCCTATTCTTTCTTAAATGCAGGGTAGCAGGACACAAAATTATGGACTAACTATATACTTGGCTTGAGGTTCAAAAGGCACCTTCGTGTTTGCAAAATCGAGGTTGACATAATCTATGACCATTTTTATTTACATCCTGAAATGAAACATATGTTCAATATATATAATTCAAACTCCCACTGTCATTAACTTTGATTATACACTGTATAAAATTCCAAATGGATGAACACTTATCTTTTGGGAAAAGGAATATGCTAATTATGATATTCTATAGTTTCTCCTACTTTAATAATAATACACTCCTTGACAACTAAGCAACATTCCTATTAACATTAGATGGTTGAGTTTAACTAAAGTTCTCAAGTGACACACAACAATGATTCGAGCAAGAAAAGCATCCTAATAGACAACAACCATGCACAACTTAATCCTGGCAAATCATTATCCACTAAAAAACTAGCAAAATTTATATATAAGAAGTCAAACATCACTATGCCCTTCTAATACATTCATTAACCTCAGACAACACGTGAAACTATGGAAAAACACCAACATCCTGAGCTCAAGAGCATGAAATAGGAGACTTCAACATTGAGTTCAGGTATGTGGATTATCACCTTTCACATCCTGTCTCAACAATGACATGAGAGCCTTGTGCACCGCATCACGCTCGACAAAATCCTCTACAATATAAAACCAGAGACTTCAGCTTAGTTCGAGGTTTATCTATAAAAAACAGATCTATCGTAAACCATTGAGATCACTCAACATACAAATAAGCAAATCAGAAAGAAATCTAGATTTACCAGCGGCAAGGAGTTGCACAAGAAGGTAAACAATCTTAGGAATGTACTCGGGTGTATCCTTGCAAAAAAGTGGAAGCCCCCGAATGGCTTGCACTCGGACCTGCATAACATGCAGTCATCAAACCTCACATCATCCCCAATACAAGAAAGGGCAGTCAATGTCCACACTATACAACAGAATCATATTCCAGTCAGTTTAGCGCAAATGTAAAAGCACGACTTTGGCAACACAAAACTAGAAAATCGAAAAATTCGAGACTCCTCATAACAAAGCTGGACATTTATTTTCCGTCTGACTTAACTAACTGGAGGAAATAATCCCATTCGATACCAACATCTTCCTCGTTCTAACTCCCCTACACCCACCCCCACATCTAAGCAGCCGAATGCCGCTCCACAACAGACTTCAGCAAAACATAAGCACCTCAACAATCGAGTCAACGCTTAAGTAGTCAAACCACCCACCGCGAGATCTTCTTCCTCGAGCAAATCCACGAGGCACTCGACGGCCGCGTCCCGCAGGTCGGGGAAGAACTTGAAGAACCTCGGAATCAGCTGCGCCGCCAGCTGCTTCGCCTTGATGCTCGACTTCGCGGCGTCAATGATCCCCTGATAGTCCTCCACATTCTGCAAGAACCGACACACCCACACCAGACACCAAAAAAAAAAAAAAAAGCAAACCAGCTCAAACGACGCCGCAACACACATCAAACCGCCCACCTCAAAACCCCCAATCAAAGCGGCGACGGAATAAGAGGAATCGACCTGCGACTTGTCCTTGGACTCGTTGAGGCGCTCGCCGAACTCGTAGAGCTTCTCGATGCGCTTGGCGTCGTCGGCAGCGGGGTCGGACATGGCTGAGAGCGAAACCGAAAGAAAAACGAGAGCGTGAGTACTTCATCCCGACTTCAGATTGGAGAAGGAGGGAGCCGGTGGCGGGACGGGGGAGCCGTCTTCCCGTCTGCAGCTCAAAAAAATCGAACGCGATCGGAGCGTTAAGGAAGGAAGGAAGGAAGGGAGAAGAAGGTACGTACTTGCTAGGGTTTTGGGAGGGGATTGGGGGGCCGGAGGGAGGGAGGGAGGTCGGAGCGGCGGAGGAGCGGCGGCGGGCGGCCAGCGGCGGAGGAGGAGTGAGAGGGTTTTTGTAACGGAAATGTCCAGAAGGAAAAGGAGGAGGATTTTCCCGAGTCACTCGCCTCGAGCCGAATCGCGGAACGGGAGGAGCAGGTGGGGCGTCGAAACGACGAGGCGCGAGGGGCGAAACGACAGAGTAATCGCCGTGCTCCTCGGGTCGGATCTCTCGCGTTTTGCTTCTTTCCGTGCGATCGTCATTCGAGATTTAGGTTTTTCGCTTTTAACTTTTTCTGTGTTGCGGTTTGGAATGACTGTGCGGGGCCCACGTGATCGACGGTTGAGATGAATCCGATCAATAATTATATGAATGGATAATGGCATCATTCACTTTTTCACAGACAAAAATGTTTTGAGTGATGAATGCGTTATCCGTGTAGACTTATCCAATTCAAAATTTAAAGGTATGCAAAGTAGGTTTTGAGTTTCAAAATTAAAAACATATTTTAATGGATAAGTTCTAGATTCTAGAATAGTGAAAGCTGGAACTTGATCTTAGTATATATTTTCATATGATCCTATATTATTTCATAGCGTTCGATGATGAGTATATAATATAGAATCACTAATTTAAGTTTATAGTTTATGATTGGGACTTTTACTTTATTAAAAGTTATGGTCGGTTAATTATAATAACAAGAAGTGATCATTAAAGACAATAATTCATTGCAATCATTTAATTAATAATACAAGTGAAACATGGGTAAACTCTAGAATTTATAATAAGATAGGTTCTAGTTTTAAAAAATGAAGAATATGTTCCAACAAATAAGACTTCATGTGAAATTTGCAGGAGTCTTAAAATCACTCACCCCTACTAACAGGAAATGTCCTACACATAGGTACTACACAAAAGTCAATTATGCCCCATCATGGCCATCACCTAGTTTATCCATCCTATAAATAACTTTTTCATATTTCAAACTCTAAAAAGATTATGATTCTGATCATTAGTATTTTTTTTTTTTTATGCAAAAGGAAAGAAGAGTTGCTACATGGAAGAGCTCAAACACCTAGTTAGAGATTCCTCTGTATTACATGTCTACTCAAAACTCAACAATAGTGGTCGTCAATTGGACAGCCTTAACTCGAGAACCCAATCGACGACTTCTGAAGTCACTTCGGAGCTCTTGTGCTTTGATTGACACACGATTACAACCAACAAAGAAGTGCAAGAACTCGAAATAAATTACAAGAAAGTAAATTGATCGAAAGCAAAGGAAGTAATAAATCTTGTGCCTTGCTACGTTCTATGTGTCCTCTCCCTCTTCTATGTGCTCCTAATAGGTCCATGTATGGCTAGCCTCTCCCAATAACGATTCCCACTCATTTGTAATCAAAATTCGACTCCAGATTTGATGGTAATAACTGTTTCTGCCTAAGGAGCTCAACTGCCATAACTTCTTCATTGGACTACACAAACGTTCGACTAGAATAACCATTACAACGGTTAGTCGACATCTTTAGCGAACAGTCCTGAGACTTTCGCTCCATTAATTTCTCCAGCCCTTTTATCCTTCCCATCGATCTGATTTCGGTCAAATTTCATGAGCCGATTCTAATGCTTCTCGACTGATATTCATACGACCCATCCATCCATCACTTGGAGACAAAAATCGTTGCCATATGACCTTGACTTGATTCTATTGGCCTTTTAATTGATGCTTGACCGTCGAGGTAGCATTTACTCCTTTCCTAATTGACATGCGACATGTTGCATTACGCAGTCAATACTCAGGGTTGGCCTTAACTTTGCTCTGTCACTAGGGCCCGCTTTAAGAGACTTCGCTTTGCCTCTATTGTAAAGCTAATGCGGAAATTTACAAGGTCTTGCCATCCAAATCAATGCAAAATCATCAATGAAATAATAAAAGACACATGATATTTACATGATTCGATATGAATGTCAATATCTAAACCACGAGAAGAACCAACGATTATTATAAATAAATGAGACAAGTACAGCAAGAGTGGCCATACCTCGATGCCCACTTGTATGTCATAACACTTTTTCACTTACTTAAGTATCATAAATTTGAAAAATCGATTGCTTAAGTACCATTGATGATTTGCCTCGTTGGAAAAATTGATGTGAACACCAATCATCCTACGTGGTACCACTTAAGCGCCATCAATAATTTGCCTCATCAAAAAATCCCGTCAACCTTGCTTAGATCTAGCAAGGGCTTTCATGGCCCCACCGGCCGCGGGCGAGACAGCCTTGCCTAGCTCTAGCCAAGGCCTTAGCACCCTCACAAGCGACCTCATCACAAAGGCCCTCACTCGTAGCCAGCGAAGGCCTCACCCTCCCTAAGGCCTTTGCAGATTATGGCTGGTTCATAGAAAAAAAAACAAAAACAAAAGGAAAATAAAAGATAAAAACTAAAAAAAAATAATAAAAATAATAAAAATGCAAAAATTTCAAGTGGGATAATTTATCGAAAGTGGCACTCAAACGATCGATTTTACTCTAATATGATATTTGAGTGACAAAAAAATGTTATGATCTTCAAACGAGAGCCGTACAAAAATTATCGCTCTTATATTATACTTATCCCTAAATAAACAATTTAATTGGATTTAAAATTCACTGACAAAAAATCCCTGTGTTCAGAGCTCCTGTTGGGCGACTTGAAAAGGAGTAACGACACTCACGGTAATCCTCCGCCCAGCAACAAGAAGCTTCCAAGACACTTTGAAAACAGAAAATAAAAATGCTCACCTTTTTTCGAGCTCTTATTGACCACGACAAAGAAAGGAACGCCCACAATAAGGTGTCCCAAGTCTTTGTCAAACACTGCATGATTACCAAAAAAATCAACCACCCAAAAGAAATTCACCTACAGATTGATGAAAAGAGGGCACAAGTCTTTTGGATTTTATTTCCTAAAAGGTTCAGTATTGATGTAGTCAAAGCCCTATCATCAATGTGCTATCATTGTGTATATTCTTTCATAATAAGTCTCGTCTTATACCTCAACGCCTTAAGACCAAAATGCCCTTCTTTTGTTTGTTGATCCATTTGTTTTCAATAGTCTTTTGGCAATGAGGAGGGAGGTTGGAGCAGAGACTGGAGGCGTTGGGTGACTTGAAAGGGGCCAACAGAAGAAAAAAGGGCTTTTCCTGGTGGCCTCAGCTGAATCATAGAGCAATGGGGGCTCGTAGGACAAACATCGAAATGTCAAAGTAATGACACCCATGCTCCTTGGGTCGAATCTTGCTTTTTTTTTTCTTTTCGTATGATCATTATCGAGGACTAGATTTTTCTTTTTTACCTTTTATATACTACAATTTGAAATAACTATGCAAGGCTCGCATAATCGACGGTTGAGGTGAGTTTGATATATTATTATTGTCGAATATAAACAGATAATGGTATTATTCTCCTTTTCACGAGGAAATATTTTAATTGGCGAATTCATTTATCCAAAAGTAGTGGGTTGTATCTTACACGTGTAAGACACAGATGACGCTTTGGATGAGACTCTTAGCAATGCTGTCAACCTGTCAATAATGTGGTCAATTATGCAATGTCGTCATTATCATCTAGTTTTTTCTTTTTTTTTCTTTTTTTAAGATGAGCCGTCATCTAGTTTAATCGTCCGACAAGATGCTTTTTCATGAACCACACTCTAAGACGTTCGTGGTGTTCTAATCATTAGTTGCTTTCATCCTAAAGGAAGAGTTACTACATTGAAAAGCTTGATCGCTCGTTAGAGGTCCCCTCATGTCCTATGTTTGCTCAAGATTCATCAACAGCGATTGCCAATCCAACAGCATTAACTCGTGAAACCAATTGACGACTTTTGAAGTCACATCGCAGCCTTTCACACTTTGGTTGACAAATGATTATAACTGAGAAAAGAGCAAGAACTAGATTTACGATTTAAGTTACAGGAAAGTAAATTTATCGAAAGTGAAAGGAGGAGTCAATCAAAAAAAAAAAAAAAAAAATCTTGTGCTTTGCGGCGTTCGTGTGTCCCCTTCTTCTTCGATGTGCTCCTGATGCGTCCATGGATGGCTAGCCTCTTTCAATAACCACTTCAACTCATTTGTAATCAAATTTGGACTCCATATTTGATGTTAATGATTGTTCCTGCCATAGGAGCTCGACTGCGAGGACTTTTTCATTGGACCATTATAATGTTTGAATAGAACAACCAGTTACAGCGGTCAATCGACATTTTTAGTGAGTGTTCCCTTGTGAGAGTTTCACTCCATTAAGTGCTCGTGCTCCTTTGTTCTTTCCACTAATTTGACTGGGGATAAGTATTTTGAAAGTTCTAAAACTTATTAATAAAGTGTAATTTAGTCATGAATTTCAAAAATGTAATTAAGTCTAAAACTTGTTATAGAAGTGTAATCAAGTCATAAAACATTTTGATCAAATTTTTAAAACTTATCAGATTGATCAAATTAAGTTTTTCCATTAATAATACATTTTGAAAGTTTTAAAACTCGATTGCACTTTCATTATAAATTTTAAGATTTAATTACATTTTTTTAAAGTTTTAAGACTCGATTACACTTTCGTGACAAATTTAAAACTTAATTACACATTTTGAAAGTTTTAAATTTAATTGCACTTTTGCGACAAGTTCTAAGACTTCTAATGCACTTATCTCATTTGATTTTAGTAAATTTTCACGAGCCGATTCCAATGCTTCTCAACTTGACCGGCATTGACTCGACCCATTGCCTCGCCAACACTCAGAGACAAATGCTTTCGCCATCCGACCTTGACTTAATTCTAGTTACTTTTTAACTAATGTTTAACCATCAATGTAGCATTTATTCTTTCCCTTGTTGACTAAGTCAATACTCAATCAACCTCAACTTTGTTTAGTCGATAACTTTGCTTTGTCATTAGGGTCTGCTTTAAGAGATTTCGTTTTGCCTCTATTGTAAAATTAATGCGGATACTGAGAGGATCCTGTAATTTAAATCAATATAAAATCATCATGAAAATAAACGAAGAATAATAAAGGACATCTAAAATTTATATAATTCGATTTAAACATTGGTACTTACTCCAATTGTGCAACTTGAAAAGGAGTGACAGAACACACGATAATCCTCTGCCCACGACAAGAAGCGTCCCCACCTCCATACCGTGCGGCCAAATATTCTTTTATACAACACGTCCACTTTAGGGTTTTATTGAAGAAGTCCCAAATTTGCACTCTCCTATTGAGTACCGACCACGTTAAGGAGTCCAAGTCTTGGTCAAACACTGGATGATTACGAAAAGATGACCGCCCAGAAGAAATCCACCTGTAGATTGAAAATACGAAGGGCACACTCTTTTGGAATTTTGTTTCTCAAAAGATTCGGTATCTATGTAGTCAATGCCCTCTCTTTGTATATATCCTTTCATAATAAGTTTCATCTTACACCTCGTTAATGTTAAGTTAACGCTGGAATGCCCTCCTTTTGTTTTTAGATACTCAAGAATCAACTCTCATATCTAGTTCCAAATGGAGTGGTTCCATCTCTTGCTTGTAACCCCTAGCCACTATGAGGATTTGGAGCTAGCCATCAACTTTGAGTAAGATAGAGGCTCACTAGTTTCCACCTCATTACTGGTGGTTTAATTCATATATTGTACTACTGGTGGTTTGATTCACTTTCTCTGTATGCTTGTGGTTGTAGTATCGACTTTGCTAGTTGTTCAATATCATTGACTTCAAGAATTGCCGCCTCCTCTACAATTTTAATCTCTATTATCTCTAAAGTCTTCTGAGTTTCCACTTAAAGCTGCATCTCACTACCAACACCATGATCTATCTACTATGCTAGTTGTTTCTTAAGAATCATTATCAAAGCATAATAGTCTTGTCGAAATTCACATCTCTACTTTTTAGAAAATTGGGTGATTTGTGATTGGTGCACCACAATGGATAGCCTTTCACCCATATGTATAACTTAGAAAGATGCATTTCTTAGCGCTTAACTCAGGCTTATCATTACTCACATGAGTATTGCACTAATTCTAAATATTGGTAATTCGGAGCAATTAACAGGTTTCTGACAATACTTCCTCAAAAGTCTTCCATTCTTTCGCAAATGATGGATCGATTAAACAAGTAGTATGCAATGTTTATTGCTTCAACATAAAATTTCCCACCCAACCCTACATGAGAAAGCATGCATTGAGCTCACTCAAATAAAGTTTTACACTTACATTTTGCAATGCCATTTTGCTGTGGTGTTTCGAGCACTATGTGGCATCTCACAATCCATTCTTTCTCACAACGATTGTTGAAATATTTACCACATAACTCTATGTTGTTATTGATTCTCAAACGCTCGATTTATTTGCTTGACTTTTTCTCAATCAATGCCTTAAGCTTCTTGAACCAATCAAATAGTATCAAATTTGATGGTTGATTGGTAGCCTGCTCCCATACAAATCAATATTTGATAAATATCTCAATCACGGGATTTCGTGACCAATGTGGTTTTAGGCAACCTTTATAGCTTGATATGGAGAAAGAGACCCGAGGTGAAAGTTCGCGTTGTAGTGCAACAACACCTTCCTGATAGCAACCCTGAAGTTTTGATATGGCGAAAGAGATATGGAGGTAAAGATGGCCATTAATGGAGATTCAAGTTGAGATATGTTGGTGAAAAAGAAAAAATTAAATTAAGACAAAATTGACCCAATGCTAAGCTCAAATGTAAATAGGAGAATGTTAAAATACACATGAGTTGTGTTAAAAAAAGTCTCAAGTTGGAGAATTTGTGTGATGTAAAGTAGTTAATATATATTTTAATCGACTCATAACTTATTGGTTTAAGCTTTTGAAGATAAATGTGGTTGAATATGTTGATAGGCTTAGAAGTTAAAGAGCTCAAACTTGATAAAGACGCCAATGCCCAAGCAAAGCTCAATCTTCACCAAAGGAACGGGCTTAATCATCATATCTACTTGAGTCCTCCACCATCGCGATCTTCTTCACTATAGCCTCACTCTTTCCTAAGACATACCAAAATCTTCTCAGTATATTTCTTGTCGGTTTAATACCTTCGTATGGGTAGATCGTCGTACCAAAACAGAGCTGAATCCAAAACTGTCAACATATTCAATTAAATTCACCTTCACTCAAAAACTTAAGTTAATATTTATAAATCAACTAAGATAAAATACACTAACAACTCCACACCATACAAATTCTTTGACGTGGGACTTTTCTAATTTGCATGGCTGATTGTCTTCCCTCACAGATTTCAAATTATCAAAAGGCAAAGATAAATTCCACTCCCCATAATCTTGTGTGAGACAGAGAGAGATACCAAGACCACTTATAGATTAGCGATACAAATTATTAAGAAGAACAAGCCCCGCCATTCCAAAAGACCAGAAAATTCATGAGGAGAAAATTTGCATCTACTCTCCATTAATCAGTATGGCATTCGTTGGTGTCAGCGACCCAGCTCCACTCTTATTTCCCTGTTAGTAACTCGTCCGGAAAGAATGAGAGATTACAGAATGGGCATGTCCAATGCTTGTAAAACATCCTTGAATTCAAAATCCCGCGTCTGTTTGTTGAACCGCTCGACCAGCTTGTACCTTGTATCGTTCAAATAGAAGGACTGGGTTGTCTCCAGAAGCCATTTTGCCTCTGCATCGCTCAGCTTGCTGGTGAACACAACATCTCCACGAATAAGAACCAAGTCCTTGCTTTCTGCGAACTCCGTGTAGAAAGTTACGGTCATATAAGGAGATGCTTGAGTTCCGCTTGCCTTGTAATCTTCAAGACCGGTCAAAAGCATGTGCGGCATTTGTACTGTAAAATAAAAATGTTGAAACAAAGTCTAGATTAGTAATTTAGAAGAGATAGTTCTGTCTTCTGAGCTTTCTAGAGGTCTTCAAATATCAGAGAAAAATCAAACATGAACACTGATTTCAAAATGACAGCCATTCACAGCATCCATAATACTTAACATATTTCCTTACTACTTTTTTCAGCTAGGGCTGGCTAAGTAAATGATTGCATCATGACCGTTCCATCTTTAACACAAAACGTTTTAATCTGAAGCCAGTGCCACTTATCAGAAAGATGGCTAACAATCATTTGAAGTCAGAGTCCTTTAAGATAGTCTTCCAACAAACGCATTGAAGCAGAACAAGCACAGCAAGATGCTTCCCTAAGCACTAGTAATTTTACATTTTTGGACATATTGTAAACTCACACAAGGCCATGACAAGCAAATTCCAAAGAAGTGTTGATGCTTCTTCATCAGCAACTGTCGTGTAGGCAATATAATCAGAAAGATAATAATGGAAAATTAGCAGTGGTAGTTCTATTAAAACAGAGGATGACCTAGTGGACAGGATTTCAACAGCTGAAGCTCATATTAAGGGGTTATGATACAGAAGAAGTTGGAAATATTGTAAATTCTAGTTCCATGATTCTCAAGATTTTTTACTCCAATCATTGTACAAAACTGGTTGCTGAGAAATGAAAGACATCCTATCTTCAAAAGTATAGAAGCGCCAAAGTTATTAGGTGGACACGAGATTCATAGAGGCTTGAAGGTCCAATTTAGTGATTGACGCCAGACCAAATACCATTCCATCACTCTACTTATTTGTAAACAGTAGTTTGTATGATCAGTTATTTGAAAAGGAAGCAAATTACTTGTAAGAACAACAAATTAAATAAGCAGCTATGCTGCTGAAATAATAGCATCCCAGGGGAAAAAGAAGCGAGCTTTAACAGAGAATAGCATAGGTGCTCTTGATGCTCAGATATTCATATCATGCTTAAGACTAAATAACCTACCCTAAGTCGTTCATCTGGATGAGAATTATAATCATGCATTCTATGCAAGTAAAAGCAATTGATGTACTGGTATATATGCTCGGTGATTAAAGAGAGTACCTTGAGCAAACATTGTTACATAGCCACTTCCTCTCCATAAAGGAATGACAAAATATCGGCTGTACATAAACAGAAGAATCACATATCTGACATGTCTAGGGAAAGAGAACATAATTTAGATAGACAGTGAAAGCATTACCAATCAACTGATCTTTGCTCAAGCAGATGATAAAGTTTTGCCTTCATAGAGGTGCCAACATGACCTCGCCCAAGGTGATACTGAGAAAGTACAACCAATTACAAATTCAAATTCACAGAGCCAAACTTCACCGAAAACTTGATTTTAACTAAAGTTTACTGAAATATCACAACGGTATAAGCAAAGCCTAAAGTGAATTAAACAGACAACATTGAACTCCGAAAGAATTCCCACAATGATTCACCAATACAACGGCATGATATTGAGGACAAGAGGTACTCAAAGCACAAGAACAGCTTTAAGACAATAAGTGCCATGAGATATCATAATGAACTCATGCAACGTTCACTATATTATTCTGGCGCCTTCCATAAAACATACTTTTTGGCCAGTCAATTATTTAATACAAGATGTGGCCAGCTAGGAACATAGTGTCAACCTTTTTTGAAAGCCAAAACTATGAGAAAGACGAATATGGAGAATACAACTACAAGCAACACATCAACCTTCAGTCAATTTCATGTCTTATATTCATGAAATGCCAAACTTCATCATGCCTTAATTTTCCTGATGACACAAAAGTTTCAGGTTTAGGATGTCACAAGATTCTTACCACAATAGAAAAACATTGAGAAACATTTCAGTTTCACCAGTCACCAAAATTTCCTTAAGACCTTCTTCGCCCCTGGATGAACCCAGAAAATAAAAATATTTCCTTGAGAACCAAAAGTAAAATTTTAAGCATTGTGCTTTATAAAGCTTTGTTTGAGGCCCAGAAGAATTTTACTCCCAACATTTGATTTTTATCATGTAATTAGAGAAAGAGGGAAATTTTAATCAGTAGTAATACACAGGATTTGGCAACCATTACTCATCTGCTCAGGCCTTCTGAGCCAACATATTTTTCTCAAAATATTATCTAACAAAATTTTACAAGTTCACTTGTAGCATAATTCCATATATTTGGTGTTTTTAGTATATTCACCCACAGAAAATAACACGATAAATTGAAAGCAGTATTAATGCATACAACTTATATTGAATAAAAAAATGTCTAATCCACACCAAAGGATTGTCAACATGAAGCAAGCCCTTAAATGCCGCTAATGGCTGCCACTGCAGGAGAGGAAGTGCATGAATAGCTTCTGGATTGATAACTTCATTAGCCATTTTGGTCTTTTAACAGCGGCAAACATGAGATTTTATTAGAATGTGAGGGCAGGAAACCTAGAATTGTCACTGCTTGTTCCGCATTGCTCCATATCCAACAACAAGCCATGTAATATCACAGCATATGACTACCAATTTACAAAAGTTTGCAACGATTTACTGGTACTAGAATTGATTTTTTGAACAACCAAAAGAATCAATCACAATTCATAAGCAGAAGGGCCAACACCTGAAACCATACAACTAAGATTGATGAGCAACTTATGCAAGGACAAGTATTTTTAGTGCAATGGCACCTACATCTCCACCACTTTACGCAGAGCTACACTATATCATTTGCCGCTAGACTGCAAACATTCTTGGCATACAAAACTAAGGCACCCCAGTACTAACCTAGTGCCTATACTTAACTGGGGAATATCATCAAACAGATAGGCGTCCATCTAACGAGCTTCCAAATTAACTTGTTCTAGCAATTCCTAGCCCCCCAGAACAAATACAATATCTATAATGCATCATAAAAATTACGAAAGCACGCATTTTGGACACATCAACAACAACAGTACAGAAGCAATGGACTTGAAATGCTAACATCATCCCAAGCCGAGGCTATCTCCTCGGCCGAACGATCCTTCACTCTCCCCACGTCCATGATCGAATCCAACGGCTTGCGCTCCAGCGGCGCGAACCCAGTGGCGAATCTCGACGTTCGGCAGCAACCGAGCGAAACCCATCTCGAGAAATCGCCCGGGATCGCTCGCTGCCGCGTCTTTCGGAGGTTTAGAGCCGACACAGCGAAGCCGCATCTGGGCACGAAAGAAGAAGGAGAAGAAGGGGAAGCGGGAGATGTGGGTGACGGCGCACGGCGGAGGAGCTTCAGCGAAGAACCAATGTTTCGCGATGTCCGCGACGACAAGCGCTGCATTGCAAAGTGCTGGACCGGGGCGAGGAAGGCGCTTGTAATTTGTACGAATGCCGTCGTTCGTGTTTGGACCGAACGTTGTTCGGACCAAGTGTCGCTCTGATATCGAGCTATCAAGGCGAGGTGTCGGGCGATCAGCTCGTCGAGGTAGTCCCAGGGAATTTCGTCGAACGGGTTTGCACGGTCTAGGCGAGCAAGTACCAGGTAGCAAGCACTGTAGGGGTGTTAAACGGGTCGGGCCGGGCCGGGTCTTCATGATGTTAGACCCGACCCGATACCATATAGGGACGCGATTGACCCGATCCAACCAACCCAAGGTCAGAATATCATGTGATATAAGAGAACGGGACGGTAATATCATGAAATTGTTCCAGGGGTAAAATTGAAAATTCGTTTGAAGCTATTCTATATAAAAGTGTCAGAAAAGCTCATGCCAACCCGACTCGACTCGACTCCAGTCCATTAATATCGATATCTAAAAATTCTTATCCGAAGAAGACTAAGGCCCGTCCTTGAAATAGCTGATATTTTCGGGCTGGGCTGAGTTGGTTTGGGCACTTTTTTGACACCCCTAGGCAATAGCGTAGTTGATATTGGGGTAAATTCGTGATTTTACAAAAAGAAGGCCCAAAAATGGGATTTTAGGAGAAATTTGGGTACAAGACGTACTTTTTTTTTTTTCAAGATCTGCAATTCTAGAGGCTTTGAAATTAACTAATATAAAGACAATTGTAAAAGGTAAAGTACGAAGAATGTCGTCGAAGGTTTGGGACATGCCCTGCGTGTCCGATGTTCTGAACAATCCTATGTGTTTTGGGAAAATGGTATAAATAATTCTTGAAATTTAGTCTAATATGCATATGATCTATCAACTTTTAATTTATTCAAAGTGATCCGTAAACTTTTAGTATATGCCCAACCTAGCTCAATGGGTAACGTAGTCTTTTAAGTTTTTTAATTGTTCAATATAGTCCATAGGCCAAAGTTCATAAACAACATTGAATAAATTAAAAATTCATGAATATATACATTTTCATATAATTAAGAAAATATGTTGAACATGTATCAAAAGTCTAAATAACACATTAAACAAATTAAAAATTCATTAATTATATTTCAGATTGAGCTAAAATTCATAGACAAACAAATTAAAATTCAAGAACCACAGTACATATTTGGCCAAAATTCAAAGACCACTTGTGTCTTTATCATATGTGTTTTTGAACGTATTCATATTCGTTCAGACACATGCCATTTCAATCAAGATAAAAGTGTTGGTAAGAATAGCCCTTCCTCTAAAATGTAATAATTACCATAATTTTCGAAGTCACACGTCAAAATGGAGAGAATGTATAAAGTAATTCATAAATAAAGCTTACCCTCAAGTGATAACCACTTTAAATATTTTTTATGAGACTCAATCCATGTAGATCAGCAATTGTTACAATTTTATCACGACAAACCCCCCTTAGCAGATATACAATTCAACATGTACCAAGCCTACTGGACTCTCAGTCAATTTAACAAGGATAGTGATCATGTGACAAGACAGATCAAACAAGACATAGGTTTCGGTGGGCACATTAAATCTTAACTAAATAACACAATAGATTGTGGGGGAGTATCATTGGACGATGCTATCTCAACTTCAGACCCTGCAACTGATACGAAGTTCCTATGGAGTAAAGGGAAGTGTGTACGTTGTCACACTCCCTGCCTTCCAAAGGTGCCTAGAGGACGGGCCAAACGCTGCAGAGCGATGACCCGGGAGCAAATTCCCCACCGGCAAGGGGACAGGAGACGGCCATCTCGAGGCACATCACGACCTACGGGCAAGACCATTAATGCACTAAACTAGGGGAAATCCTGTGATACCCGGGTCAAGTACTGAAAGGTATAGACAATGAGAGACTATTCATAAATAAGACCCACTCCAAAACGGTCATGGATGCCCTCTGTGTTCTACACATAGGGAAGTGTATATTGTCTTCTGTTTTATTCACTTAGCTTCTTCGTGAATAGTATCGGTCTTGGTGTTCTCAATTATTGAGAACGCCCCCTTCAATTTCAGCATCGAGTAATGACCTTTTTTGCACGTGATTGACGAGACAGATGAGGTGAGCAGTGGGGTTCGGATGATTGAATTGGGAGAGTGTTTATTGTACAAGATCAGTTGATTTTTACTTATTTAGGTGGTTGGTGGTTGTGGCTCTTCAATGTGGAACTCCATTTTCGGTGCTTAATCCGTCTTCTCACCACATTTAGCAAGATCGTATCTGTGAGTTGACATCTTGGTCCGGGTAAATTTGCTACGGAAAATCTATTCATTATTAATAACAATTAACGCTAAACATTTTCGTTGATAAGAAAAAAAGTTCGTAACCCATTTGCTGTGTAGTATGCATGATCAAAATTAGATAATTTTTATCCAATTTATTAATTTTAGAGAGCATTTCTTCCACTATTAAAAGCAATCTTTCTAATTTGAAGGTTGCTGTACTTATGTTTTTTTTTTCCTCCCAGGTGCTTCTAATAGAAACCTCAAATGTGATCACAAATAGTCCGATATCTTTTTCCTTTATTTTTTTGTCTTGCTCTTTGGGAGATAATCCTAAAAAAACAGGTTTAGAAACCATAATTGTAAAGCACGATCAAATTTATAGAAGTATTGGATTATACATTCCTCTTATCTCAACTCTAGGGATAATTTTTTTTGCTATATTTTTTCAAAAACCACCTAAAATTCCAACTAAAAAGGTGTAATGATTTTTTATTATATTAATTGAATTGAAGTTATAAGCCACCCAAAGTTGGGAGACTCATTAATTCAACTAGTCCCCATGTTCTTCAAATGGATTTCTTAATTGTTGGGAGGATTGTCCAAAAATAATATATAAAGCATACCCAATAAAACTTACAAATAAACCATTAAGGGTATATGACTATGCAAACCATTGAGGTAATCTAGATCTGGCCCAAGACGAACTATTGTGGGGGATTTATTGAAACCATCGAATTTACATGTATAAATCAATGCTGCCATAAATACGATCATGCTTTACAAGTATAGCTTCCATACTTATTATGTTTATTTGGGATTATCACCCAAAGAGCAAGACCCAAAAAATAGGGGAAAAATATATGGGATGGAACTCCAGATTTTGGAATGCTCTAAATTCCAGTCAAGCGTCCAAATTCGGGTCAATACTAGCAATCACATCTTTGAACAAGGTTTTAGTACCATGTTAAATGTGTCCAAAAAAGAATAGAGTAAACGAAGCATGTCCAATAGTAAACTAACTCCCTTGGACTACTACGAAAAACACCATCGGATTTAAAAGTTATGCCTATTTGTTCAAATCGATACTTCAATTCTACCCTTCAAAAAGGAACATCAGCTTCAACAATTTTGTCTCCATCTACCAAAACAACCGTACAAAAGGTTCACACCCTTCTTTATCTTGAAAGATAGGATGTCCTAACCACTCAACAATTATTCCATCCCCGTTGTCCATTGAACCTGCTTTGAAAAACCCCCCTTTGTCAAATTATTACCGATATAATCATAAAAAGCTACTTTTTTAGGAATTTTTTACCAAGCTTCTAATAAACTTTGACGGGTATCCTAGCACCAACTCTTCGATATATTTCTTGCTGGAGGTATCCCTTGTCCCATTAATAACGAGTGGGGCCGAATAATTCAATAGGGGTAGTTGCTAAACCTTACCACGTAGTTCTAGCAACAATAAAACCTGCAAAAAAGACAGCAACAGTACTATGGGAAAGGACGGTTTCAATATTGCCCATAACCAATCCTTTATATAGAGGGACCCGAAGGAAGTTTATTCTTTTTCATTTTTCATTTTTTGTTTTCTCCATTTTCACTTTTTAAAAGCAATTTGAAAGAGATATCCCAGTGAAAGTACCATAGAGATGGAGCGTCAGGCTGTGAGCGCACGCATGTCCATGGTTGCTTATCCATTGAAGGGAAGCTTTGCAGTATTTCTGAAAATTGATTACATTACCTCCAACATTAGCCAAGTTTAATGAGAAGAGAGCCAATGTCATATAGCATTTTGACACTTAGCGAAAGCGAATCACGAGATTCTTTTAATCATCAGAAAATGCCTTAATGCTGAATAATGAACCAAAGATGAACCTTGAACTCATGGACGTGATCAACACTGATTCGAGTCATATACATCGACGTGATAAACGGTGAAGATGACAATGAGAAGCAAGAAAGAAGTATGGATGTGAAAATTGCTACCTCGAATTTTTCCTAACTTTTCATCTGACAACTCTTGAATATTCTCGTCCGCCATCTCTCTTGACATATGTGAACGCGGCCCTTCTGGGTTTGCAATATCCTAGGTGCTCCAACTCGTCTGTCCCCACTCCATGTTAATAATCAACCTGCTTGTGTGCCCATCATTATTATATATACTGTGCATTACACCTACCTGTGGATCATCTCATCAAAGATGCATACATTGTCAAAAGGGTAGGTCAGAAAATTCAATTCCTCGAACAGAAAACTCTACTCTTCTAGCTAGTTCCAATTGGGCAGCTGCTCTGGATAGGAGAATTATTGTAATCAATCCAAATTTCAGGGGACAGCTCAATTTTGGCATAGAAAAAAGCACAGAAAATGTAAAAAAATTAGATGGTCTTGTATACCTAAAGGGAAAGAAGGAAAAAAAATAGCATGCACATGGTGGTTTCAAGAAAAAATTTACACGTCGTTATATTTATCATTGATTTGAGCGTTTTAATCACTGACTCTCTTTCTAGTCATCAAATAAAACTACTCGTGAATGTCATAATTACCAAAAAAAAATGAAGAGAGACTTAGATTTTATTGCCATTTGCATGTGGAATTTATATACGCGTCGAAAGGAAATTCTACTCAGCAAAAGAGTTAGCTGGCCGACTTGTGGCGCCGCAATAAATGCTACCGACAGATGAAAAGGCCAACTCAGTCGATCCAACTAATGACTAATTCTGGCTATCCCGAACGGTGAGAGCACAAAACAGAAGTAGCTGTTGGGGCCTTTGTCCAACGATATAAAGCTCCTCTCTTGCTAATGTGGTTTGCAGGGTGGAAACAGCTAAAAATTGATTAGGCGCATGCCATTTTCCATTGCCTTCTCTTGCGGCATAAAGATATGCAGATATCGTATCTATTTCATCTTTCTCAATCCAAAAATTTGAATTGGACAGGCAATGATTTGAAGAGTTATTGGTACAGCAAAACGTATCCACATAATGAGGATGCTCAGGCTATGTTGGGCGTTGGCTCGTTTTCCTTATTCAATGCACGCCCAGATCGCAGCATTACGCCCAGATCGCAGCATTGGCATTAATTCTTTTCCTTGGAGCAACTGTTATCATCAATGACACAATTTCAGTCCAACGATCACGCAGCTGTGTATCAAAACAGATGGATTGCATCTCACCCTCGTGAGGATTAGTTTGGTACTTGAACACTGATAGATCGATATTAATATTTAATTTCGGATGAAGAGAAGAAAAGGTCTAATTGCTCTTTTTGTTCATGTAATTCTAATTTTAAAAAAAATGGAAGTCAAAGTTTAGTGATTTTTTTCGACTTCCTTCACCCTTCTTCACGACGCAATTTTATAGCTCATAATGATCAGTGTTATCTTCCTAACAATGCTCAATAAAGCAGTTTACTTATGAGAGAATAATTATAAAAAAAAATCATAAACTTATTGCATGAATGTCAATTAAATCATAAACTTTTTAATTTGACTAATTTAATTTTAAAACTTCAAAGATTTGCCAACATTATCCTTTTGGCCAATTTTGGCCAAAAATCTTTGATGTGAACGTCAGTGGTCTTACAAAAAATGGCCGATACTAACACGAACAAAAAACGTTATGAATTTTAATTTTTTTTTCCTTTTCCTTTTTATTCTCATTTTTAAACTGAAGCCTGACAAGGGCTCTAGAGGAGGATTATGACCCTCATTCATGGTTGGCAAGGACACTCACCACATCTAGGTGAAGGATGCAACCCTTGCTCACAGTCGATACACTAGCCCACACTAAAAAAAAGGGAAGAAAAGAAATTAAGAAATTTATAGAGAAAAATTCAGAAAATTCAAAAATGCATAAATTGTTTATGTCAATGCCGGCTGTGACCATGTTGCGTTGGACAACCAGTCTCCACGTTAGTAATTACCAATCAAAATCGGCTAAATGATTATATATTAACAAATTGTTAAAAAGTTTAAATCTAAATTGGTTATATTAAAAATTGTAGGATTAAATTAACATTCAATAATAGGTTTAGAATTTTTTTTTTTTTGTAAGTTTTCCTATTTTTGAGCAATGAGTACGATACTCTCAACTTTCCAGAAATGGTTTTTAGGTGGAAGTTTCACTGCAGGCGTATAAAATAAAATCTTCTCACTCAAACGCGAATTGTCCCAATCAAAGACAATAATGGCCAACCTCGTAAAATCTTTCCTTAACATTAAAAAAAGAAAAATCCAAACTTGTCCTAAGTCAATCACAATCAAGAAACCGGTGGGGATCTGACGTGCCAGTTATTATGGGGCTTTGGTTCGAAAAATAACTTGTAAAAATCGTAAGAGGGTGCTTGAATCATTGCGTATTTCCATGAGCTGGTCCTATACAGACATTTAAAAAGAATCTGCCGCATTAATTCGAATTTTAGTAAATCATCTTTTGAATTTAACATACAGAGACCAACTTCACATAAGGGTTCCCCGACAACCCAACCCAAGCGCAGAAATCTCCTGTTGACACATGTTAAATGCCCAACCAACATCACCGATATCACCTACATCCCTATTTATTAGCAAGAGGGAGTGCATCTGACTCTGCCCGCCCATTACTCCCAAACGCACAGGCACCCTCCTCCCTCCCTGTCCACAGCCACCCGCTGTCTCTCAAGCTCCTCAGCGTTTTTCGCTCGAGTGGCGGTCGCAGCAATGGCCGCGAAGATGAGGTCAGCAGGGGCGGGGACGGCGGCGGCGGCAGTTGCGGTTGCGGCACTGTTGGCATTGATGCCACTGCTTGCACAGGCCATTGCCATAGAGAAAGTGAGGCAATTGGCAGCTAAAAACAATGTGACCTGCGTACTGGTCTTTGGGGACTCGAGTGTTGACCCTGGGAACAACAATGTGCTTCAGACCACCTTTAAGGGCAACTTCCCTCCTTATGGAAGAGACTTCTTCAAAGGCCGCCCAACCGGAAGGTTCTGCAATGGCAGGCTTGCCACTGATTTCATTGGTAAAAATCAATTTATGCCCCTTTTCTCTGCTACTTACCCTTCATGATTCTTCTTTTCATGCGACAGAATTGGACCAAAGTGCCCTCTCTCTACTAGCTTTTGCATAGATACCTCTAGGACAACCATTCTAAGTTGCCCAACATGATTTCTTGGAATATTTAGATTAAATGCAAACGATGATGTTTTTGCGTGGTGCATTCCTCCGAGAGCCAAAGTACACCTCAGAACCCAATGAAAAGGATAGGAGACTTAGAAAAGGTATGGGGCCCTGATTGGTACACTGAACTTAGAAAAAGTATTTTCTTGAATCTGTTTGATGTTATGCCAAAAATGGTGAAAGTGATGGTCTTGATAAAGGTGCCAATTGTAATGTTACCTGTAGAGGTGATCAATTTCAAAATGAGTAATTCCAAACAGAAAGCCATAGAGCTTATCTCGTTAGAATTAGTTAAATCGGAAAGGAACCAGTTTCAGGGTTGACTTGGAAATAGGACCTATCTTATTTTTCTTTTTTCTTTTTTTTTTTGACATTTTAGACAAATTTTTAATAAGTAATATAACTATTATTTTAGAGAGAAAAAATACCATGCGAACAATATGTGGGAAGGTAGTTAAGGCATTGATGGATTTCCATACCTTCTCATTTTTGAATCCATCTCTAATATATCTTTTTCACGCACCCAATTCTTAGTACAAAATTGGGACTTGAATAGGTCTAGTAAGGCTGATTTGGTTCAATTCCCATATTCAATCGACTCGATTGCTCATCCCTAATTACTGAAATAGATCCTTGGATTATTTTAGCATATAGGAAGAAGCTAACCCTTTTTCCATATAATGCTGGATGGAAAATGGGGAATTCCTCCATGTATTTAAGCAACAGGAGAGGAGCAATGACTTTTCTCGTTTTTCTGCCCTAGTATGAAAAACAGTAAGTGCAGACACTGAAGAAGTTAAGGAAGCAACTTTCATTTTTACTTTTGAATCCGCACTGTCATTTACTTACGCCTTTCTGGGAATTAGTAAAAAGTTCATGAGAGTTTGAGAACATGCACGAGCAATTTTGGCCTCCGCACTTTATGACATTTCAAAAAACCAAGTCACCTCTGTGACAAATGGGACAAGGAGAGAAGTTGATGTATCAAGAGATGCAGAGAAAACCGCATAAGTTTCAGTTCTCTCTCTCTCTCTCTCTCTCTCTCTCTCTCTCTCTCTCTTTGTATCTCTTTTTTTTGTAGGAAAAGAAATTTCAGAAATTTATGCTAAGTTAAAGATTTTCTCAGCCAATCAATGGGAAAGGACAGCAATGCCCATCTTGAGTGCTGAAGATTTCAGTGGACCAGACTGCAGCTTTAACCATATCTTATTTTACATGCTTGAATTTTCTTCTAACTTCCATTTAAGAACAAACTAAATTACTAAGCCACGAAATATCTCACTAATCTTTTATATGTAAAGTAATGCACAAGTCAACACTAAGGTAATGTCCCTGCGCGAAGCCAGGAAGAGAGAGTTTATGTGAAAACCCCAACTTTGACACGACATGAACATGGTTAACTCAAACAGCCAGCCTCCGTCTTTTATTTGATTTACACATAAGCCATCGCTTTCTAGGTTGTGCATACGGTATTAGTTCTTCAAATGGTCCATCACTATATTTAAAGTACAAATTTAAAGTCAACTATGTCCAGATCTATTTTGTTTCACATTAAAAGTTGGTAATTGAGTCTATTTCTCCCTTGTTATTTCAGCCGAGGCGCTTGGGTATACCAAGGCAATCCCAGCATTTCTTGACCCGAAGCTGACCAAATCAGATCTGCTTTACGGGGTCAGTTTTGCATCCGCTGCTTCCGGGTATGACGATCTCACTGCCAATATGTCGGTAAGCCTTGTAAATTTAATTTCTTTTATACAACTTATAGGACGTTCTTAATTATTTCTTAATTATTTATTGATGAATTGGTTTGATTTGTGGATAGAGTGTGCTCTCGGTGTCGCAGCAGCTGGAGTATTTTCTGCATTACAAGATCCACCTAAGGAAGTTAGTGGGCGTAAAGAAGGCAGAAGAAATCATCAACAATGCTGTGTTCGTCATGAGCATGGGAACTAATGACTTCCTCCAGAATTTCTTCCTGGACCCAACTCGCCCCAGGCAGTACTCCTTGCGAGCCTACATAAACTTCTTGATCTCTTGCATGTCTCGTGACGTTCAGGTTCCTCTCTCTCTCTCTCTCTCTCTCTCTCTCTCTCTCTCTCTACACGAGTAACGTCAAATTCTTGTCTAGACTGAGTCCATGTAAACTGGATGAATCGCAACCGATTGTTATGGACTCGTGTTATGATCAATGACCGAGCTTCACCCGATCCAGCACTGATCAGATCTGGTTAATTACTTTGCCCATACGTGTGCTTGTGCACACATGTATGGGACATTAACACTTTAGTACATTATGCATAACAAAACTAACTAAATATCAGAATATGTGAGACTTAATAATAATGAGACTATCTAAAAAACACATCTTCGTACCCTTTTGTTTAGTACATCTATATTGTCAATAAATGGACAACAAGCAAGCACAAAGAGAATCAGCATTCTTTTGAGTCGCAAGATCTACGGACCGCTAACTTAGACAAGTTGGCGCAAGGTCATTTGATAGTAATGCTGGTCCTATTTTACGGGCCATGGGAAAGCTAAAAGGGTTCCATGGATGACCATGATCTTCTCCCCCGCTCCCTGTGTGTTGTACGAGAGAAGGCAGTGAGCAGACAGAAGCATAAAGGCTGCAGTCAATGGGAGACCCGTAAAATGTAATGTATATATGAGGATGATTTGTTTTTTGTCCATCTCGTGTTGCAGGAAATGCACAGAATGGGGGCTAGGAGAGTGGTTGTTGTTGGAATCCCGCCTTTGGGATGCATGCCGCTTGTCAAAACCCTAAAGGACACAACCACCTGCTACCAAGCCTTCAACAACTTAAGCTTCTCGTTCAATTCTCTGATCAGGAGAAAACTGCACTCTCTGGGGAAAAGCCTGGGACTGAAGACTGCCTTCGTGGACGTTTATGCCATCGTGCTCGATGCTATCAAACGCCCCCACAGATACGGTCAGTGTGCGCCATACATCAAGGGCCGTGATCCCAACCTAGATATTCAATCTGTTCATGTCAAGCATACAAAGAGACTAAGTTTGTCGTGAAATATAACAGGTTTGACGGAGACGAGCAAAGGGTGTTGCGGGACAGGAACGATAGAGTACGGGGACACATGCAGAGGGCTGACCACATGTTCTGAGCCGGAGAAGTACGTCTTCTGGGACGCTGTTCATCCTACTGAGAAGATGTACAAGATCGTTGCTCTTGAGGCCCTTGCATTGATCGGTGAAAACGTTCTTTCCTAGAACAGCTCTCCCATGTCTTTTGTGATTTTCGATTTGCATCTTTGAATTTGTCTTCCTCCTAGGACGTGATTCTACACTAGGTGGGCATGTGATTTCAGTGTTCTAGCCAGTATGTTTGATGTATATTATCCCCACCGAATAATATATATCGCCGGAAGTTCACTTCTAGGATCGTAGGACGATCAGTCGTTCCTCAATGATTCGGTTCAGTTGCCAATGAGAATAGTCTATCTGTTCCCAACTTTTTATCCATCGACTACTGACCGATTCAAATAAAATTCTTACATTCAGAAACGCGAATTTCAGAAATTGCGCTAGGGTTTCACGTATTAGATCCATCTTTTTGTGGATTTCGGGCCCACCAAATTTTGAAATTGGCAACTTGACCACGTTGATACTTAGAAGGCCCGAATGAGAACGAAAAAAGCCCAAGATCTAGAAATCTCATTCAATTAAAAAAACAAAAAACTAATAATAAGTTGACAAAATTTAACGCTTGCATTTTTATAGCATTTTCTGGGCACGCTTAACACTAGAAGCACAAAAAATGCTTTCGAACTAGCACAGGCTATGTAATATTAAAAAACTAGAATCAAAGTGTGAAAGGAAATTTTTTTTAAAAAAAGAAAAGAGATGTTAACCCTAAACTTTCAAAAATAACCTTTGTGAAAGCATGGGTTCACTAGACATTAAGGGTAATTGGCCCCATGGTGGATTGGTTATGAGATCCGAACTTGGAATCTATCCTATAGGCTTTGATTCTCAAAAATTGAAACTTATAATCGAACCGATTATACTCGGCATAGATTAGGTATATAGGGTGCATTTGGGAGAAGCTTTTAGGAAAAGCCTTTAAGGAAATGCAAAGGCCTTTAGTCCGAATGCCTTTGGTGAAATGTAAAAACTGTTTGGTAAACTATAATTGAAAAGCGCATTGGGAAGCAACTTTGGGGAAATACTGTTTGGTAAACACATATTTGGGAAGTCCTTTAGCGCGATTAATTTAAGATTTTATTTTTTTATTTTTTAAAATTGAAAACAAAAATAATGATTTTTTTAATATATTTTTGCACTAAGATGTATATATAAAAGAGATATATTAACAAATTCAATGACTATTTTTTATATATATATTTTTGCACTGAGATGTATATATAAAATAGATATATTAACAAATTCAATGACTTTTTTTTTTTAATATATTTGCACTGAGATGTATATATAAAATAAATATATTAACAAATTCAATGACTTTTTTTTTAAAATATATTTTTGCACTGAGATGTATATATAAAAGAGATATATTAACAAAAAGAAAGAGTAATTTCATTATAATAAACATGATTACATATGCATCAAAGAAAGAAATAGGTTTTCATTGAAAATTACAAACATCCTCCTCAAGTATTTACTAAACTCATTGCTATTTAATCATATAAATACGTCATGTCAAAAAATAAATTGTCATTTGAAGTACTTGCCCCCTCGTTCATATTATGAAGGTCAACTGAATATCCATAATTGGGATCCAAATCTGCTCTTGCAAAATGTCTATCATTGGTGGTATTTTGTCGTATGTAATTATGCAAAGTCATTGCTGCTATAACAATTTTTACTTGCTTTTCAAAGGGGAAATTTGGCATATGCTTTAAGATCTTCCACTTCTTCTTCAACACACCAAAAGCTCACTCAATTTCCGATCGCAGTGAGGAAAGAGCACGATTGAATACCTCTTGATAGCCTGTAGGGATGGGACCTTGTTGAAATTCTAGCAAATGATATCTAACTTCTTTGTATGGTTTTAAATAACTCGTCGAATTTGGATATTCAGCATCTACTAAATAATATTTACTTGCATAAATATAATATAAATTTGATCAACATATACCATATTTATACATATTAATGTACAAAAACCATTAATTAACAAACCTGGAAGAGGATAAGGAAATTGCATATCATGTCTCCCTAAAGCTTTATAGAAAATATGAGTATCATGGGCTTGGCCCTCCCAACTAGCCTAAACATAAGTGAATTCCATATTGAAATTACACACCGCTAAGACATTTTGAGTTGGTGTACATTTTCGACCAATAAAACGAATCTAATCTTTTACAGGTATCACCGCTAAGATATGAGTGCCATCAATAGCTCCAATTCAATCCTAAAACAAAAACGCAAATATTATTATATAATCAAAATTTGCATTTAGTTCTTTCTTTCTATTGAATAATCAAAACATACCTTAAAATATAGATAAAATCTTCGATTATTTTTTATCTTCTCCGGAAAATCCTTAAATTGCCAATCAGCTGGTTTAATCAAATCTTTTCTCATTTTACATACTTTGTCTAATACTAAGCTAAAGTACCTGCTTATAGTTTCCCTAAAGTGTTGAAAACGCTCTTGTGTTAACCTGTTACTTATACCTGTCCTAAAATATGAAGAAATATTCCAAGCATTTTTCTAATATCAATATTCCTAGTTCCTTCAAGACCATAGCATGTTACTAAATCATGCATTAAATTATTAAACACAATATTATCCATCCTAAACATTTGATAATACCTTATCGGATTAGCATCTTCGCCCATCAACTCTTCTAACCATGCATATTCTGTATATGATGATATCCTACAAGGTTTTTTCTGACTATATATTGCTTGATAAGCGATTGTGCCTTGAGTAATTTCCACAAGTTAATTGAATTCTTCATCCTCTTTCTCATGGATTTCTCTTTTAGGAGAATCGTTCATATCTGTTTAAAGGAATAAAACAGTAAGACAAGTGATGAATAATCATCCATCAATGGAACAATTATTTTCCATAATATATATGCAAATTCCACCAAATCGAAATAACATAAACTGAAAACACATATCTCACATTAAAACATAATCAGAAGAAGAGTTCACAAGTAGTACAAATTAGCAACCGAAAATAAATCTCTCATTACAACATAGATTAATATGAAAGAGCTTAAAGAAGTAACTATTATCCTAATGGCGACTATCATGCTCTTCTAACTTATACTTCAGCCACTCAACTTTTTCTTCATCTTCATCCAAGTTCATAAAAATCTGTCTATTGTCTTTCTTTTCAACAAAATGAGAGAATGCAAAAAAGAACAATTATTTTGTATTGCTTAATCTTAGGTATGACTTTCAATGTTTGCACAATTTCTTTGTAAGGATCAAACTCTCCTGTAACCGATGTTGCATTGCTCCTACTCTCAACTGTTAAACAAAGTATGTCGATTTGTGATGCTAACTTATCAAGTCCGGTCAATTTTTTTCCTCTTTTTCCTCGAGCTTGCTTCGTTGAACTTTCTACCGTCCTTTTATTGCTCTTACTTTGACTTGGTCGGGCATTTGTTTCACCTACATCACCCTCTAAAGTATCATCAGTAAATTCTGCACAATCAGCAATATCAGCTTATGTGGTCTCAACATTCTTATTATTGCATAAACCTTGTGCAAGATTCCAGGTAACATTTCTAGTAGCAACTGTACCTTGGAACATTTTTTTTTTTTTGGTAAAATACTGTACCCTGGAACATTTGATCCATCAAAGCTTCAATATCTGGATGTATGCCTTTCATTCGAAAATGCTCTAAGCTTAGGATTGGCCTGTTATAATAAAATATTTTTAGGAATTATATTATAAAAGATGAATTTACAAAACAAAAGGTAACAAAAGATTAGATAAACATCTGAATTTTTCTCTCCCACCATTTGTCACTCGCGTCAATGGTTTTCTTCCTTGGATCCCATCCTAGTCATGTTTCCTTTTGAACCAATTGCTTCCATTTTTTCCATTTTTCCTTTAAATTATCCCACTTACTCTTCATTTTATTTTTATCATACTTTTTTCCCCTCAGCTCCTCAAACTTGTTAATTATATCATTTTGTTGCTCGCAAGACGATTGCCTTTTTCAATTTGTTCAATACATAATTGACAAAAAGTTTCTATATCTTTAAGGCTCCAATATGTTTTTTCCTTTGATGAACTTGCCATCTTTCAATAAAGTGAATACAAACATATTTGAAAAATAAAAAGAGATGATGTTAATTATGAACACAAAACAAGGGACACTACAAATAAATTAAAATATAATTCATATGAACCCATGAAAAAGCACACCAAGCTGGATATGTAAGTGGGGAAAAAGAACAAAAACATAAGAAATAGAAATGAAAGAACCTCGGTTCGAAGTGGGACAATCGACACCTTTTGAGCGAAGAGAGAAGGGAGCACTTTGGTGAAAGAATATGAACTAGGAGTATATATCCTATTGTGGAAAGTGAAGCGCACAAAAACAATTAGAATAAAACGTGTTTCTAACTCAGTAGCTGAAACAGTTAACATCAATCATGTTCACCCATTTCACTAAAATAAACCCGGCCCATACTAAAACCCCTTTTCTTTCAAAACTGTTCCTAGCCCAGCTTAGAAAATACCTAAAATAAATCAAACCTAGCTCAACTTCAACACTCAAGCCTACTTGCATTAAACCTACGGTTTATTAAGCCCATAACTCACCACTCTAGCTATCTCAACATGGTCTTTCACACCCCAACGCACGCCCGCAGCCTCCTTCCCCGATAAACTGAGAACCTCCAGAAACTTGCACACTTAACACATTCAAGCTTCAAATTAAAAGTAACCCGTGCATAACCACAAGCTATATGCGGCCACCATGCACCACCATCCATAGACAATGCCATGAACCATCTCTTCCGAGCACCGCTATGAGCCATCAAACATTTTTTTTTTAAACAAAAACCAGGCAGAACAAATACACACAAGAGCTACAAAAACCGGAATGCTCCTTGGTTGAGACATTTGATTAAACAGTTTAACTGCAAGCCCTTGGTTCAGGGCATTGTTTCCAAAATGCCACAACAATCGACAATAAAGAGTAACGGAGATGCAAATTGAAGGTTCTAAGTGCCAAGATTGTTTCCTCCACCTAAACATCAAAGTAGATGAACAAGGTCTCTTAAGTTCCAATGCTACAGAGCAAAGGTTCATAAATGAGATCCATCAGTCCTGTCATGCGAAAACCTTACAAAGAGTTTATGTCGGAAGAAAAATGACACATCGAAGTAGGACTCACTCGACCAATTTGAACCTCGAAAACCCAAAGAAACTCAAAGAAAAATGACACATCGAAGTAGGACTCACAACCCAAAAAAACCTAAAGAAAACTCCTCCGCAAAACAAGTGAAACGAAACCCTTAGGGAAAGATCCGGTCAAAACTTACACTAGCGCAGCTCATCAGCTCCCGTCCCACCAAAAACAGCTCGTTCGCACATCAAATCGCACACAAATCTAATCATGAGCACCGAACACGCACACAACACTTCGAAGAAAGAAGAAAGAAAATGGGTAATCCTTCAACTGCAACGTGAAGAAATCGAAGGAATGGCCCAAAACGCAAAACAATCAAGGACCCGACGGCTCTGTCCAATCGAGCGAGGAATTGATTGCTCCTAGATCGAAAGGCAGAGGGGGAAGTAACAAAGAAACAGAGCGAGAATCGCGAAAGGAGGGAGATGCCTACCATTCTCTCAGACTCGCTGCGACAACGGAGGAGGAGTAGGATGGCGGCGGCGGCGGTGAAATGGAACGCTCAAAGAAATCTCTCCGCCACTCTCTCTTGCACTCGGAGAATGACACGAGAAAAGTAAGACTGTAGAGGCAAGCAACAACGACAATCAAGGTTTTCAAAAGGGTCAAAATTGGAATTTAATAAATTTGTGAGGGCAACAAAGGCAAAATAAAATTGTCCTTTAAATGACCCCCAGCATGCCGAAAATGCTAAAAAACCCAAGGCAGCCCCCAACCTGCCTTGGGCTTTTAGCCTTAGAAATGCTAGCTTTGCCATTAAGCCATTTCCAAAGTTTTTTCCCAAACACCTTTATTTTTGCCTAAAGATCCTTAGCCCCCCAAAATCCCTTGGAAAGCAGTTCCCAAACACACCCATAATGGGTTTGTTTCCGTAGAAATCATAACTATATATAACTCATGATTAGTAAAGTCTTGTTGGTTGAATATACTTGTGTATGGAATGGGTTTGTTTTCTTATTATGAGTTTCATTCTCCCTGGTTGCATCTCATATTTTCTTAATGCAAATATGATGTATAAGATCGACTCATCCTAAAATTGGCCTGCTTGGTTGGTTTCCGATTGGAACGAACCCGCACTAATTCTTTTTTGAACGGATCAAGGTAAAAGGCCAGTTTGGTCTAGTTCATGAATTGGATCGGCCCAATTGATTTGCCTTACTAAATATTGTGAGCTACTACTCACCACAACACTGGTCTAATGTAGGACTTTTTCGCCACACTCTCACACATGTACCTCATTATCCTCAAAATCTACGGGGAGAAAAAAAGAAAAGAACATATCCATACTGAACTTCTATTTGTGCAATGAATCCTTACGATACATAGCTCATCATGTACGTTATACGAATATACTCTTCTCCAAGGAGCGCTTAACATCCAGAGAATTAGCACATTCTTCGCAGCGAGCCAACAAAGATTTGTGGGAAAAACAATGTAGTGATAATGAGTCGAGGTCGAAGATTGAGCTAGTCTTGAATGAGAGCATTAACGATGGGGCGAAGCAACTGAAAGATCAGGTAATAAGCCTTCTCTGTGGGGTGTATTGAATCCCAGAACACGTATTTGGATGCATCTGGGCACACATACGAATTGGGGTTGCATAGGAACGCTGCTTCCAGCAGCCCAGTCCCGCAGCATCCGCTCAGAGCTTCATCGAATCCTGCATGGTTTTGGATCCGGAGTTCAGAAAAAGGGAGATCTGATCAAATGAGAAAGAGGGTAAGATCGAGGGACTCGCCATAACTTGGGAACCTCAGAATCATGTCGCTTATGGGCTTGTATATATCTGCATAATAGATTCTGGAGCCTTGATTTGCCAAGCTGCTTTGCATGGAAGCCAACTCCGTCTGGAGGAGCGCGTTGTAGTCTCTTGCCACCGATGAGTACTGGTCCATGCAACCTCTCTGCAGGACGGCGCTGTTTGAGTTGAGTGAGATCATTATTGGCAAGCAACCCATTGGGGGCAGTCCCGCCACTGCAATCCTTCTCGCTCCTTCCTCCCATAAACCCTGAATTAAGGAAATTAAAAAGCGGGAAAAGGAAAAAAAAATAGAGGCAAGTCGAAAATAATTGCACTAATCGACCTTCAAAACTAGAACTATCTAAACTAAATCGATCATGTCTGAAACCTTTAGATCGGTACAATCTATATAAATCCTTTAAACTTTTTTTAAAAATTGCAATTATGCTCTTTACGTTTTGTACATGACAGTCTTAGTAGTTGCACTTTCAATATCGGTTTGGGACTTCGAGCTGCACTTCTTGGTGAAGGTTTAGGACTTCACTTACATTATTTGAAATTTTTATAACGTAATTACCATTTTTTTGTGACTTAAGATTTCATTGCACCGATTGAAAAGGTTTATGACTTAACATGTCTTTTAAGTTAGGTTTAGGACGTTCTTTCTGTGGATTAGTAAATTCTTAGGCTGATGGGACCGAGATCTCGTTGACTAGTGACGACTAGTCTCAACTGTACTACCAATTTGAGACCCACCATTCAATTGCGGATAATCTTTCCCAACCACCTCCTCCGCAACCACAAATTGAAGATGGAGAGTTCAGATGTACTTTCTATGAGAAAGCCAACAATTTAGGCCTTCAAATTCCAAAATATTCGAGTTCGCTTTCGATCCCATCATTCGGATGATTGACCAATCACAATCTCGATCGCCAGCTTATGTGGATGCGAAAAAAGGCTGCGGTAGACCCAAGGGTGACTTTGGTACGGATTTAACATAGGTCCCTCAATTTCAGATTACTTTCATTTTATGGTCACTTAACTTTTAATTACTTACTTGCCTGTTCAATATAGGTCACTTAACCTTAAGTTTTGCTTTCAAGCATTATCTACATGTTGTCGTATATGAAATGGAAGGGGGGTAATTTGATGTCGCATTGTTGGGGACAAAGCAGGGTATATACCTTAATGAGGTCTTTCACGTGCTGTAACAAGAATTGCTGGTACGTGGCGATGGTGAAGCTCCGCTGCCGGATGGGGATGGTGAAGTAATTGACAACGAAATCGTTAGTGCCGGCGCTCACAAGGAAGACAGCCTTGTTGATGTGTTGGATCGTGCTTTGGTTCCCCATAGTCGACATGAGCCGCTTCTTGTACTCTTTGAAATACTCCAGTTGCTGTGGCAATGACACCACATTCTGCAAATTGTTCAAACACAGACGTAATACATAATTGCAATAATGAAAAGAAAAAACTTTAGGAGCGCATTTTGCAGTATATGGCTCGTGCATTTTTTGGTGCATGGGCGCCGGTGACAGCTATTCTTCTCATCTACGAGCCACTCAGCGGCGGAGGGTTGGCCTAGTGCCGACACCAGCAGCAACCTTGCGGAATAATGCCATAGCTGAAGCCAACTCCGGTTGATGCCTCGACAGCGACATTTATTGCTTATGATTAAGGATTTTGTTCTCTATGCATAAGTTTAAGGATCTTGTTCTCTATGGCAAAAAAAGAAGGAAACTTAGAGAGAGAGAGAGAGAGAGAGAGAGAGAGAGAGATACGCTAAGCGTTGGTGTCATAGGGTCGTATCCAGAACCAGCAGAAGCAAAGCTCACACCACTCTTCATATCCTCGAAGCTAAGACTCGGTTCCAAATACGCTGGCACATAGTCTTTAATCCCGATATACGATACTGCATAAATTCAGAAAATCATTACGATGAATACAGCGCTCTTTTAAAGATTCATGCTGCTTAGCTATATGTGCTTCCTGATATCTTGCAGTTTGCGTGCGTGAGATAATTATAGATACACGGTCAACACCATCATTCACCTAAAAAAAAAAAAACTCTTTTAGCTCACCAATGTAATCGGTGGCAAGCCGGCCGTTCGTGAACCTCCCGGTTGGCACCCGGTTGGCGAAATCCCTGCCATATGGCAGGAAATCGCTCTTGAACATCGTCCTCAAGTTGTTGTTGTTCCCGGGATCAACCGTGGAGTCCCCAAAGACGATAAAAGCCGAGACTGTGTTGTTCAAGGCCCGGGCGCTCTTCGAGGAGAGAGCTTGATGGGCAGGTAGGGATAGAAAGAGAACGAGGGCTCTCCAGAAGAAGCGTTGGGCATTGCATGAACGATCCATCTTCATCTTTGGTCGTGGGAGTGATCGAGAGAACAAGGGGTGCCGCGAGCGGGGACTCCATCTTTATAGCTGCATTCGGAGGGTGAGCTCCTGCATGAGTTTGGACACGACGTGGCAAGGATTGAAGAAGTGGGTCAGCTTACAAGAGGAAACTTGTGGTGACTCAGGCATTATTGGTTGTCTCTTTCTCTGCGTTGTGGTGGGTCGGTAATGGTTTGGAAATTATTCGTCTCCATTCTGCCTTGTCGAGTCTTTATGTCTCTCTCAACTACCTGAGTACTAGAGCGAAGGCATATTCATCGCTAGGTAAAGAAGATGTGCTGTTTCAAGAAGCATAAGTTCTTCAAGTTATCGTAGCTAGGGTTTATCGTTTGACATTTCTTGTCTTGCAGAGCATGTCTTCGTAAAATGAGTGTGGAAGTAGCATATTAAAAAATAGAAGACACTTAGATTAATCGAATTTGATTTTGCCGAGCTTTAATATATATAATATCTACTAAAGAAAGTTTAAGCTAATCGATGATAATAGTGGATGCATGTACTCGGACATGTGTACACCAAGTTCGCTTTAAATTTCTCACATTGTAGCCAAGACCCTCAATTTCTATCCCCAAACACCTCCAAGAAATTTCTTTAACTCAAGCATATCATCGATAACATTTATTGATTTGAATCACCAATCCAACACACAAGAATGCAAGCATCGCAGTGCATGAATTTAAATGTTTGCACCTTGTATACCTAAGGCGCTTCAATCATTCCGCGACTTAGCCATTGATTCACTTATATCAACCATTGGATTGACTTTGTTATAGAATTGACCACTCGATGATATCGTCGACGGTATCATAGGAATTCCAGATACACCTAATCCAAGTCTTTGCACGCTCGTTCATTCCTCCGTTTCGGATCATCACAAGTCTCTCTAAATGTCTTCTTCGGACAAATCGCAATTCCCAACATTTCTTTGGACTCTTTCTTCTCTCGTGAATAGAGCCTCTCGTCTTCTTCGCCTGTCTGCGGTTAACCTTCTGTTTCCACGTACCCCCCCCGCCGAAACTCTTTGCAGCTTGCATGAACGATCCATCATCTTCATCTTTGATCACAGACTTGACTTAGCAGAAAGAAGCAGCCAACTCTCTCTTTTGTCTCCAGCCTTCTACGCCTCCAATTCAGCATCATACACATAACGTTAACCCTACCTCTGAAGAAGAAGGTCAGATTCCACATTGCTTGTCGTATCAACTCGCCTCCAAAGTCCTCCGTCACAGCTTCACATGTAGACGTTAATTCACATTCATCCGACAATTGTAGGTCAGAATGGCTTCGCTAGACTACATTCTACAGATAGTTAATTTAATTTTGTATTTTATAGTTTGGTTTAATTCCATGTGAGAATTTATATGCATATAAAATATGATCCTGACAAGCTGCAACTTGCAGTTCAAACCTACTAAAATTCATATATAATTGAGTTTTGCTGCTCTAAATTTTTAAAAACCTATCATTCAAGTTTTACCTGACACATGTATGACACCAGCTCACTAAATACAAATTAAAAAACGGGTCTTTGATCCATTTTGACACCTCTAAAGCAAGCATACATGCAGTTTGTGTTTCCAATGACGTAATTACGGACTCCTAAATACATCTATCCCATTGGATTGGTAGCTCCAATGGGAGATTTAACCAGGTTTAAACATATAATTTACCAAATTTAGTAGTTCAAATAGATCTAGAGCACATGGAACTGGTCGACGTGATTGCTTTTCGTGCACATAACCCCTGAGATTTCATCTTTTGAAATTGATGCGTGAAGCTACGCGTGATGCCTTCTTAAGGGTATGATTGTAAGAATTGAGGAGGATTGAATGAAATTGCGATTTCGGTCTCTTTTTTTCTTGTCTTGTTTGGCTATAGTACGGCGACAAATACGGCATCTACTTTGATTTATTGCCTTTGGCAGACCCAATTTTGAATGGACATGTAGGACGGATCATTAATTGTCATCGTCCTCAAAGTTTCAGGAAAAAATAAATGCTGTGAATCTTCTAAACTTTTTACACGTTTAAATGGTAGGGGTAGCCCTAGCGACCAACCTCCCCACATGAAAGTCGGGAGGTAGGGAGTTCGATTTCCCACCTTTTAAGAGAATGGAGATGTTTAGTTACAAATGTTGGGTTCGACTCTCATGCTTTGTAAAGAGACAAGGCAAAAAGTTTGAAATTGAGTTAAGAGTTAGAATAAAACAAAAAAAAAAAATCCTAATAATTTCATTTCATAAAAGGTATCATCAATGTAAAATATTATCAACACAAGCAATTATAAGAATGAAAACATCATATTATATAGCAATCAATAGTACAAACTTAGTCCTAAACATTTTGATGATTTGTTGCCATCATACTCAACTTTTGTTTGTGCGATGAATCTTAACGGTACACAGCTCATCATGTACAATATATGAATATACTACAAGAGTTTTCTTAATGTTGGTTAAATTAATTGATATTGTAATTTACTATTATACGGGATTGATATAATAAGGTAAGATATAAAGATTCTTAATAGGTCTAATATGGGACTAGTTAATATGGGCTAAACAAAGCCTAGTTTGTGACGAGAGGGTTCATGGCTGAAAGCTCTATAAATATTATTCAAATCTCTCCTCCAAACCAAAAGGTACACAAAACCTTACTTAAGGAGAGAGTAAAGGGTAGTCTCATTGAAGTTAGGTTTAAGTGGGGCAATAAAAGAGAAGGCTTGAGACTAAAGTGGACCTTCGCTATTTCGCTTAAAAATGATCAAAACAGGTGTGCTAATCACTTCTTTACCGTTAATATGTTCTAAAATCCTGGCTATGGTGATTTTAGGGTGCCGATTTCGAGGCTTACATGTGGTATTAGAACTGCCACAGTCTAGGGCTAGAACATATTGTTTTTGTTTGTTCTCAAAATTTTTATTCGATGAATTTTGATTAAATAAACTGAAAGGACTCATTAAGACAAGCATTTTGACTGGTGGCATGTCTCTGAGGGATGCTTCACGCATTGCTATGGTAGCCCATGCGCAAGGTCCCCATGCATGGATTAGGGCAATCCATTAACCGACCCGACCAAAAGTCCAACCCATGGATCACCGTTGGCCGGACCAAATCAATCGGTTGGGATGTTAACCAGTCGGACCGGTCAAACCCAGTTGGATCGGCTATGCACTCTAACGACCCATGAGAGCGCATCCGAACTCCATTTGGGGCATTCTTGGTACCGACGTGCTCATGTCAAGATGCTCTACACTATGATGTATTTATTTTACATGTTTTATGCTTTTAAAGATGTGAAAGTACATACAAAACCCTATATACATGTATTTTTAGGGTATATATGCATATTTTCTTGCATTTTTCTATGGTTTCAAAAACACAGATGCAAGATCACATGTAAATCATCACATACATAATGTGTAGATGTAATCCGTTGATAACATTTATAAGGTTTAATATGTATCAATGAATGAAACAATATAATCATCATGGATGTTATTTTAGAAATAAATTGGCCATGTCATTGAGTCTAAATTACATGTATATTGTGAATGTGAAACCTAAAGTTTATATCCCTAATATAAGGGAGTTACAAGGATTTAATTGGTTGTGACTGCCAAAGTGGCACACTTAATTGAGTTTAAGAAAATCGATCTCATATTGTGGTGGAATTTCTCATGTTCTAATATGTGACTATACTCTTAAATGAGGTAATTGTGTATTTATTTATGGAGGGTCACGTGTACAGCATATGAGAAGTGACCGATCCTATTAGTTTTTTTTTTTTTTGTGACCCAGGGGAACCCCGCACAGCCGACAGCTGGGAGTAAACCCCTGGGGAGGCACGTAGGAAACCACCACCCACACACCCCGGGTAAGTCGCCAAGTGTCTCCACCTGCCTCCCTGCAACTTGCGTCGCAGGGGCTTCGAACTCCGGCCTCCAGTGTGGAAGTCCTGGAGCATACCAGCGGAGCCACCCTCGTGGGTAGTTGACCGATCCTATTAGTTTATATACTTAAATATGATAAATTCACGAAGACTTTAGCATATTCTCATGATCGCTATCATGTAGAAACTATACAACTGCATGTCATGTATTCTACCTAAATGTGATTATATAATGATGTTTATAACTCTCATGATGTGTACTTATACAGTTTTAAGTTTCAGGTACTCACATAACACTGACTACATACATTGTTTATTGTCCAATCACCTTCTCTATAAATAACAACTCCATTACAATTGGGATTTTCACTAGTTCAAACTTTAAGAATTGGTAAAAGGATTTTTACGAAATAAAGCCGGCAGATGATCATATTACTCTTATTGAGGATAAGTTAAGAGATTTTACTAACACCAGCTTGGAAACCCAAATAGAACACTTTTCCACCTAGGAAAAGAGCAATAGGATTTGCTTGTTGATTATGAAATGATCCATTTTGGAGCACTTGAAAAGCGGCTTGTTAGCTGACTGCACTATTAAGCAAATGATGAAAGCCTTGTTGGCTAGAAATCGTGTAAGGACCTTAACTCCAGCTCCAAGGTCACAAGCGATGAGGGTTATTTTTCACAACATTCTAGGCATGTCGCCAACCCATATTTCTTTCTTTTATGGATCTTCGAGTTATATACATGCAGAAGCAATCAACATCCAATCACAAAACGTCACAACAAGTCAGTAGGAAAACACACTCATAGCCATATATTTACACATACATGGCAATTACTGGTAATTTTATATACATGCTTTATTTATCTTACAAACACATTTACTTGAGCCAGGTTTCATACTAACTAATACATATATGCCATCTTCGGGGTATCCTAATTGCCTCTAATGAGATTCTACCAAAATTGGTATCCCTAAAGACCGATTACCAAAGTACTCTTCTAAAGTACCATCGGGTAGAGTATCACTCTCAGGCCTTGGTGGTCAAAGCCTCGAAGAGGACCAATAAAACCACCTTCGACCCACTCATACTAGGCACGGTATTTGTGAGGGACGAATTCGTCCAATCATTCATCTACCCAAATCGTTGTAATACTGGATCTTATTAATACTCGCAAAATAAATAGCAATTTATGACATTGTCCTAATCACAGGAACGTTGAACCTTTCAGGAGGTACAGTCATCCTACAAGTCTGAAGAAAACAACGAGTAAGTATAACTCAGTAAGTACACCTACTAAAATCCGGGTAAGATGATGCCTCACCCTTCAACAAGTAAATAACTTTATCCAAGTAATGGTAGATTAATAGCTAAAATAAAAGCTATGACTTAGTAAAAATAAGAGAGATCTCAAAACAACTAAATGTGAGCATACATCAAGGATCCATTACACATATGAGGAACTCATACACACAACATTCATTTATTAATAATTGAAATCCATCAACTCCTCTAGAATCCACCGAGCATTCAAAATCCATCAAGCATCCGAAATCCATTGGGTATTGTCGCCAAAATCCATCGGTCAACAGCATACTTTAGTTCCTCGTGTGTCCAGGTATCAAGTGTCACAAGCCATTTTTTATCTTTATTTTTAGTTTAAAACTCAAAGGCGTGCCACGCATAAGTGTGTGGAATGTCTTGTTGGTTTCAAATCATTAAATATGCCAAGCTCAAATGGAGGTTTGTGGCTTGGTCTGATCCACACAATACACCGATTTAGTACCAAACTTGGCTTGAGAAAACGATACACCTTAATATAGCCCCAAAACCAAGAAATGACCAATATGTCGTGATCTTATGTTCATCCAAGGCCAATAAAGCCTCTATTTGAAACTCGGGACGTGAATTCACACTTTCAAAAGTGGACTAAAATAGTTCATAGAACAACATCAAGTTTTTTTTTTTTTTTTAAATATTTTTTCAAAACTGTTGGAATCAAAGTAAAATGAGGGCAACCCACCCGTACGCAGCGCAGTTGGTTAAGTTCAATCCTTCCAATGCATGGATGTTGAGGGTTTGAAACCCTGCGTTGCTAGTGATTTAAGTGGTGGGCTTTGGTGGTGGGTTGCTAGGTTAGCTCTCCCCGAGGTATAGGCGTTGTAGGTCCTCTTCTGCGGGGGCCGTGAGACCTTGAATCAGCGTAAGCCGACAAAGGCATGCTCCAGCGAATCCTTGGTCACAAAAAAAAAAAAAAAAGTAAGTAAAATGTGGGCATGATAAAACAGGCATGGAACCTAACTACTTCAAAGTTTAAGCTAAAACACAACAATCAAGCATCCAAACTAGGTCACTTCAATTTCAAAGGTCAAATGTCAAACTAAGGCCCAACACCAATCCAAAACCAACTCAAGCAAGCATACATAAGCCATAATAAAAAAAACAACAAATCAAACATGGACTTGTTACAAGCTTGAACTAGCGTAACACAATGTCCTAACCAAACGATAGTAAGTCTACTTACTACTTTCTAAGCCGATGGTTTTGAATTAATGACAACAAGAAAGGTGGCAAGGGCGATGGCAAGAAGAGAGGGCTGAACTATGAGAGGAAGATAAAGTGATGGTCGGTGATAGAGAGAAAGAGAGGAGGATGGCTTTGGTGAAATGTGTGGTGGGGTGAATGGGTTCTACATCTATTTATAGAAATCTTTCCTCAAGAATAGTCCAAATAATCATAAATGAAGGTGGCTTAGTTGGAAAGTGAGTGATTGATGTGGCTACTTTCCAATTGGTCCACCTAGTCTCGTAATTAATAAACTGTCACACTTGTTTATCGTCCCCTTAATAGGTGTTGTAGGTCTCCCATAGACTTGCATTACTATCCTCAAACAAACCAATCAAGAGGCAATTTATAAGGAGTATTACTTAGTCATTAAGCCTTGAGATACGTAGGACTATAGCTTGGTAAGTTGAGACACCTCAAGGAGGAAATTAAGGCTTAGAATCCAAGTTGGGTGTGATTCACATCTCCTAAGCAAGAAAAATAATTTTGACTGGTTTTCGAAGTTAATGTCATTGCCTTACCAAATGAAATCGAAATGTATGAAATTTTAGTATGTTATAGAGAAGATCTTAGTTAATATTTTTCATGAAAGAAGCTAAGTCCAATTCATGTTGTAGAAAGACCAACAAATCACTAAATATTCCCCGAAAACCTATCCATCCGGCAGATCCAATATCCGCAAAGCAAAACCCATTTCGAAATCCAATTCTTTTCAAAACTATTTGAAATTTTTATATGTTATAGACATATATGCCATTTTAAACTTTCATGAAGGAAGCATATTCAAATTTGAAATAAATTTTTTTATAAAATTTGAGAAAGTAATTTGATCATCGTTTTAACCATACGGAGCAAGTTCTAGACAGTGAATGATTGGACCTTCATCCCTATCATTTCACCTTAAAAAAATATGAAATGATATTTGGAACAACTTGCATGAAAGAAGTTTTTTCAAATTTTTACCAAAAAAAGTTCTGTAAAATTAGCAAACAACAAAGGTTTAGAAATTTTGAAAATCGAAGGTGGTAAATTATGGTAAGAAAGATGAAGTTTATTCAAATTCTTAATACGAAAGACTCTGTAAAATTGGCAAATAACAAAGGTCTAGAGATTTTGAAAATCAAAAGTGGTAAATTCTATTTAGAAAGAGGAGTGCTCCCACTTGGTCTTGAGTCAAGGGTCATCAATGGCTGTACAATCTTATCTCTCAAGATTCTAATTAGGCCCTAAACCAGCTTGGATACCTCATCTCAATTATTAATTAGCTAAAGTCCAAAAGAGATAAGATAGACTTATCCAAAGTTGGACTGGTCCTGGTTTTCCCCCCTCTCTCTCTAGGCATGTAGCACCTTTCTTGTGGATTCCAAAGTGCACCTTCCACACTTAGGTTCTAGTATAGTAAGAGGCCTAGGCTCTAGAGTCTTCCTTTTTCCACAATTCTCTTAAGGTGTTCACACTTGTTCACACTAATTCTTCCGAGAAACTTTGATTAGCCAAGACTTAAGTGTTGTTTTCCTTAATTATTTCAAGTCCAAGTCTAGATCCTTTACAGTAAAGCTTCCTTGCACCAAGTGTCCGTGCCTCTTAATTTACTCCGTGACACATGTTTTAAATGTAACTTTGAAAAATATCTAAGTTTATGAAAGCCTTGTCATTGGTTGGGATCCAATCAAGTTCAATCGTGATCAACTACGTTATTTAGCCCGAGGTTTGTGCCTAAGCCATGCTCTTATGAAGCCTAATGCAATTTGGTTCAATCAGCCAAACCAAGTTCAAGCTCCCCTTTATAGAGAAAAAAAAGGGGCTCACGATTGGGTCTTAGGGCCATACCTTGGCCCAGTTGATCAGTCCTCTAACCGATTCATGGGCCAGTCCTCTTGGCCATGCTTGTGGCTAATCCTTGGGCCAATCAACCGGTTCTATGGCTTGTCTTATGGCCAATCCAAGTCCCACATCACAAGTCACAGTCAATCTGACATTGAACACTATTGAGTTCGTCCGATCCATGGTTGATTATCAATCGTCATATGATCACGTCAAATCGATAGATTAGTCCCAGCTCACGATCGCCTGGAATCAACTCATGGTCATCCATGGTCTGTACAACAGCCGAGCGGGATCACCTGCAGCTAGTGCATTAACCTGGTGGAATCGATCCATGATGGTATGTGATCATCCCACAATCAATCCTTAAGGCCGAATAATCATTCCATAGTCGAATACTCTATAACTGGACCTTGAGTTATCAATCCCTAAATGACCACTTGACTTATGACCAACCCTCAAGCCAACTCATGGCCAAGTCTCGCCATTGGCATACTGGACTTTTGGCCTAGTGGTCAGGCTAAAATGGGGGTTGAAATTGGGGACAGTACAAACCGTATCTCATCTAATGTTAAGATTGAGACAATTCTACAAAGACTCTTCAATATGAGGTATGATAACTTTGATAGGGTTAAAGATTACGTGCTTAGAATGGTAGCCCTACAGACAAAACTCCAAACCCTTCGAGTCACAATTCTTGATACTCGCATTGTCCATCAAGTCTCAAACACCCTTCCACCTAATTTTGGTATTATCATGACCAATTACAACTCCAAAGATGAGAACTAGTCAATTAATGATCTGATATTTAGGGTGGTGGCAGAGGAATAGAATTCGAAGAAAGAAAGAGGGCACCTTGCCCTTCATGCCTTTAATTCTAGCAATAAGAGGAGTAAGGGGTTTAAAAATCGTACTCATAAGGGAATTTCTCAAACCACCGGTCATTTTGACAATTTAAGTCCTTGAAAAACATCCTTCAAGAAGGATATCTGACAACTGCTTCTTTTGTAAGAAGAAAAATCACATGAAGAAAAACGATAACAAAAACAAAACTTGGTTGTCTAAGCTTAAGCATACAAGTTATGATTCTTTGATATTTATTTGTGAATCCAATATATCAAAGCCCCATCCAGTCATGGTAGATAGATAGTGGTACAACTAATCATGTTGCATTTACGAAACAGTGATTCATAAATCAAAGGAATCCAAATTAAGATGAATCAAAGCTCATTGTAGGAAACAACAACAAAATTAATGTTGAGTTCATAGGAGATGTTAATTTAATTCTAGATTTTGGTTTTAATTTGATGTTGAGAAATACTTTTTTATATACCTTCATTTAGATGGAACTTAGTTTCCGTATTGTGCCTGGATATATGTGGCTACTCTTTTGAAATAAATAATAATGTAGTTTCTATGTTCTTTTAATTTGAAGAAGATTGGTTGCTGCAATATATCTAATGGATTGCTCAAATTGTGTTTAACTCCCAATGATATATATGTTACTTACATAGCTAAAATAGTTATTTCCAAGAAACCTCTACCCAAGAAAGAGTCTTATGCATTGTGACATAAACATGACTTGGTCACATATTTAAGGAAATAGTGGAAAGGCTGACATCCTACTTGCTCTTATAAGTGACGTAGAGATTTGCATAAACTATTATAAGGGTAAAATGACTAAAATAAAATTAAAAAAAACTACAGTGTGCAATTTTGATCTCCACATAGATATTAGTGGACCCTATACAATAACCTTGTGTAGAAATTTTTATTTCATCACATTTATTAATGATTACTCTCAATATAGTTATTTGTTCTTGATTAAGGAGAAGTTTGAATCTCTTAATAAGTTCAAGATTTTTTGGATTGAAGTATGGAAACAATTGGGAAATGTCATATAGGTTATCAAATCTGACCACAATGATAAGTATTTTAATAGATATGGCGATGTTGGACAACTTGAAGGGACATTTATCAAATACTTAGAGGATTCTTAAATAATAACTTAGTTTACTATATCTAGGAGTTCTAAACAAAATGATGTGGCCGAAAGGTGCAACCGCACTCTTATAGAAATCATGAGGAGTATGATGGTAGGACCAACTTACTTGTTTTTTATAGGGTGAACCTTTGAAAATAGTTCTCTATATACTAAAACAGGTTCCTATTAAAGTTGTTTCATCAACTTCTTTTAAGTTATGAACTGTACCTACAGAAATAAGGTCATATAATACAACATTAAGTAAGATAGACTCCAAAATCAATCGATGTTACTTCATATCTTGCCCAAATCATTCGAAAAAAATATTAATTTTACAATCCTAATGGAGGCACAAAAATTGCGAAATCACAAACAGCAAAATTTTTGGAATTTGATGAGGCTAAATAAGGTAGCTGCTTAAAAACTATTGCGGATAATAGTATGGCCAGGACTATTGTGTCTTTTTCTCTACCTATGCATACAGTTATGGAGCCTCATATGCCATAGACTGAACCTATTGAGATCCAAGATCCTATTGTTGAAGCAACTCCTCATAAAATTCCTCAAGTCTCTCACATGTAGGACAAGGCTATGGCATCAATCCATCAAGGAGAGATGACCAACTATACCACCAAAATATATAGCCAATTTGGAAGAACGTGACTACGATATCGACTATATGGTTGATCCAATGACTTATCAAGATGCTAGTTCTTGTTCTTGGTTGCATTTGTGGTTGGATGTGATGAAAGACGAGATACAATCTATGAAACATAATGATGTTTGGGAGCTTATTAAATTGCCCAAATGTCACAAGCCCATTGACTATAAATGAGTGTATAAAACTAAAAGGGACTCCAAATGAAAGATTGAGAAGTTTGAAGCCAGACTAATAGTCAAAGATTTCATTTAGAGAGAGAAAGCAGACTATGAAGCAACTTTTTCCTTAGTCTCTTCTAAAAATTCTTTTAGAGTGATCATGATATTGATAGCTTATTTTGATATGGATTTACACTAGATAGATGTTAAAACTACCATTCTAAGTGGAAACCTTGATGAAGAGGTCTATACGGTGCAACCTAAAGAGTTTGCAATAGATCATTCAAGTAAACTTATGTCTTGACTGAAAATCAAATTATGGCCTCAAACAACCTTATAGACAATGGCAATTAAAGTTTCATAGTATTGTCACTTCATTCGATTTTGTTAAGAACACAATTGATCAATGTATATACTATAAGGTCAATAGGCGGAAATGTATTTTTCTCATACTCTATGTAGTTGATATCTTACTTATGAGAAGTGATCATGGGTTACTACATGAGACAAAGCAAATGTCGTCAAAGAATTTTGACATGAAAGACTTTAGTGAAGCATATCCATATGAATCAATCTCAAAGTACATACGTTGATAATTTCTTAAAAAGATTTAGCATGCAGTATTACAAGCTAAGAATTGTTCCTGTTGTCAAGGGTGACAAACTAAGCCTGTTATGGTATCCTCATTCTGATATTGACAAAGCCCAAATGAAGAATATGCCTTATGCTAGTGTACTTCGAAGCATCATATACGCTCAAGTTTACATTAGAACGAACATCGCTTTTGCAATAGGATTTCTAGGCAAATATCAATCAAATCTAAGACACGATCACTAGGTTGCAACCAAAAAGATTTTGAGGTACTTAAAGAGAACAAGAGACCATATGTCGATTTACATATATGTTCAAGTTCTGTAGCTAGTAAGATATTCAAATACAAACTTTGCCGACTCTCAAGATGACAAGAAGTCGACGACGAGATACATTTTTATATTAGCATGAAGTGCATTATCATGGAAACGCAAGAAACAGAATTCTATATCATCGTAATTGGAGTTTGTAGCATACTTTACGACCCCTTACTCAAGCTATTTGGCTTCGAAATCTCATTAAAGAGTTAGGTGTATTTGATTTTGTAGATGGACTTGTACAATTGTGTTGTGACAAGAACTCTGTAGTGTTGACAATAGATATCTCAAATAGTCTAAGCATATGGAGGTCAAGTTTTTTACTATAAAGAAAACAATTTAAATTGTTGAGATTGTAGGATAACATAATTTCATAGATTATATTATTACAATTCACTAACTAAAAGCCATCGTCCTTATGTATTTGAGCATGAGCCTAAGAGCATCATTAGATGTTGTTGTTTAGTGGAAACTATTTCGCTTTTGCTCTAATGAAGTTTACATTTGTGTTTTGTTATGTATCAACTCTTTTACATTCAATAAAGTGTTTATGAATGTATTGTTGCCGTGTTAAGTACATATATCTAATGAAAATCTAAAGTTATTTTGTAAACATTAAGCAAAAGCTAGAGGCATTCAGTTATTAGCCTTAAGGATATGTCCTGTTATACACTTAAAAAAAAGGTTAACCATAAAGATAAGACATATATAAGTTCATTGAAACCATAAAGATATTATTTAGTGACACATCAGATTTTGTGACACTTGAGGAAAGAGAACGTTGATTAACAAACGGGATAATACAAAATGTATTACTCTCAATGAGATGTTATATTTACCACATTACCATATTGAATCCATATCAGTAAGTTAAAAACAATCGTGATCATGGAAGATTCTATATATATACATACAGTTGCCATCATGATTCGATATTTGAAATTTTATAAGATCGAATTGACTATTAAGAATAATCTTTAGATCAACATAAAGGTGCGCACACACAATAGAGTATCAATAATTATAGCCCAAATGAGAGAATGTACGAGTTTTTCTAATGTGAGATAAATTAATTGATATTATAATTTATCATCATACGAGGTTGATCTAATAAGGTAAGATATAAAGATTCTTAATAAGTCTAATTTTGGACTAGTTTACTTGGCTAGTGATGAGATGATCCATGACTGAAAACTCTATAAATAGTGTTCAAGTGTCTTCTTTAACATAAATGGCACACACAACCTAGCATAAGGAGAGAGTGAGGGTAGTCTCATTGAAGCTAGTGTTAAGGGGGGCAATAGAGGAGAAGGCTTGAGACTAGAGAGGACCATAGGTGCGCAAATCACTTCATCTCCTTTATTATGCTCTAAAATCGTAGCCATGGTTGGGTTTTGATATCAAGGCTTACATATACTCTTCTCTAAGGAGCGCTTTACATCCAGAGAATTAGCACATTCTTCGCAGAGAGCCACCAAAGATTTGTGGGAAAAACAATAAATAATAACGAGGCGAGGTCGAAGATTGAGCTAGTCTTGAATGAGAGCATCAAGGACAGGGCGAAGCGACTGAAAGGCCAGATAATAAGTCTTCTCTGTGGGGTGTATTGAATCCCAGAACACGTATTTGGATGCATCTGGGCACACATACGAATCGGGGTTGCACAGGAACGATGTTTCCAGTAGCCCACTCCCACAGCATCCTTTGTGAGCTTCATCATATCCTGCATGGTTTTAAATCCAAAATTCAAGAAAAGAGAGATCTGATCAAATGAGAAAGAGGGTAAGATCAAGGGACTCACCATAAATCGGGAATCTCTGAATCATGTCGTTCGGAAGGTTATATGTATCTGCATAATAGATTCTGGAACCTTGACTTGCCAAGCTGCTTTGCATGGAGGCCAACTCCATCTGGAGGAGTACGTTGTAGTCTCTTGCCACCGATGAGAATCGGTCCATGCAACCTCTCTGCAGGAGGGCGTTGTTCGAGTTGAGGGTGATCATGATTGGCAAGCAACCCATTGGAGCCAATCCCGCCACTAATATCCTTCTCGCTCCTTCCTCCCACAAACCCTGAATTAAGGAAATTAAAAAGCTATAAAAAGCAAAAAAAAAAAAAAAAATAGAGGCACGTCAAAAATAATTGCACAATCGACCTTCAAAACTTGAACTATCTAAACTAAATCGATTATGGCTGAAACCTTTCGGCTGGTACAATCGATTTAAATCCTGAACTTTTTTTCATAAAATGCAATTAAGCTCTGTCCATTATGTACATGACGGCCTTAGTAGTTGCGCTTTCAATATGGATTTGGGACTTCTAGCTGCTCTTCTGGTAAAGGTTGAGGACTTCGCTTACACTATTTGAAACACTTTAGAATATAATTATCATTGTTTTGTGACTTAAGATTACATTGCACGCGATTGAAAAGGTCTATGAGTTTAACAACATTTCTTTTAAGTTAGGTTTAGGACCTTCCCTCTGTGGGTCAGTGAATTCTTAGGCTGATGGGACCCAGAGCACGTTGACTAGTGACGACTAGTCTCAACCATACTACCAACTAATAGACGCACCTATCCAATTGCGGATAATCTTTCCCAACCACCTCCCTTCAGTGCCCCAACCACAAATTGAAGATGGAGAGTTTACATGAGCTTTCTAAGAGAAAACCAACAATTTATACCATCAAATTCCAAAATATTCGAATAGGCTTTCAATCCAGTCATTTTGATGTCTGGCCAATCCCAATCTCAATCGCCAGCTTATGTGGACACTAAAAAACATTGTGGTAGACATAAGGGCGACTGTGGTACATATTTAATATAGATCACTCAATTTCAAATAACTTTAATTTCTGGTCACTTAACATTTAATACTTACTCACCTATTCAATATAAGTCACTTAACTTTAAGTTTTGCTTTCAAGCATTATCTATATTATGTCATATAGGATCGTCTTTGACTGACTGAAATTAATGAAGTTGAAATGGAAGCAGGGTAATTAGATGCAGGTTCAAAGAGAACGATATACCTTAATGAGGTCTTTCAAATGTTGCAACACGAATTGCTGGTACGCGGCGATGGTGAAGCTCCGCCGCCGGATGGGGAGGGTGAAGTAATTGACGACGAAATCGTTGGTGCCAGCGCTCAAGAGGAAGACGGCATTGTTGATGTGGTCCGTTGTGCTTTGCTTCCCCATCCTCGACATGAGCCGCTTCTTGTACTCCTTAAAATACTCCAGTTGCTTTGGTAATGACAACACATTCTGCAAATTTTTCAAACAAAAACGTAGTCTTTAATACACAATTGCGCTAATGAAATATGAAAAGAAAAAAATTTAGGTGCCCATTTGCAGTCTATGGCTCGTGCATTTTCTGATGCGCACGAGCCAGGGACAGCTTTTCTTCTCATTTACAAGCCACTCGCCAGGGGAGGGTCGGCCTCGTGCCGACACCGACAACCTTGCGCAATAAAGTCATCGTTGAAACCAACTATGGTCGATGCCTCGACAGCGACATTTATTGCTTATGATTGAGAATTTTGCTCTCTATGGATATGTTTAAAGATCTTGTTCTCTTAAGGCAAAAATAGAAGGAAACTTAGAGAGACAGAGAGAGATACACTAATCTTCGGTGTCAGAGGGTCGTATCCAGAACCAGCAGAGGCAAAGCTCACACCAGTCTTCAAATCCTCAAAGCTAAGGTTTGGTGCAAAATACGCTGGCACGTCGTCCTTAACTCCGACATACGATGCTGCATAAATTCAGAAAATCATTACAATGAATAAAGCGCTCTTTTAAAGATTCATGCAGCTTAGCTAAATGTGATTCCTGATATCTTGCAGTTTGCGTGCGTGAGAGAGGCAGAGCGACATGGGCAACACCATCATTCGCACAAAAGAAAAAAAAAAAAAATCTATTGCTCACCCATGAAATCGCTCACAAGCCGGCCGTTCGAGAATCTCCCAGTCGGCACCCGGTTGGTAAAATCCCTGCCATAAGGCGGGAAATTGCTCTTGAACACCGTATTCAAGTGATTGTTGTTCCCCGGGTCGACCGTGGAGTCCCCGAAGACAAGAAAAGCCGAGGCCCTGTTGTTCAAGGCCTGAGTGCTCTTCGAGGAGAGAGCTTGATGGGCAGGTAGGGATAGAAAGAGAACGAGGGCTCTCCAGAAGAAGCGTTGGGCATTGCATGAACGATCCATCTTCATCTTTGGTCGTGGAAGTAATCGAGAGAACAAGGGGTTGCCGCGAGCTGGGACTCCGTCTTTATAGCTGCACTCGGGAGGGTGGGTTCCTGCATGAGTTTGGACACGACGTGGCAAGGATTGAAGAAGTGGGTCAGCTTACAAGAGGAAATTTGCGGTGACTGGTGAGCTCACAAAAGGAAATTTGCGGTGACTTAGGCATGGTTGGTTGTCTCTTTCTTTGCGTTGTGGTGGGTTCGCTATGGTTTGGAAATTACTACGTTTCTATTTTTGCCTTGTTAAGTCTTTATATGTCTCCCAACTACCTTAGTACTGTAGCGGAGGCATACTCATCGCTAGGTAAAGAAGATGTGCTGTTTCAAGAAGCATGAGTTGTGCTAGTTATTGGAGCAAGGGTTTGCCGTTTTAACATTTCTCGTCTCACGCGCGGAGAATGTCTTCGTAAAATGAGTGTGGTAGTCGTATATTAAAGATTCAAAATAGAAGACATTAAATAAATAGAATTTGATTTAGCTGGGCTTTGATATAAAGAATTTCTACTAAAGAAAGCTCAAGCTAATCGATGATGATAGTAGGTGCATGGACATTAGACCCTTATAAACTCCATGTTTAAGTTTATCTAAATGATACCTGCATGTGTACACTTAGTTTGGTTTCAACTAAATTTCTCATACTCTAGCCAAGACCCTCGATTTTTATCTCTAAACGCCTTCAAGAAAGTTGTTTAACTCAAGCAGATCTTTGGTAAAATTTGTCGAATTGGGGTCACCAATACAACGCACGAGAATGCAAGCTTCACAGTCAACAATGTGGGTGAATTTAAATGTTCGCACCTTGTATACCTAAGGAGCTTCCATCATTTCGCAACTTAACCATTCATTCTTTTACATCAACCAATTGTATCTAGCCTCGTTATAAAAACGACGACTCAATGATATTGCGGATGGTATCATAGATATTCCATGTATACCTGATCCTAGTCCTTGCACACACATTCATTCCTCCGTTTCGGATCATCACAGGTCTCTCTAAATGTTCTTCTTCGGACAAATCGCAATTCCCAACATTTCTTTGGACTGTTTCCTTCTCTCGTGAAAAGAGCCTCTCGTCTTCTTCGCCCGTCTGCGTGTTTACCTTCTATTTCCACGTAACCCCTGAAACTCTTGGCAGCTTGCATGAACGGTCCATCGTCTTCATCTTTGATTACAGACTGGACTTACCAGAAAGAAGAAGCCAACTCTCTCTGTCTCCAGCCTTCTACGCCTCCAATTCAGCATCGTATAATATAACGTTAACTCTACCTCTGAAGAAGAAGGTCCAATTTCATATTCCCTGTCGTATCAACTCGCCTCCAGAATCCCTACGTCGCAGCTTCACACGTAGATGTAAGTTCACATTCATCCGACACGTGAACGTCAGAATGGCTTCCCTAGACTACAGATAGTTAATTTAATTTTGTATTTTATACTTTGGTTTTATTCCATGTGAGAATATATACGTGTATAATATATGGTCCTTACAAACTGCGACTGGCAGGTGAGCGTAGTCCAAACCTGTTAAAATTCATATTTAGGTGCGTCTTGCTACTCTAAATCAATAATAACCCATTATTCCAACTTTACCTAAAATATGTACAACCTAACCCACTAAATGTGAATTAAAAAACGGGTCTTTGACCCCTTTTGACACCTCTTAGGCAAGCATACATGCAGTCTGTATTTACAATGATATAATTATGGACACCTAAATGCATCCCATTGAATTGGTAGCTCTAACATGAGATTTAACCAAGTTTTAACATATAATTTACCAAATTTTCAATTAGATCTAGAGCACATGGAACCAGCCAATGTGATTGCTTTTCGTGCACATAACCCCCGAGATTTCATCTTGTGAATTTGATACGTGAAGCAATGCGCGATGCCTTCTTAAGGTTACGTTTGTAAGAATTGAGGAGGCTTGAATGAGATTGCGATTTCGGTCTCTTTGTTCATGTCTTGTTTGGCAACAGTACGGTGGCAAAAACGAATCCCCTCCCAGATACTGCCTTCGGGGGACCCAATATTGAATGGACATGTAGGGACAATCATTAATTGTCATCCTCCTCCAAGTTTTGGGAAAAAATAAATACATTGAATTTCCTAAACCTTTTACATGATTAAATCCTAGTAATTTCATTCTATAGAAGTACAATCGATGTAAAATATTTTTCATACAAGCAATCATAAAAATCGAAAACATCTATATATATTATAAAGTCTTGTTAAGGTGGCAGTCGCCATCATTCCTGTTGGCGACAACACTACTGTAAACATTAATTTTGGGGGAAGTACAAAAAAAAATCATAAACCTATTGCACTTCTACCACTTCAGTTTTAAACTTTACAATTATATTAATTGAGTCATAAATATTTTGATAATGTGACAATTCAGTTTTAAACATTTTTTTTCAATTTAATTCTTTCAACTAGTTTTGGTAGGAAATTGTTGAAATGAATGTTGACTATCCGACATGACACAACTAACGTTGACATAAATAATTTTATTAATAATTTTTCTTTTCTTTTTTTTATTTTTCCTTTTTCCTCCAACAATTGCTGAGGTCAAAGGACTGGCCATAAGTGAAGGCCCACCTCGCTGACTTCGAGCAAGGCTCACCCTTGTTGGGATCTAGCGAGGTGAAGCCTCACTAGCCTCAACTTGGAGCAAGGCTCATTCTTGCCGAACTTGGCAAGATGGAGCCTTGCTTGAGGCCAGCAAAGTCATCCTCATCAACCCTCTCCCATGGCCTATTGTTAAAGCATGCCAACAAGGAAGAAGAAAATATAAAAGAAAAAAATTATATATAAATATTTAAACATTGATTTTTTTTATTAAAAAAAATTGTCTATGCCAATGTTAGTGGTATCATATAGAATAACCGATGTCCATATAAATAATTTCAAGTCTAAATTGGCTAAAATGACTAAATTGGTGAATTATCAAAAGGCTTAAAACTTAATTGGCATAGTTATAAGGTTTAAGATCAAATTGACATAAGTGTAATGGGTTTAAAACTTTTTTAATAATTTTCCCCTAATTTTGCTGTAGCTTCTTGATAAGTGATTTTCATTTTTCCCTGGAGCACAATTGTTATTCTTGACAATAAAGTAGAAAACCCTATACTCAAAGAAAGCACTTTTCTGAGTTATTAATCTATCAAAATCGGTTTATAGAAAGAAAAAAAAAATCCTTAGGCTTGGCCAATGAGAGTTTAGTAAGTTACTGTTTGTTGAATAGATCCCGTGAATGTCAACTCGAATAGTCATTGAATTAATTGTCGTAAAATTATAGTTTTAACAATGAAAAGAGGCGTCTACGAAAAGAGGAGAAAAAACCATTTATATAACATTTAACATAATGATAGATTTTTTTCTTTCACGTGAAAGAAAAACAAGATAAGAAAGGGATGAAAGACATGTGGGTGCCTTTCGGATGGCATTGTCATTATCATTTTGCTGGAAACCATGTGTGCCTTTTGGGATGGCATTGTCACTATCATTTTGCTATAAATAGTTGCAGACAGGGTACGGATTCTTTAATTTTGATGCATATTTCAATGGCAAATTTTGGTAAATATATTTGACGATAAAAGTCGTTTTCTTTTCTGCATACAAGATATAGGGGTAAGGGTCGTCTTGTCTCGCTTATAAAGGACTTGAATTTTGATTGACATATATATAAGTTGGAGTGTGCATGAAGAGAGATCTTCTATGTGTTGTGATCTCAAAGGATGCAATTTTTGGGATATCAAACAATGTAATAAATCATGAAGGGCAGAATTGGAAGAAGAAAAGTTCGGAAACACTCCCTTGAGATTCAAGAAAATTACCAAAAAAGGTCATAAGCATATTACACTTGTACCAATCTAATCATAAACTCTTCAATTTGGACAATTTATCTTGATAATTTGCCAATTTAATCTATCCGATCAATTTTGGCCAAAAATTGATGATGTAAACGTTAGTCATCATACGTGATACAACCGGTGCTAACATAAAAAAAAAAATTATTTTTTGAATTTTTCTAAGTATTTCATTACTTTTTTCCTTTTTTTTTCCTATTTTTTATTGTGAAGAGCCGGCAAGAAACTAGCACCACTAGAAGATGCCCAACAACCCCACAAAGTGAGGGTATCCGAGGCCTTACTAGCAGCGTGCGAGGGTAACAAGCCCTCATCGATCATTGGATGAGAACAATGACCCTCACTATGGCTAGCGACAACTCACAACGCTCACATGTGGGTAAGGGCCACCCTCGCCCAGTTTGAGGGTCACAACCCTTGCCTAGTTCTAAATGAGGACCACAACCCCTCACTCAATGGTTAGTGGGGGTCACTAGGCCTTGGCCAATGGCCTACGGCCCTTACCAACCCTTAATAATGAAAAGAAAAGAGAAATTCCAAAAAATCAAAATTTAAAAATTTAAAAATTTTCATGTCATCACAACCATGCCACATAGGATTTTTAGCATTCACATCACCAATTCCCGCCTAAAATTGGTCAAATGGAATAAATTAGTAATTTATTAAAAGATTTAAAACTAAATTTGCCAATTTTAAAGTTTGAAAACTTATCGGTGCATATGCAATAAATTTTTAAAAAAATTATACTTTGTTTCAATAGAATGTCGCGATGAATTGGATGCTAAGCCTCATCATATGTCACTTAACAGTTTGGCCAAATAATAATTACAAAACTGCCACATTAATTGAAGATTCATTATAGTGCTTCGAGACTGAAAATTTAGGCTTCGTTTATTTTGTAAAAGATCAATTATTTGAAAAATATTTTCTTTAGATAATTGCTTATATCGCTTAAAATAATTAGATAATAAAGATATATTCATTCTCGACAACAATTTAAACCTAAATATTTTTATGGACGGTGAAATTATATTTTGGTCATTCATTTTTGTAAGTAATATAAGTAATTATTTTTTAAAAATTAAAGATCAAATTTCCTCAAATTCATTTGTTTAATGAAAAATGAACTATTTGGAAATTTTCCTTAAAAGATGATTAATTATATCATTTGAAATAATAAGCCAACAAAAAATGTTATATTATCAACAGCAATTTATATTTAAACATTTTTCAAATAATGAAATCATTTTTTATTCATTTATTTTTTAAATGATTTAAATAATTTTTTTAGGAAAATATTTTTCAATACATAAATTTTCTGTAAAATAAATGAATCCTTAATATTAAAATATATATTTGTGTGTTCTCTCACACTATGACTGACAGAATCTATAAAAGGTCATTCATGAGCAAACTCTAGAGTGCCACCTCCTTCAAAAAAAAAAGGAAAGAACCATCACACAAAATAAGGATGAGGCCATTATACCTAAGGGTGAGTTGTTCCAAGTTCCACTTGGAACCTGGAACCGGCCCTCATATACAAATTTCTCATTTTTTAAAATTTAAAATCTATCTGTCGAAATCTAGAACCTAAAATCTGCCCCGTCACACAAGTTCCAAGGTTGATTCCAAGGTCAAATAGATTCTTTTTTTTTTTCCTTTTTTTTTTTTTTTTTGTTTCACTTTTAGTTAAACAAAACAAAAATGAATGCAACAATAATGAACATGCTTAGACATGTTTGGCTTCTTAAAAATGATGGAAAAGCAGCAAAAGAACTTAAAAGAAACATAGAGAAACCCTATTGACTGTCAACTTCAAATTTTTCTAGCATTTGGATAATTATTCATCTATGAGTTCTCCATTATTATTCCATTCATCCCACATTCTTTTAAGAGAAACCATAAGTAGGCTACAGCCACAATCATTAAAAAAATAAAAATAAATAAAAAATAAAGCAAAGGAAAGAGAGCAAAGATGAATCTAGGTCCTTGTAGACGATCCAAATATCTTATTTAGAAAATACTTGTTCGGGGAAGAATGATAAAGAAACGGGAAGACAAAACAAATTTTACTCCTTAACCCAACGGGTATCTCACTAAATTACATAACAAATTATGGGAAATGAACTTGAATTCATATATTATTTGTTTTTGCAAAGAGCTCACTAAATTGACCCACAAATGTGCATGATTCAATTAAACAAATGGATGGAGTCCATTAGTGTTATGTTCCATGAATTCGATGATGGAAATCCCATAAGAACGCATTGGCAAAAAGGCAAAAGAAAAGGAAAAGGCAAAAACAAAAGCAAAAGGCATAAACAATTTTAGGCTTAGGAATCTCGGTTTGATTCCGATCTGGTTCCGGTTCTAGTTCTCGATTTCGATTCTAATTTCTACAGGAACCAAGAACCGCCGGTTCCAAAAAAAGGAGGAAACGGGAACCAGAACCTTTCTCCCTAGAACTAAGAACTGTGTTCACCCCTAAATTATACCATTTAAAAAGGAAATAAAATAAATATTAAAAAAATCTGTGCTGGCTTGTTTTACCAGACTGAAAATGGAAGAGGTTGCTCTATAAGCAACCCTAATCTAAGTGAAAATTGAGTCAATGCTATTTTGTCCAGACTATAATAGAAGAGACCTAATCGAAGAAAAAATTGAGTCGTTCATGTATTTAGGATCACATTACAACTTGCCAAAATGCAAAGATACTTAACATTCTTTAAGTGAATCATACCATGTAAATTATCTTCGGATTGGGCTCGAGAGAATACACAACTACAGTGATTCTAGTCTTGAGCGAGGAAATGACTGTATATTTATCCACTAAGCAACCTGGTGTTTGCATTAACGTTGTTTATATGTTCACGTATCGAACCCAAATGAATAATAATTTAGTTTTCCCGAATCTTGTGACACGAAATTGATCATGCATCTATTTTCGCGCTAGTGAAGTTAATCACATCTTCTTTTTTTCCAGAAGAGTCAGCTTTTCATCATCCCTAGTTAAAAGGAAATTTCCTCCTACCATTCATCTAATAGGTGAGTTACATATATAAACATCACCAACATTTATAATTAATTAAATTTGTATATACAAATTAAAGATCTGGTTTGTCCATTGGTAACCACGGTTCTCGACAAACGAAACTAGGGGTGAGTTAGTACTATAGAGTAACGATGATGTGCCAGCATTAGGGTGAAGGAGGGCCCGTCTTGGCATGCGACGGACCTTCTTCTCTATACGAAATGAGCTACTAATCTTCCTCATCATCAAGTAAGGTAGAGATGATCGACCGACTCGCGTCCCCCCATCGACAACCCTTATGAGCATGGATAGACCCCAAGGTCCCGAGGGATGCCAGCGGCGGTCGCCCCGACCCCAGCCACATGATCCTCGATACAAGTCTTGCCAATCATATATTCGCAATTTCCAAAAGGAAACGGCATTGCCCTAATTTCAGTTTCTTCGTCTGCCAACTGTTATAGGAAACAATAAATGTCCACAAGAAAGGACAGCTTTATGTTCACAATAGACGGATCATGTATGACCACGTCGACCGTACAATATGTGGCCTACTGTAAGGTTACCTGTCATGTTATTTTTGGGGCCACTTTTATAAGGTTCTCTGTGTGACAGCCTACGGAATGGGCCATCGTATCATTACTCTTACTGGTCCTCCCAACCGACAAAAATTATTGCTCGATTTTATATCTGTTGTGTGAATACCAATTCAATTTTGAATTTTACCAATTTAATTGTAAGTTTTTACGTAAATTCCAATATAGTACTGCTGGTCAATTTTTATCGAAGATCGTTTATGCAATTTTACATAAAATAGCAAGCTAAGAAGCACCGATACTCTTCGGAAACTTTCATATCGTGTTGGACATTTCGATATGTATCCAACACTCTCCAACACTCTCAAACACTTTCTGATGCTCGATCAACACGTGTCGGAAAATCGACATTTAGTCAATTTTTCGACACTCAAGTCAGAATTCCGATCTACGAGTTTTCGATATATAATTCCGATATACGATGTCAATTTTAAAAAATTTCAATAAATGAAGTATCAAAATATATATGTTAAAAAAAATCAATAAAGCCTAATATTTTCTTCTTTTCTCTTTTGACTCTCACTTTCCATGATACATAATCTACTCTCAAGTTTTTTTTTTCTTTCAACACGTCAGACACACAAGTTTAGAATGTGAATTACCTTTTTTTCTTTCCAAGTTTTATGGATTTATTGAAATGGAGTTAAATTTATCAAATTGAAAAAATGAAGGATATTAATAAATGATGAATTAATATTTTTAATGTAAATTTATTATAGGATTTTTTATTATTTATTTATTTGTGAATTTGAATAAAATTGATTTGATTGAACTAATCATAAAAATAATAGGGTTAATACCTTGAAAAACCCCAAACCTGGGTATACACCGTGACAAATTTACCCTGCAGACTATTTTTTTGACAATAAAAAACCTCAAACTAGTATACATTTGACAAATTTACCCTAAACCGGTACGCTTATGACAAATTTACCCTCTGTTAATTTTAGTTAAATTTTCTTGTTAAATTATAAAGTTAAATAACACGTGACAATTGACCGGTATATCAATTTGGGATTTTACACACTGTTTGTCATAGTTTATAATTTTTGTGATTTTTTGTGGTATTAATCTAATTTTTCGAATGGTATATTAGTCACAAATTTACTAGTTTGGGGTTTTTTGTGGTCGAATAAATTAATTTGGGGTAAATTTGTCATAAATGTACCGGTTTAAGGTTTTTTATAATTAGTCGGGGTAAATTTGTCATAGGTGTATCAGTTTGGGGTTTTTCATGGTCAAAAAAAATAATTTTGGGTAAATTTGTCACAAGTATACCAGTTTAGGGTTTTTTAAGGTATTAACCCAAAATAAAAAATTTTAACTTATCCCAATATGTCGAAATTTTCTATTTTTTTAGAAACGATGTGTCTCCGTGTCGTGTCGTGTCGTATCGCTTGTTAAGTGTCAGTGTCGATGTTAGTGCTACTTAGACAGCAAGTGATAACTAAATTGTTATGTCAGTGACTTCTAACTAAAATTAAACATCAAAACTCAATTATTGACAGGTGAGTTATTGGGCATGCTCAAATGATTTAATAACGTAGTTATGTCGTTCACCAATTCTATGTAGTGGACCTTTCAGGTCATTTAATTACAGGATCACGATAGACCGTAGTGTCAGCGTGCTTTCTGCAGAAGGGCTGTAGTTATTGAATTTAATTCGAAGCATGTAAAAAAAATTTCTAGAGAAGAGCTGTCTTCGGAAGTTCAATCCCCAGCAACGACAAATCGACAGCGGAAAGAATTTAATTTGAAGAATGTAAAGATTATTTTTGTCGCCAAATGTGTCAAATCATGCAAACAAAGACGTAGAGATATTTTTTATGATGTGATGGGGGGACCGAGACGTATCAAATTGAAGTCTGTTCACCATAGGTCTTACCTAAAGAGATGACAAGTCAAGGTCGTTGAGTAAAGAGGAACAGTTGTTTACTTGTTGATAACCTACTAATTAACTTATAACTCGATCTAGGACTCAATCCCTGAAAGGTCTCTTTCCTATATCATCTTGTATTTTCACTAAATTTTTGTAAAATCATCTCAAGCCATCCATGCCCAGCCACCACCGTCACCATAGCAAGTTGCCCCTCCACATAGAAAAGGTGGAGGGGCAACTCCCCATTCTACATGAAAAGAAGAGACGTTGATTAAAGATGGGACTATTCCTACCGTATTTTGACTAGCACACTCTTTATTTTGAAAAAAAAATTAAAAAAATTCTAAACTTATTACATTGATACCAATACAATCATAAACTTTTTAATTAGACTAATTTAATTCTAAATCTTTTTGTATTTATATCAATTCAGTTCATTTGACCAATTTATACTAAAAATTGTTGAAATGGACATTGGTTGTTTTACATGACACGGCAAACATTGACATGAACAAATTTTAATAATTATTTAATAATTTTTTTTGGTATTTTTTATTTTTCAATAAAATTTTCTTTTAGTTTATCTTATTCCTTTTTTTGTTTTCCTTTAACCTGTGGCTAGTCACCAATATGGCTAAGTACCGACTACAGGCCAAAGGAAAGAGAATGAAAAAAAAAAAAAGGAAAAAGAGAAAATTAATTTAAAAATCCGAAAATTTTATTAAAAAATTTACGTTAACACCAGCCACGCCATGTAAGACAAGTCAGCGTTCACCTCAACAATTTCCAACGTAAATTGATCGGATAGACTCAATTGGTACCAATATAAATATATTTATGACTAAAAATAAATTAATTTAGTCAAAAGCTGTAGGACTGAATTTGTTTTAAAACTTTTTGGTACTTTTCGGTACTCTTCCAATAGCCATAATAGACCAATCTGTTTGATATTATTTCTTTTGGGGGAAAATTGCACCAAGAGTTATAAATGTTGGGTGCAAATGCGAGTTGTGACTCTCGAAGGGAAATATTTAGGTGCCTTTACTTCAAGGTGGTTAACAGATTATCAAGAAGACAAGGACCGTCAACCTCCGAAAGTAGCACCCCTGGGCCCTCCAGCACCGTTGTTGGCACCTTAACTTTCGCCAACAATCTTTTTCAAAATTCATTGATTTGATTCCTTTTTTAGGGCATTCAATTCAAGGACTATAATAATGCAAGATTTCAAGCCAATTTCAGAATTTTGAGCTCAATGAGTCGGCCAACATTCGAACTCGAATTTAGGGCTACAGTAAAATTTTCTCAATATAGTCAATGGACACATCCAAAATCTCATTAAGCCAAATGAATTCAATTTCAACATCAATTTGGGCACAAATTAAATTAATGAGTTGCACGCGGACCGTATCTGGCCAGTTTTTTTTCCACAGGCGAGGAGCGTATGTGGCTCATTAATACGCATTTATCAAGTACAAGGGGGTCCTTCGACCCAAAAAAAAAGTACAAGGGGGTCATTTCACATAAAGTAATGTGCACGGGAGTGTTTCCCGATAATAAATTTTCCTTGCAACAAATAAAACCTTAGTGAGTTGAATTACTGATCGTTCCAGCTCGATGTGTGGGAGAAAATTTCACGATGGTGCATCTCCTGCCTTAAAATCATCCCCATAGGAACTATATTGTCTTAATACTCGTCATTTCTGCAACTCTACAACGAAGAAAACCCTTTCGACCACCTTTACCATTACGAACCGGTTCGATTGATACAATCCTCCCCGCCAACCTCTGTTAGTTTCAAGTTTTGCTGATTCGATAAATTAGGCTAGAAGTAGAATAGCAAGATGTTCCCTTTTTCTTTTCCCTTTGAGCTTATCTATCGTTAATGTGGAGATATGATATTAAAGATAAGCACGTCTAAAGCTTGACCATGATCCTTTCAAAATTATTTTGATCATGCGTTTTTCTCTTTAGAGGAAAAATACGAGTTTACCTTTTACCATACAAAGAAGAAGCGGAAATAGAAATGTTCGCTCATAAATTAGGAATGAGAGGAAAATAGTATATTCTTGTCAAACATGATGTTACAAGGGTGTATTAGTCAATTACCTCAAAAAGGTTTTTTTTTTTTTAATCAAAAGGGTGTGGAAATAGCACCGTCCTTTAAATGACATTTTTCAAATTAAATGCTTACCTAAAAATCGTTACTTCCTACATCGAAAGAATACAAGTATTTAAAAGATTTTGTACAACGGAATGGTCGTCTTCACTGTTCGCTTCTTTCGTTGCTGGGTCTTCGTACTTTGAGCGTAGCAAAAGGTGAGACAAGTAGCAGTCACTATCACCAGTCGCCACCGTGGCCCGAATCAGTCTACTATTCATTTCGAAGAGCTTTGTTCGAACGTCATTTCTGGAGTCTCTCTGTAGTTTTGCTTAATCAGGTTCTGTTCTGGGAGTGGCTTCCTTTTCATGAACTGGGCGTTCGCTTCCATTGTTGCCTAATGGCTGCTAGGCCCTTGTAGGGGATTTGAATTTCGTGTTGTATAGGGAGTGCAACAAGGATGACGCTCATAATCGACATCGTCGGGAGCTTATGGCCGATCCTGTAGGAGCCATATTTGGGCGAAACTGATGTGCGCCTCGTTCATCATACTTTGTCTGGCTGTATGGAGCCCGGCTATGATGAATTGATTATGCAAGAAAAACACTTCACAATTAGGTGGTAAATACCTTGGCCAGATTGATGTGAGTTGGATCGGCTTCTCGCGGTAGCCAGTTCCAGAAGTTGGCTACGTATTGCATCAAGTTAATATGGGTGTTCCTTTCCTTCATACAAGATAGTTACGCGCTATCGGGGCACTGATGGGGTTAGGGTAAATTAAATGATTGTAGCTCAAAAGGATTATTTCAAGGCAAGTGTGGAGCTTCCGAAAGTATTTAGGGATAGTGCAGAACGCCTGTCTCAAGTCTTCTCACTTACCGAAAAGAAAATTTGTCTAACTCCAGTTATTACTTGCAACTTGAAAGTTACTAAGGGTGTGTTTGTTTTGCGAAAAACAATTTCCGGAAAACATTTTCCTCATTTTCCAACATTTGGTTCATTTAGGAAAATGAGTCAATGAAAAATGTTTCCTTCCAAAACTTAAATTTAGGAAAACAATTTCCTTTGAAAAAATCGGAAAATGTTTTTCAAAATGTTTTAAGGTCCTTGCTTAATGAAAAATTATTATTAAAAAATATCTAATTAAAAATGTTGAATTTGTTATTATTATATATTTTCTTTTCTTTCTTCTTTTTTTTTTTTTTCTTTGTTTTCTCTTTTTTTCTTTGCCTATGAACGTAAACCCTAACTCTCCTCCCCTCTCTCCTTCTCCTTTGCCCCTTCCCTTCCGTCACTGCCGCCTCCTCCAACCTTAGCCCCTCTTGCACTCCCATTGACTTCACTCCCTCCTCTTCCTGTTGGTTGGCATCTTCTACACCTTCAATCATTTTTCAAATGCAATCTAAACATCATAAAATATTTTCAGTCATGTATCACCAAACAAAGGAAAACTTCCTAGAAAATGGTTTCCCGGAAAACATTTTCCAAAAACTTTATGTTTTTCATGAAACAAACACACCTTAAAAGTCCATTAGAAAGTTACCGTCGGTTTTTATAATGAGAATAATGTAAGAGAAGTTGTTTATCATGATGAAGTAGTTACTTGATATGAGTATGAACACAGTCATTGTTATTTACTCGTTATGAAGAATTTTGGACCATCAACGTAGTAGTTACATGGAGTACTCATAGAAGTACGAGGGATGGTCGTCACTCTTGAGCTATTTTCGGCATGACATAAGTGGCAAAAAAAAAAAAAATTATTTAAAATAGTTAAGTAATTGTCGATATCTTGTTGATGAAATCCACAATGAATTTCATTGCAACCCAAGCAAACTAAGCAGCACATTAGTGCGCTCGAGGTCGAAAGAGGTTTAGGCATGCCTTCTCTTGTTTTTCGGCTGACTACCAACTTGCTTTCGCTTCTAAAATAGATTAGAATGCATGAAAATAGTTCAACACGCTCCCGCACTAGTACCATTATGCAGACATCGACGATTTTAGAAGCGACGCCTCTCAACAGTTGACTACGGCAATCTCCATCCGATCATCTAAAGGCTCAGATGCATGATACAAGTGGGATTCCATAAAATTTCTGTCCTTTCCCGCCCCACCACGCAACACACATTTCTATAATCAAAACCGAAAGTTCTCTTGTAATGTTCAACATAATCATAACAATTCTCTAGAAAAATTTACAATTCAAAGATAATTATGATAATTCTATTGTTTTGAATTGCTCAAGATTGCGCATATATCTCTAGACTCATTTGATTGTACATATCTCGGTTGATATATTATCCTAAATAGTCATCTTCAATATCATACATGAAATATACGAAAAATTCCATCTATCTTCTTTGGACATATTATTATTCTTAACTTAAGAAACCTCCAATCAGCCATGGGAGGCAACCGCTCTTCCTCCTACTAGGTCAACTCTTGGTCAAAGTTTTGAGGAGGCGTCATTAAAAGAGTCAAGAATCTCGAATAGACCGTGCTTGTCGAATTCGCTGGAGGTGTTGCGTCCTCATGACAACGCTATCTCTGTAGGCAGCGGCTGCAATACGTTCAACAATCTAGTCATGCAAATCATGAATCACCTCCCAAATTGTTAGCATCGGGAATACTCATGAGGCAGACATATTAGGATTAATAGGCTCCTAGTTCATTGGCGAGAACGAGCTCCTCAATGTCAAGACCTCGAGGCCTTTAGGAGAGTCATGAATGAGGACGTGCAGGTCCAACCGGCACACTTTTTGGATCGTGTGGTGGAGACCAAGGGATTGAGAGGATCGTGGCTGATGCGCTACTCCTCATGGAATTGGGCTACGATGGTCCATTTATGGCCCCAAAGATCTTTGATAGAAACGGGAACTAATCACATCGGGAAAAAGGATCGCGAAAATGAGTTGCATAACATGACCTAATAGCAAATCTTAGTGCTAATAAAGATGAAAAGTTTCTGTAGGAAATGAATTGGGACCTAATAGCAAATCTTGGTGCTAGTAAAGATGAAAAGTTTCTGTAGGAAATGAATTTGGTCCTCATTCTTGAACGCCAAAAATCACTAAGTTGTTTAGAATCCATTTGATTCAACATTTTTTTTATTAGGGCTCGTTCTCAGGAATTTCTTCCTAAGTCATAGTTTTTAAAAGAAGCTTTGGATTTCTATTAGTTATAGGTTATGCAAACAAAGAGAGGACTCTATATATAGAGTACTCTTTTGATTATAAGAGAACATAGCCGTACATCTCTCCTAATCTACCGTGGAGGTTCTATCTCCCATCTACCAATTACCGCATTAATCACAAGGGCACTCTAGAATAGTATAGAATTCTCATATTGTCCCTAGAGTTATTCTAGATTACATAAGAAAAAAGGGATTTTGGCCCATGAACAGAGCTTAACTAAATATTGAGCAAACCATTCCTAATCAAATTTTTAGAGGTAGGATTGAATTTTAGCTGAACTTGAATGAGTTTCGGTCTTGATGGAAGTAATGGCATGAAAAGTGTAGGAATATTTAAATTTCAAATCAAACACATCATGTAACATTTTAAATGTTTAGAACAGTTAATTATAATCTCATCAAATTTCATGTCTATATTACAACATCAATTATTGAGTTCAAATCTTCCCAAACTCATTATTTGCATCCCTATGTATATATATGTTTATATTTAAGTCTCAGACCAAAATTCAACATAGGCTCAAGAAAGAGCATAAGGATTTTTCTATATAAAATGACGCATTCATTTAACAATGAAGTCCTTCTTTTCAAGCTTCGTTTTGTGTTTATTCTTTTTTTATTACTCCTTGTTATCCATTTTTTTTCTATACCTATTTAGTTGTTTGATTGATTTGGCTACATCAAAATTTCTATACAAGAAAAAAATTAGAGAAAATTTCAAATAAAGACTTGAAGCATATTCATTTTCTCAAATAAAGACCTAGAGTAAACCTTATTTCAAACAATAGCCTGAAATGTCATTGTTTTCTCAAATAAGAGCCAGAAGTGGATTTTGTTTTAGACAAGGGTCTGAGTAACTATATCTGTTTCAAATAATGATTTGACTTTCGACTGGTCAAAGGCATTTTAGTCATTTAACTTCTTTTTTTAAATTCCTTTTTTCTTTCTTTTTTTTCCTTTTTCTAGTTTTTCTTCTTCATCGCTGTCAGTGGCCTGTCGACCATCGATGATGTCAAAATGGCTGGGTGAGGGTCGCCCTCACTTGATCTAGTAAGGGCCACCCTCGCCAACTACTAGTAAGTGTTGGCAAAGGCCTACTAGCCCTTGCCAGCCTTGGGCGAGGCCACCCTTGCCAGATCTGACGAGAGTCAACCTTGCTTGGGACCAACAAGGGCTTAGTGACCCTCATCGGCCATTGCCAAGCCCTCATCAGCTGCTAGCAAGGGATGGCCTCACTTGGACAAGGGTCGTCTTGCCTTAAGGGAGGCCACCTCGCAGCCATTACCAAGGTCGGCCCTCACAAGATATGGGCGAGGATCACCTTGCCAGTGGTCGAAAAGGATCATCGAGCCCTTGTCAACCCCAGTCGAGGCCAACCCTCACCAAATCTAGCAAGGGAGGCCTTGCCTACGACCGATGAGAGTGGTCAAGCACTCACCAACAACCATTGGTCCTTGCAAAAAAAAAAAGGAAAGAAAAGAAAAAATAAAAATAATTTAAAATTTAAATTGCAATTTGATGAAAATGCCCTTCACTAATCAAAATGTTTAGCTAGCCAGCCGAACCGACGAGATTAGGGCTCTATATGAAACAACCATGGTCATTTCAAGTCATTATTTAACATAAGGCTCACTTTAAACCCTTATTTTAGAAAATGAAGGCATTTTGGGATCTTATTTAGAATTTTCCTAAAAAATTGGGCTGCTTTCTCACATTAGCCAAATCCAATAGAATAAATTTTCTTAGGAAAAAGTATGATACCACGCAATATTTCTAGGCAAATCATGAGGCTGAATTTTTTTTTCTTTTTCGCTATTTTTTTAGCCTCCTTAGATTTAGGCCATCGATGTACTTGCTCGAGTATGAATGCAATCTTTATTTAGCTAGGAATATTGTGCTTGTGGAGACAAAACTCCGTAGACAATTATTAAAAGTAAAATACTCGTACTTTTACGTTTAATCCACAAAAGCACGCGATCTACAATAAATTAAGCGTATGTTGAAAAAAGAAGTTGATTTATTTGTGTGGCAATACTAAACACATGATTATACTCATTCATAAGTAATTTATTTTCTAATTTTAAACCATTAAGCTGCATATATAATCATACCATAGATGCATTTGGATTTATATATTAAAAATGAGATGGTGTCACGTTAAATTCTTAGGATAATACTTTCAAATAACCTTATACTCGTAACTACTCTTGATCTCTAATTAGCTAGCAAAAGTAATAACCAATTTCTAGATACCAAAATTTATGACAATTTTGGTTAACTTATAAGGACTTGATTTAACATGTGCATTTTTTTCCCTCAATTCAAACTCACTTGACATAAACTCATAAGGGAACATCATTTTTAGAACTCATCACGGGTAACACATTTTTTTTCATAGAATTTTTTTTTTTTTTTTTTTGAATTAGAGATCACGTGATATCCGGCCAAGTTTCATGCAACTCAACTAATCAATCACTCTTTGTGAGATCTTAAGAGCACATTCCCCACATCGACCTATTACATTCAGGTATTACTCCAAAAGTAATGCCGACAAAACCTAAACCTAATGATAAAGATCCGTCCGTATAAATTGGTAGTACTATTTTTGTCCCCTAGATGAGATATGTATGATTTAAAGCTTAGCATTTGGCACAATGTCCTTATCTAATGGTGTCGAGTGCTGGGCTCAAAAGGGTATACCTGGGCCCCATCCCAAATTTGGGCTCGAAACAGGCTGGGCCTGTTTTAGGTAGTTTAAGATTTCGACTCTGGCCTTTTGGCTTTTCTCTGGCTTTCGTTAAGCTAAGTAATCACTATATTTGGAAACATCCATATTTTGCTTTAAAAAATGCTAAAAAAAAAAAGTTTTGAGCATTTTCAAATTGTTCCTCATTGCTTACATAATTACCTTTTACTCTTTCTAAAAAAATTATCACTAGATATGACCAAAGTTAGACAGACGCTTTAGCGTATAATTAGATACTCTACTCTTGTTCCATGTGGGCAATGTTGTATTTTACCGTGTAAAACTAAATTCCTAATAATGCTTATCGGTATCGAGAGAAATAGTGCTATAAAATATTCATAGAATTGAATGCAAGGTGAAAATGTAAAACCTAAAATAGCAAAAGTAAATTTCTAACAAAATTTCTTTTGTATGTAGTATCTGACTAAGGTAAGATTCAAACTATATGACCTGAACCATATGGCTGGCTTTAGTTTTTCCTAAATAAACTGTAACCTATATCATTTGTGAATAAATATATCTGAATTTATATATGAAAAATATAACTAAATATATCTCACCAGAGATCTATAAACTTTCACTTGATCCACCATTTAAAGATAAAACTAGAGATAATATTAAAGACATCATCATCTTCTTCTTCTTCTTCTTCTTCTTTTAATATTTAGACTCAAGACATAATAGAATCGTGGGATGGCAGATAAATAATCATTATACTCATTGGGTCATGTGGCGAGCAAAGAGGCACGGTGTAGTGCCACGTGAAGAGCACAAAAGCAAATATCATCCCAACGCAGGCTTTAACTATGTATGATAGAACGAAATAAGCCTAAGAATTAGGCATCAAAGTGAACATTTCTTTATCGTGATATGTAGTTTACATTGTATGTCATGTAGTCCTTGAATCGACCCACGAGCCAACTGTTCGACGGCCTTTCCTCCCAAAGTCCCTACACCAAGGATTCTTTTAAGATCGAGGCATCGATAGGAGCAGCTATAACTCAAGTCAAATATTCTCCAGTAGGTGTGGAACTCCTATGTTACCACTTAAAAACAGTTCTTCTGACCGTTTACCTCTTCCTACATGACGTCATATGTCGTGTGGTTGGGACATGCATGTGCATTCGTAAAATACAACATAAATACTACATAATTTTATTTGTGACTAATCCGATTACTTTGGATGTAAGGTAAGGCATTTTAATCTGTCTTATATTATGTATGCTCTTATTGCTTTTACCTACCTTTAAACTAGAGGTGCCAATTTCTGAGCAAACATGATATACTTCGCAAAATCCGCATGAGACGGAACATGAGCATATGACTAACTTGAAACTAACGAGATTGACAACATTCTATTCCTTTTATTAAAATGAATATGACATCGTTGTCTCAAAGTATCCTATCTTATAGATTACATGAAATGACATGGATACGAATTGTCATCCATATTCAAACAGGTCCAATTAACAAGGCTAGTGACAATTAAGAATCACCAATTTTCCCCCGTCATCTTCGCGATAAGTTCATAACTATAAGTTCTGTAATGAGGATTCAGTCAAAGAGTCTTATTAATTTTCATGCAACCAAATAAATAAATATGAATTTTATTGTTTTGATTTTCTCATGACATGATGCTTTCCGTGTCAAACTTTTACTAATCAAATGTGCCTGTTAATTTCTCTACTTCAAACATCAATTTCATCGCTTATCTTGGTGATACCCTCATTTCTCAAATTGGAAGTACACTTAAATCGGTCAATATTTTTCATTATTTTAAAGAGTGAAATGCATGTGCAGATTGGCTAGCAAATTGGTTATCCAACCCAACAATACAAGTGATAATGCTGTAATAGATGGGCCACCAATAGGTTTGCTTTCTTTGTTGCTAGTAGATCAAATTGGATCGTGTTTTATTAGGAGAGTAACAATGTAATTTTCGAGTCGTACCCATTTTCTTACCCGAAAAAAATATGCCTATTAACATGAGTATAATTCATCATCAAAGTGTTTAGTCTAGTTGATTAGGTCTTATAGCCAAGACGTCTTCTCTTCTTCGGCATTCACAATTATGCACCTGCTTATAATAGTATTGTCCCTAATTCAATCTCCTTGCGCAAAAGCCTCACAGGATTAGAATTTCAGTGGTGCTACGATGATAGGCTTCTCCATCCGGCAACTTAGCCTCGGCTCACCTCGGTTTACTATCATCATCTAGGGCTCAAACAGATCATGTGGAATATTATACAAAAGTCTCAGCTGGTTGCCGATCGCTCCTTCTAACTTTCGCCCTATTATTTATCAAAGACAAACGAGACATGATTCCGCAATATTTGACTGACATTTCACTAATCACTGCAAACGTCTAGCTCTCGAAGGACTTCTGATATTTCCCCGATTACCTCAAAATCATAAAATCCAATATGACAGTCCTCGATGCAAGAACTTCTCTTTGAGTCTAATTAATCGGCTCTTCCCATTTGACAAATGGTCAACAATTTCACTTTATAAAAAGCTGAAAAACAATAGTCAACTCCATTCACTAGGTAATCCAATATCCAACGACCAGAATTAATTTGCCTTTTCCTTTTCTTTTTCAGTTTATTGACTTTAAAACAAGCTGCAATTCCCGAGGAGTATGTATCCGTGGATCACGGGACTAACATTTAAACCATTGTAGTGGTGCTGTCTCCAACTATCCAAACATCAAAATTGAATTGCGAAATTAATATCATCTCATCGTGCCACGTTAAGCTCATAACCTAAATTTGTTTTATTATGACTATTTTTGGAGTCTTCTAAGTGATCCAACGCTTCCTTCGAATCCCCAAGTCGTGATCCATTTATGATCGTTAGTTCTCAGTGAAGGGGAAAACGGTTCAAAGCAAAAATTTGGACATGATTACACAAGTAGAAAAATTCGTCAAATCAATCATAAAATTTTCAATTATGCAAAAAAGTCCTAAATTTACGTAAAATTTCAATATAATTGCTTTACTCAATCATCACCGGAAATCGCCAATGTGGCAATGTGCCACATAAAATGGCCAACTATGACTGGATCATAATATTGTTGATTTTGAGCAATAATCAATTAGAAGAATTCACACTAGAATTTCACGCAAAAGTTTAAGACTAAACTAATATAATTAGAAAGTTTAAAATTGAATTGACATATGTATAATTAAACTGATTAGGTAATTTTCGCTTACACAATCAATCGATTTAATTCAAGTTGTTCATGTCACACCATAGGAAAATTGAGTTTGAAACTTGTAATGGATGTTTTCTTTAACAAAATCATTGATGGCCAATCCGAATCTAAAATACTAATCTTGCTCTTCTCCTGTAAAATTTCAAAGAGATTTCAGCAAATTGTCCGCCTATTTTACTCTGGTGCTATATCTTGTTTTATGAAAAAAATCTCAAGTAAATGCCCAAAATGGGGTTGTTTTCTTAAAAAGAATTTTCATAATGAATCTTATCTCAAATAAAACTTTCAAATGAATAAGATCTTAAACTCGTCATTCAGTCGAATCTTGGCTGACCGGCTTGCACGTACTAACTCCAGCGTTCGAGTTCCTTCAAACCGGATAAAAATTGGAACATTTGGAACGGAATTGCCTCTGATGTTGGGGGGTTTGGGTTTTAATTATGTAGGTAGGACTGGAGGTGGAGAGACCTATGAAGTGAAAGCTGACAAGAGAAGACACAGTCGCAAGAACTGCCACTAGTTCTTTCCTTCTGTCCGTATGTGGCCGACGCCGGAAGAGAAAGAACAAGAACCGCAGATTTCTCTCTCCCCCCACCTTCTTGATTTCACCATTGACTTACACGCTCGACATATCTCGTTAATGTTTTTTTCTTTTTCTCCTCCTTATCCTCCTCATCATCATCATCCATCATTCATGCGTGCAAAACGTCTGAGCAAAGGCCAGACCAACAACGTCGCCATCGCTCCACTGTTTGCAGACCTAATTCCTCCGCCCCTCTCCCCCTCGTGGTCGGGAGAGGGCTAGTGATAATACGCAAAAGCGCTCGCCCGCAAATTGCCGTTAGCCACGTGTCTCCCCCGTGTCAGATGAAAGCCATTTTGACCTTCGAAGGAAGTCATCTTTGATGGGGGAGGTGCCATCGTCACTCATCTTGATGATTCTTGATTCTGATGATGGCGATGGCGATGTTACGAGAGAGATATGCCTAATTTCTTTTGAATTGATCGACGGGGAGCGGTTCCTTCGAATTCCAACATTTCCCTATAAATGTCCAAATTCAAAAGGTTCAATGTCCGCAAGAGTTAAAGTTAATCTAATGGATACATTGAAATTAGACAACATAACACGAGTCATTCAAATAATAATTCAAAACACTAATTGAATTTATTGTCTAATGGAAAAACGATCGCCCTTCTCCCCAATATTGGGCCAATTATCTCATTGATCTTTCAAAATATTTTAGTTACATTATCGTACCTTATTGAATACTTGATATTAGTGTATATCTTTTTATTATTCATCTTATATTATGTATTTTTCTCTTCTTCTTTTTTTCGAAACCTCCGAAGCAGGGTTAGCTGTCCGTTATATCTCAATCACTCAATCAGACTCAAGACTGTTGGAACCAGTTCGCACGTAAAAAATCTGCACCAGTCCCACACAACAACGATCGTCAACCAACCACTCCCGTCTCTTCTATTTTTCCGCCGAACCCTTTTTGCACAGTGCTACTGATTTCCCCATACTCAAGCTCATTATACAACACAGATGCCGAAACTTTCAGACAGAGAGAGAGAGACAGAGAGACAGAGAGAAATTAATACTTCTTTTTGCGTTTGACGGTCAGACCCTTCAAAAACGTGCAAGGAAGATAAGGATTGGAAAAAAGGGCAGTTCGAAAGCGGACTGCTTTCAGGGATTCAATCAGTCTTTTTTATCACTCCAACGTGTGCTGAGATTGGCCAATCTCAGTCTCTGTGGCCCCTTTTCCCTCGTTCTGACTCCAGCTACTGTGTAATACCGGTGGTACTCTATCGTGTGCACTCGTCTTACTGGAGTTCTATGTATACCAGGAAGACAGAAGGTTCATTGATTCTCTCTCGCGGTCCTCGATTGAAATGCATTTCGGCACATTTTGCATAACCGGATCCATGAGATTGATCAGATGCATCAATGACTTTTCAGTAACTAAGGGTGACAACTCAAATGAAGTTATTCGGTTTTACGTTGACATGAGAACATATTTCATGGTTCTATCGTCATGTTAGGTTGACAATGGATTGATCTGGCGTGCCACGAATAATGTTATTTCATTCTCGATGTGATGGAACACGTTCAAGACAGGTTCGTGCAACGTGCAATGAGCAGTGCGTAGCCGATTACATGCGGTGCGACGATTATTTAATTGTTTGTCACAAATAGCAAAGATGCCTCACTATTTTTCTTGACCTTTCTTTATGATGAATGCGGAATTTCTTTGTGAAAAGCATATAGAATACTTCCTTTATCATATGATTAATCTGATAGAACTTCTCCTTACTTTGGTTTTCCTTGCGCGCGCCCCCGCAAAGTGCATCGGCTAGGTAAACATCCCCAGAAAAACTAGAGTTCGAGATCCAACTCCGCCTCCCACATGCCTCTCCCTAGCTAGCCCATGACCAGTAGCCTAATTACATTTATCAGTTTAATTGCGTAAACAAGTGATCTGGAAATTACATGCATTAATAAGGAATAGAATCTTAATTTTTTAGATCATTGCACTCCAGATTCGTCAACAATCTAATCAGTGCCGAAATTCATGTCGGCTACTTCATTCCCACTTCTCTGTCACTGATTAGCTTTGCTTACTCGAATGGGTTTTGAAAAAAAAAATTAGCAAGAAAAATTAGGAGATGCCAAGTTAAGAAACATTTCCATGAGCATACATATATATAATCACTCCTGCTCGACTTCTGGGCAATAAATGGCATAGCCATGTAACATTGCTATCACACGATGATCGCCTAGGGTTTCTGACGTTCATCACAATTACAAGATTCGACAAAGCAAGCGCGCTTTGTGGACTAAAAGAAAATGAGAAAAAAGGAGAAAAAAAATGGGATACCAAAGACAGACGCAAAGGAGCATTTAACCATTTTGATCTTAATGAGGTACTACATAGTTCGTCAAACTTCAAGTTTTCCAAGACCAACCACAAACCCGATTCATACGGAAACTTAACTTGGACTCACGGCAATGTAAACCGTAATAGATAAAGATAGAGAGAGAGAGAGAGAGAGAGAGATGTGAAGGCAGCACAGTGACCACAGCTAAGACAGCTTCTGCTTTACCTCCTTAGCCTCCACGCGTGCTCATATCTGCAACCCGAGAAAGACGCGAGTGAGTCGAAATCGAAAGACAGTAAATGCTGATTAACGAGCAAAGTTCAGCTCAAACAGAAACTAACAAATCAATCAGTTCTCACTGCCCAACACATCTTTTCGATTCACCAGTCAAAAGTTTCTCGACCGCGAAAGATCTTGTACAGAAAACAGACTCTTACGTCAAGAGCAGCAGGGATTCAAGATATTATAATGATAGTCACCAGATAGTAAGAGGCGCCGTGCTGGAGTGACTGAAGAGTGAGACCCCACTCGTTGGTGAGAACGAGCTGACCCGAGGCGTTGATGAGCACTGCGTCATCCCCGAAGGCCTCCCTCACGTTGAACGGCCCGGATGCCACCTGGAACGCCACGTCATTGATGAACACCGTGGATTTCGCCTCGTTGCTGGCCTCCGGGACACCTGCAGGCACGCGATCAGCTCTCTCCTCCTCTCAGAGTCTCGACTCTAACGCACGCATGCATTTGCCAATTTATACGCACGCATACGCACATCAGTCCAACGCAGTGGTCAAATACATCAAATTCAAAGACTCAGTTTCCGTTTTCCTCTGCTTTTTTTTCTTTTTCTTTCTTTCTTTCTTGTTGCTGCTGTTTCATCACCCATGCACACGTTCATCCAGGCAGATCGCAAAACCCGGATTCAAAATCTAATTCCCACTCTTCACGATTAATTGGAATAGTGACAGATATTCAATTTTTTTTTCTTTGTTTTATAGTTTTGATACATCAGTGACTTCCATGAGACCAGACCTAGACTGACGTGTATGTATCACACATGATCTTTAAACAAATTTAGGGAGACAAACATATATTCTTATGCCCTTGCTTATCCTCCTTTTGACCTACATTCTTTGTTTTTATCTTATGTTTCCAAAAACAAACCTTGCGCTAATGGAGCTGCACACCCACAGGAGGCAGACATTGTCTGCTTACACCCTTTAAATAGTATTTTTAAATATAATTAGCGCAGAAATTTTTGCAAGAAGAAAGCCCATCAAGGAGCTAGGCCTACTTTTCTCTATATGTGGTAATAATTTAATCTCCAGTCATATCTAAGTGAAGAGCTTTCTTACCCTGAACATTGTCGATGTTGGTGCTTGGAAGAGGAAGGCTAGTAGTGACAGTTGCAGGAACAGCAGAGTGAGTCGTCCCTAAAGGGTTGATCACAGAATAGTTATTACCCAGAGAGCTTGTTGGCAATTGCATCATCTTCATTTTGTGATGATCACCTTGCCCAAGTTTCTCAGAACCAGCTGCATTATTGTTGTTGTTGTTGTTGTTGTTGTTGTTGTTCATGATCTCACTAAGTAAAAGGCTTGTGCAAGGGCCAATATTAGGGCTTTGCTCATGAGGAACTTGAACCACACTTGTCAGTGGAGAGAAGCAAAACCCTTGACCAGATTGAGGGAAACCACAAGTGCTTACGCCCTGATGACTTGGTTGTGGGAAAAGCAAGGACGGCTGGGTGAAAAAGTCCCCATGATGAGTCTGAGAGAAATAGGCCTGGTTCATGGAGATAACCGGATTTGGGACATCAAGAACGTCCGTAGAACACGAACCTAGGGACAGGTTTGTCTTCCTGGACCCGGTTGGAGAGGTCCTGTCAGACGAGGAGGACGACGAAGATGAATTTGGAGCTGTGACGGTGGGCGACATTGAAGATGTGATTGGATTGAAATTTTGGTTGTTGCTGCTGGTGTTGGTGTTTTGGTTTTGTTGTTGCTTCTGTTGTTTGGAGGTCTGGAGGTGACGGAGCTTGTGCTTGCTTCTAGATTTCCGGTTCTGGAACCAGTAGAACACATTGGCGTCGCCCACTTGTCCGTACTCTTGCAATTGAGCCCTGATCTTCCGAATCTCCTCCCTGGGGGGGTTGACCATCCCGGAGTCGAAGATCGCCTCCAGTATGCGGATTTGCTCCGGCTTCGGGTTCCACCTCGGCTTTGGCTCCGGGGTTCGCTCCTCACAACCTTGAAAGAAACATAAATGAGCCCTTAATTACACATCTTCACCATCAAGCAAGCTCTACATAAATAAGCCATGGAAAAGGTTGGCCGGCACACTCAAGTTGAGTTGGATATGTTTCAGTTATGTGACTTTTATGTGTATCCAAGAATGTTCAGTTATGTTGGGTCTTGAGAATTGATTTTGAGGACCATATTACTGTGTCAAAATCAAGCTGAAAATGAAGAAAGGGTAATAGCAAAGCCATGATTGGCAATATCATGGGTTGTTTTTGCATGGTGGGCTAGAGAGATAGACTGACGAGTTGAGGATCAGAAGGGGGTTCAGAAAACGATGAGAGAAAATCATAATTCGCATTGTATACCTCAGAAAAAGGGTAAAAACCCTATATATTGCACGCATAAAAGAAAAGGAAGTTCACATCCTCGCAAGTGTCAGATTAATTAATATCGTTATTACCTGATGAGTACGGCGAAGTTTTGTGGCATCCACTTGATGACAGGAGAGAAGGGTTGAGATCATGTTGCCATTGATGATGCTGAGTGTTGCAGGGCTTGGACTTGAACATGCTAGGCCAGTGTCTATTTGATGAAGCCATCGATAATCTCTTGCAAAGATAACAAGCAGCAATAGGAATATGAAGAAGATGATCTCTCTGAACAGTCAGCCAAAGAGAGAGAGAGAGAACGAGACTGCAAAGAACTCTTTTGTCGCTCTCTTTTTTTTAGGTTCACTGCAACTTCAATAGCTAAAAGCGCCTCCTCTCTTCTTATAGCCTCTTCACTTTCACCTACCCTCTGCAAATTCAGTCCATTTTTTTTCAATTAAGTACGCAGTCCTTAACCCATCCCCCCAAGAATTTTGTTTTTCAAAAAGAAAGAGAAGGAAAGAAAGAAACCCTAACTGATTATACATATCAAAAATAAAAATAAAAATAAAAACCCCATAATGAGAAGTCAAAATTTATCAAGTTGATTAAAATAGGCAAGACCAACAACAAGAATCATCTGTGGAAACATAAACAAGAAGGGAAATGGAATTAAATGAAAAGTTTGGGATGAGTACGATAACACCCATACCTTTGCTTTGCCTTACGTATATATTTCCGCAATAGGACTGAAATTATTATCATTACTTGTGTGCATACTCAAAGTACAACAACTTTTCCCAATTCATTCCCCTCAGGAAGAGAAGCAGAGTGAACATGGAAAGCAACGCATGTTGGGATTTTTATTGGGAATTTTTCAGGCCGTGAGAGAGAGAGAGAGAGAGAGAGAGATGTTAATGCAAAAGCTATGTGGATTGAACAAAGAGGAGAGAGAACGTGTGCAACTCTTGAGTCTTGATCTGATCAGTTTGTCTCTTTCTTTCCATTGTTTGTTGCAATTATTACTAGCTTTTCTATTCTCTCTCTCCCTTTACATGGTGTCGCTTGGGTTTGCTTGCAGGGAGTATTTATGGGTGAGTGAGAAGGAGAAGAAGAAGTGAGATTATTCTAATGGAAGCGGTTGTTGCAGAAATAAATACGGGGGTGGTGGTGATGAATATGAGTTAGTCTTAGTGTTTGAAAGTCAACGAGAGAGAGAGAGAGAGAGAGCTTTTTAGGGTTTTTGTTGTTTTGATTGATAAAGCGGTGGGAAATTAATTGCAAAGAAAAAAAGGGAAATTGGTTATTTCGAGCATAGCAAGAGAGGGCCTCTTTTCTGCTTGGGTTGGATTGACTCGAGGTTAATTAAGTTTTGGGTACTTAATTAACCCTTTGTTCTAAATGATGCTTTCCCATTGGTCGAATTTCCGAATTTTATCTCAAAGAATGTGTCCGTTAAAGCTCTCCTTCTTTCTTTCTTTTAAGTAGGTTTCGAGCTCCACATTTTGAATTGATCAAATACCTTTTTGTGGCAATGGCGTACCCTAGTCACGAGTCTTGATCTTCTTCATCCATGTAGGTAATTCTAAGATAAGCTGGACAGAGTTCATAACTTTGAGCAAGTTTAATTTAATTCTTCGGCTCAATTTTCATTAGTTGAAAGTCACATATGTTATTTCGCAAAGTCAAAGTAATTCTTTCATCAATGAAAAGTTTATTGGGACTCATTCTTTTACTAGAATAATAACATATCATGATATTCTCAAGTTTGAAATATATCATATAAGGCCACGATATTTGAATTATAACATTTCAGCTCCATTTTCAACCCTTGCCGGCCAAAATGAAGGAAACAAAAAGAAAGGAAAAAGAAAAAAAATTAAAAGAAAATAAATTAAAAAAAATCAAAATATTATTTTAAAATGTCTACGTTAGTATCGACCTTACCACTTAGGACAATCAACGTCCATGTCAACAATTTCTAATCTAAATTGATTGAATGGACTAAATCGGTTTTAATATGATGAGTCAATACAATTAAAAAATTTAAGACTAAATTAGTAATTATGCAATAGTTTAAGACTTTTTGGATACTTTTCCCAAATACATATGATGAACTAATGATATCTAGCTTACGGTATTCCTTACGACACAAAAAGAAGACCCAGAGCAAAACATTTTCTTTGTATTTTTCTATATTACATAGGATATCCGAATCTTTCGACTCAACTAACCTTACAGATATAGGCAAACCACTTCGTTTTCATGGAGGTCATCGCAAAAGCTCAAACTAATAACACATGTGGAGTGTTTGGGGAGCCTCACACGGGAAATTGGCTCTGCAGGCATCTTAGAAAATCAAAGCCAAAAGCCTAAACTAACATGTGGAGGAACACTACATGAGTATAAAGCCCATTGAAACTCCATAAGCAAGCAATGCGGGATAATTTAGTAGTCAAAACACTAAACTGCCGAACCAGTTGTTTTAAAAAAATTTGAATTTATTACAGATATGCTTGCCAAAAGATTAAATGATTTTTATCATCCTCTTTATGTACATTATATTAAAAATTTGAACCTTAATAAGAGATACTAAGTTATAACCATATTTATTAAGAGTGAGCACCAGTTTAGGATAGACCTTGAACCAAACCAGACCAAACAATGCAATTCAATTCCCACAAGAAACAATCCAATCCTCAGTCCCAAAAATTGGGCACTAGTAATGTGCGATCTGGTTCCAAGTTCAGGGTGCTTAACCAAACCAGCAAACTAACCTTGGATCTAATCCACTTAAACTACGTTTGTTGTTTGTTTAACTTTCAAGTAATTTAAAGTTGGAGCAATCTTTTATAGATAAATGGGAAATTAAGTTCTACAATTCATGTTTCATCTTACGTGTTTCAAACTTTTTTATGTTTATTTCATTTTAAGTGTTCATCTTTTATGGATTGTTACTTTTGGAAAGTGGAGATTTCTATTATTGTTTTTGCTTTCATTTTGCTTGACTAAGGAATGAGTTGGAAAAATCCTTGTTGCTTGAGATTTTTGTTTGGCTTTTATTGGTATTTTACTTCTAGCCGTTTGTTGTTAAATATCAAAATATTGCGTGTTGATGGATATATAAATTGAAATAATAAGTTTGTCCTTTGTTGAAATAAAAGAGAAAAAAAAAAATCGGACAATTCCATGGACCGACTTAGAACCAAACTAGACCAACAGGTTTGCCTTTAGAGTGTACATGATTGGTTTCCAGTTTTAAAATATGAGAAGCAATCATGTGTGGGTAGGTTTTAAATTCCAAAATTAACCTAGCCTAATCTTAAAACCGCTCATTCCTAATATTTACCAAACTTACATGACAGTTTTATGAATAATTAGTCCTACTCACTATCTCAGGTTCAAAGAATGTGAATTGTCTCCTAGCTGGTTTGCTCATTTGTCGAATTATCTTTTCCTCTCTTTTCAAATTGAGAAAGACATCATTGGTGTCAAGACGAAAATTACATACTTCTATTCTTGTGACTAATTCGAGTATATTGTAAAAAAAAAGTCATATATAAAATACTTAAGTTATTAGATGAAAAATGGTAGCCACTTATATAGGTTTGGATGAAAGATATCATTGGTGTCGAGACAAAAGTTACATAATTCTATTCTCGCAACTTAATTCAAGTATATTGTAAAAAAAAAAATCATATATAAAATACTTAAGTTATTAGATGAAAAATGGTAACCACTTATATAGGTTTGGACGTCAAGAGAGCCGACAAGATACCTTTTCCCCATGGATGCACAAAAACTACATAGCATGTTCGTTGTATTTCAATATAAACATTTTTCCTCACTCACCACCCTAAATTGAGAATTGCAAAGTTCTTATCTTGCTCCATGACATTTTTGCGCCAGCCAAATTTGATGTACTTTGTCGATATTGCAAGAGGTTAAGCAATATATACTTAATTAATGAAGCTTCGGATGTCCCCTGAATAGAGCAATTTCTTATTTTAACTTTCCGAAATTCTCAAAACCCTAATTCACCCAAAAAAAAAAAAAAACCTAATCGAATGGGCGAGCGAA